>NC_054371.1:23204666-23576333 GCF_017654675.1 Xenopus laevis | reverse complement strand
AGGAAAATGTAGGCTTTACATGTCCTTTAAAGGGGAAGATAACCTAGTCGGCGCAAACCCCCCACCCCCCCCTCCAGTTTGTTGCCCACCCTCCCTCCTCCCCCCTGGCCTACCCGTCCCACTGGGCAAATGCCCCTAACTTGTTACTTACCCTTCTGTGCAGGTTCAGTCCAGGGAGTTCACCGACGACATGTTCTTCCACGCGATCCCTGCTGTGAACGGCGCATGCGCAGTAGGATCATTTCGCCGGTACGATCTACTGCGCATGCGCGTGACTTTTGGCGCATGCGCAGTAGATCCATACCGGCGAAATGATCCTACTGCGCATGCGCCAAAACGCCGTTCAGAGCAGGAAGAAGATTGCGTGGAAGAAGATGGTGCCTGTGAACTCCCTGGACTGAACCTGCGCAGAAGGGTAAGTAACAAGTTAGGGGCATTTGCCCAGCGGGACGGGTAGGCCAGGGGGGAGGAGGGAGGGGGGGCAACAAACGGGAGGGGGGGTGGGGGGTTTGCGCTGACTAGGTTTCCTTCCCCTTTAAGCGACTTGAGGTCACATGAAGAGGACGGAATAATTCCAATCAGGCTCCTCAGCATAATATAGAGTGATAAAGATATACCATGAAATACAAAGAAACATGGTGTGCGCATCTCGAGATGTTGTTAAAACAATCAGATACAATTCTGTTTTAGTTGGCTGAGTGCCTGTCTCATTCTGGATATTTCTTTGAATATCCATGGTGGTGGAATAATTTTCTGTGTAAGAACATTAGCAGCATGGCCATGATAAACATTCCCCAGACATTTCCTACTACTAGGTGAAAGCTTTCATATTTTTCATACTTTTTACCCTCCGGATTTCAGTATAATCTTAACTACAATGCATGCTCAAATTGTAAGCAATAAAAATGAATATTTGTTTAGGATATGCGCTGACCTGCTAGCAGATTCCCAGCTAGAACCAAGGCATCCTGATGTGCGGAAAGGTCTAAGGGGAACCAGGCAGACGAAATCAGAGAGAGGATCATACTGGACATTCCAGCAGTGCAGCTTTTCCTGGGTTCTTCTGATGGGCTTTGTTGTGAGATGCTAAAATTAGAGCAAAATAAATAAACTACATTTTTCCAGCAGCCTGAACAACATACTAGCACTGAAAGTGCATTTGATTAGGGAGAACTGAAATAACCCATTAATTACAGCTGCATTCTATTATTGAACCTGATATATATCAATCTGAATCATTTTAACTCAGGTTCTCTAACATTTGTAATATTTATATGCCGATGCCATTCTTTAGCTCTCTAAGAATTCATTGCAATTTTACATCTTATTAAGGTGGTCACACATGGGTCAATACAATACATGGGCCAATACAAGCTGCTCAAACTTGTAAGCCCCTCAAACTTGTATGGGGCCCATGAGGAAGACCTGACTAGCTAGATATCTATTGGTTGATATGGTCTTCCCCTGAAAGGTCCCTATAGGCCCACAGCATGATCAGATCATTGGTCTGGGGGCTACGTATTGCTAAAGATGGAATCAGCCTAATCTGGGCAAAGATACTTTTCGGTAGCCTCTATCAACAAGAAAACCTTAAAATGTATGTTTATCTTTAATTAATGTAATCTACTTGCGACCCAAACACAACACCCTGTCTCATTTTACAGGCATTTTCTCCTTCAAATGCAGATCAGAACAGGATGGGGTGATAAAAGTGGAGACCTTAAAGGACAAAGAAATCAAAGAAAGTGTGCCGAACTTTTTATGCACTCTATAGTGAGCACAATGGTGTTAACCCTGTGCCCCAGGCTGGTGTGTCTCTTACATAGAATATGAGCCAGCATGGGGTACATGCCATCGCTATTCTTCTTCAGCTCTAAGGTACTCCTTAAATGGACCTCAGATACTATGTTTATTTGATTGATACTATGTTGAAATAAAGTATAACAATTTTTAAACTGACCTGGAGACAAGCAATTAATTTCTGATACCCAGGAGTGCGCTGCCTTCATTCTACTGTGCTACTCCTTAAATGGGTTTTGGTTGGCCCTGTCTGCAGTACATTTTGACTACTCTACTATACTGCACAGAAGCCCAGTCCAAGCCACCATAAGATATACCTGGGGTATATCTTATATGCTATGCAGTTATGTGTTCTAGGCTTGGCCATTTTATGGTAGAGGAGCAAGTATACCGTAACGTAAGGTATACTTGGAAAGTTAGGGGAAAATGACTGTGCTATGCAGTTATATGTTCTAGGCTGGGCAATTTAATGGCAGAGGAGCAGTGTTTAGTGTTTTTGCACGCTAGGAAATAACTTAACAATTGGCTTATACCACTCTCCTTCCAGTTGGCTTTCCAACTTCTAAGTTCAACAATAAAGAGTCTAAAGGTTAGTATTAGCTCTGAAGATTCTTACACTGCAATAAAGTTATTTAGCTGATTTACCTGAAGGAACGTCCACGGTTCTTGTAAACTTGTATTCGGGTGGTTTGAGCATTGGTACTGGTCACATACCCACAGTGCCATCCTACGCTCCATGTGCACACTGGAAAGGTTACTGATAGGAGGCACAAAGCTTCACAGCAGCCAAACTTTAAAATAAAACATATTGGTATTTGTGGAAAGCAGTTACCAAAGAAGCACAACACTGGCTATAAAAGCAGAAAATGATCTAACTTGAGGTTTGCAACTAAAATTTTATACGGAGAGCAAAATACAGAGACTATAACATTCCAGTACTGAGCCAATGCTGATTGGTTGCTATGAGTTACTGCTCCTGGGCAAACTTAGTGCCTTTTATAACAAAAAAACAGATTTCTTGGCACAGGAAAGTGGCCTCAGACAAGTAATGCTAATATTACCGTAAGTGCACGTGTGGTCGATGTAGTTAGTGCATGGGAGACTGCCGTGATGACTTTGGAAAGGTTGTTTTCCATGGAGACATCTGTAGGGCTTTGCTGTATATTGTACCCTCTGTAGATCCTGAAACACATTATAAATAATACATTAGAGAATGTCTGTATAATATCCCCATGTAAAACAGTAGTAAAGAGGGCACTGTGTAATAGAAGTATGGGATCTATTATCTCGACAACAATAAGCCAGAAAGCTTTGAATTCCATTTCCTAGAGGGCTATTCAAAGAAGTTGTTCATCTTTAAATTGACATTTAGTATGATGTAGAGACAATTTGCAATTGTTTTTCATTTTGTAAAATATGTGGTTTTTGAGTTATTTAACTTATTTAACTTTTTCAGCAGCTCTCCAGTTTGCAATTTCAGCAGTCTGATTGGTAGAGTCCAAATTATCTTAGCAACCATGCATTGATTTGAATAACAGATATGAATAGAAGAGGGTCTGGATAGAAATATGACCTTATTCATATATTAATCCAATAAACCATATTTGAAGGTAATAAATTAGTCCTAAATATGGACTAAATCAACTTACAGTGTCTACATTGTATACCTTCTCTACATGAATTAATACAGAAGGTATGAATGTGAATATTCAGGTAAAGAATTTTATCAGAAAGAGAACAATTAGAGGATATGTCCTATTGAAAAGGTATGAGATCCCTTCCTTATAGGAAAGCTCAAAATTACAGGAAGGCCATCTCCATTTTAAGCAAACATCTAATGTTTTAAAATGATTTCCCTTTTCTCTGTAATAAAACCATACCTTGAACTTTATACTAACTAAACTGCATAAATCCACATTAGTGGCAAAATAATCCTTTTGGCCTTATTCAATGTTTAAAGGGGGAACTCCGGCTTCCAAACCAAAATGTGATAAGAGGCCACATAACACAGAAACCCCTAATATACCTTCACAGTTACCGGTTTCTTCAAAAAGTATGAATAAATGTAATTTTCTATGCTGAAATCCAGCTGTTTAACAGTTCTTCTCTTTCTGCATCATTTGAAATTCTGGCAGGGAAGGAGGGACTAAATACTGATATTACAAATTGTAACAACTTCTCCACATCTTATAGACAGCATGCAGGAACTACATAACCCACAATGCATTGCACTGTCATGTTCAGTTCCTTATTGAAATCACATGTGCAGGGAATTGTGGGGTTTGGAGGATGCAGGATAAGGACAGATTACTGCTGATACAAAGTAACAGTAGTCAGCCAGCTCAGCAAAGTAGTCAGAGAGATAAGGAGAGCAGGGGGCTAGGCTTTTTTTTTTAACCAGAATTAAGGTATGGAGATCCAAATAATTGAAAGATCCATTATCCAAAAATCCCAAGTCCAAACATTTCGGTTAATAGCTCCAGTGACTGTATATGCAAATAAAAACAAGAGTCGAATATTTTTATATTTTCAACAAAAGGACTCTGATGAAGAGCTTACCTTGTGATGGTGCTGACTGCAAAGTGGGATGGCGGTTGGGTTTCATGCATGAGAAGTTTCAGATAAATACTGCTTTGGTCTCTTGCTGCTGCTACAACAGGGTCAGCCTGGACCTGATCGCAGTTGTAAAAAAATTTGGGCACAAGCCTGCAGTATAAAAGCATGTACAGTTCCCACATGACCAGAAGATATGTAATATGAAAAAATATAAATCATAAACCTTTTAATGGAGAACTAAACCCCCCGTTAATCAAAAATCCCCATCCCCTTCCTTCCATTGGCCCCCTCACTGCTTTCTCCCTCCTTAGTATCTCAATGGAAAAAGTGTCCCTATCATGTACCTTGGCATATTCATGCAGAGTAGCGCAGCAGAGCTCTCCGGCACCATATTCTGTATCTTCTGGTTCCTCGAGGAAGTGAGCGCCAGCACAGAGCGTTTTCGCACAAGCGCAGTTGGGACCATTCTGGTATTCTACTGCGCATGCACGGAAAGCTCCGAAGATTGCCCAAGGAAAAGAAGAGTATCCGAAGATACGGAAGATGGTGCTGAAGAGCTCCGCTGCGCTACTCATAATTATGCCAAGGTACATGACAGGGATAGTTTTTCCACTGAGTTACTAAGGAGGGAGAAAACATTGAAGGGGGCCAATGGACAGAAGGGGATGGGGATTTTTGATTAACGGGGGTTTAGTTCTCCTTTAATAGTCAGCAGTCTGTATGTCATATGATTAGAGCAAGTATATTCTGCTGTCTGCAACCCATGTATAAACTCTTTTATTTATTCTATATATCTATAGGCTAGAAGGCTAATAAATCTGGCATTTTAGGGCATTATATACAAAAATGTGCCCTGCAGCTTACCAGCTCCTATCCTCCACTCAGGAGTCAGTAATAGTTTTTTTATATAGAGAAACATGAAGTAATAGCCGATCATAATTTACAGTGTAATACGTCATTTACACCTAAAAATATTTAAACATGTTACAAAAGAATTCTGTAGTACAGAGCTAAGTATTTGCTCTAGTAACTGTCAACACAAAATGTAGCACGTCCAAAGGGTGGAAAAGCAAAAACCTAAGGTTTCAGAAACAAAACAAGGTATTAGCATTAGTATGTACAGAGGCCTGAAGGGATGCGAGAGCTCAGAACTCACACACATAGTGCCGGATACATTCCCACTTGTGTGATGTGCAGGTCGGGTGGGTTTGGGCCGACCTCAGCACACCATTTGGGGGTCGCAGCTTCCTGCATTCTTATTTATATCCTCGTGCCCTGCCCCTTTTGTGATGTTATCGGCAGGATGGGTCTTTATATAGAGGGGAGGAGGCGGGTGCAGGCGGGTTAGGGTTGAGTTAGGTGCAGGTTGAGTTTTTTTCAACCCGCACATGACGAATGCCTACCTTACTAAGGAAGCTGCTGCTACACGTCTAACTCTGGCATCTTCATCTCCAAGAAGGCTGATGATAACATTGTTCAGTACCCGATCCTGAAGATGCAGCAACTAAACAAAAAAAGAGGAATATGAGAAAAAATTGAGAAGAGCTTGCTTAAATGTAAACAGAAATTAAACATCACATGGATAACTGAAGGGGTTGTTCGCCAGTGGCGTTACTATAGTCTGCTTCCTCTGTAGCTAATATAAACCCCCTCCTCCCCATCCGCTCTCTTACCTGCGGCGAGGAATGGGGTCGGACAGGAGTGGGCGGGGTTGGGGCAGAGCATAGACGGGTTGGAGCATAGGCAGGGCGGAACTAGGACGGAACCAGGACGGGAAGTGGGCGGGAGGATGGGGATCTAATTACGCCACTGTTGTTCGCCCTCAAATTGTTAGTGCTGTACGATTTGAGATATTGAGTTAGCTTTTCATTCAGCAGCTCTCCAGTTTTCAATTTCAGCAATCTGGTTGCTAGGATCCAAATGACCTGGCAACCGTGCATTGATTTTAATAAGAGACTGGAATATGAATAGGAGAGGGCCTAAATGGAAAGATGGATAATAAAAAGTAGCAAAAACAATATATTTGTAGTCTTAAACAGCATTTGTTTTTTATATGGGGTCAGTGACCCCCATTTGAAAGAAGAAGGTGGCAAATAATTCAAAAACTATAAAAAAAAAAGAAAAGAAAAAATGAAGACCAATTGAAAAGTTGCTTAGCCATTCTATAACATACCCACCCCTTTAAAAAGGCCATGCTTACCCAATCCTGATATCATTTTAGGAACAGTGAAATTCAGACAGTTCCGAAAGCTAGAAACTCCCAAAACTTTGGGTTATAATTTTGGGCATATTTAAAGCACTCACTGCACCATCCCATGCAAGATCTGGCCAGAATATTTCTATATTATAACACTCATACACACAAATCTAGGTAATGAGGGTTGAAAGTAGGGATGCACCGAATCCAGGATTCGGTTTGGGATTCGGGCTTTTTCAGCAGGATTCGGATTCGGCCGAATCCTTCTGCCCAGCCGAACCGAATCCGAATTTGCGTATGCAAATTAGGGGCAGGGAGGGAAATCGCGTGACTTTTTGTCAGAAAAAATGTTTCCCCTTCCCATCCCTAACTTGCATATGCAAATTAGGGTTCAGATTCGGTTCGGTATTTGGCCGAATCTTTCACGAAGGATTCGGGGGTTCGGCCGAATCCAAAATAGTTGATTCGGTGCATCCCTAGTTGAAAGCTTTTGATTTGTTATGATTTATGTTATTTCTTTGATTTATTTTTGTTTTGTATTTTATTTTTTTTTACTGTTATTTTGGTTATTGAATTACTACTATTAAAAGTATAATCCAATACTGCATTGTTATACTTTAAAAAAGTATATTTGAAAAATGAAAATAAAGAGAAATAAAAAAGGCCATGCAACATATCTTCCTACTGAGATACAATACATAGGAAAGTCTTTGGAGTCATAGTTGTAGGCTCTGTACAGGCTAAAAGCAAACTAATGGTGCTGTCCGTGTTGTAGTGATGCCAACTCTAACAGCTGTTTTCAGTAGTCCACGGCATGCCCATAACAGCTCAATAGCTCAGATTCACATTTGTGCTGGCTTAGTGTAAGACATTTAAATGTCTATGGAGGGCTACAGGAATTAAAAGGAAGATTGTAGTCACACAGCTTAGAAGAGTGTAAAAACGGCAATTAGCACAATTAAATTACCTTTACCCAATAGGTAATAAAAAAAAAAGTAAAAAAAAAAAAAAAGGGATCTGCGCCTTAAGTCGGCCAAAAGCCATTTGTGTATGTATGTATGTATGTATGTATGTATGTATGTATGTATGTATGTATGTATGTATTTATTACTCCCAACTATACAAATAGAGAGGCTAGATCTCGTCAGCTAAATTATTGGAATTATTATTATATATTATAATTCATAGCATTGTTTTACCCCAGTGTAATAATGGACTCCTCTGTGCAAATTTTCAGTTCTTGCTTCCATAAAATTGACTAATCTGTAAGAATAAAAAAAATAGAACTATACATAGATATTTGCATATCTTTATTCACACACTTTTTTAAAGTTCCTTTGTTTCAAAATCAAAAAAAGCACAACTTTCCCTGGAGAAGTTTTATTTTGTTCTTTCCCTAGTATAAATAAACTAAGACTGCAAGGCTGTGATATTAGAGAAAAAAGTAATTTCCAACCACGGATTCTGTTTTTGGTAATTATTATTTACTGTATATAGCTCTATCAGTTTATCCAGTGCATAACAGATTTAAGGGATACGAATACAAGACCAAATGTTTAACATATACAGACAAACATTTCTTGAAATGAGACTGAACTAGGTTAGTGTCACACATGACTTTTGCCAGTGGAGAAACCACAGATCCTCTGCCTTCCCTTCTGTCTTTAGTATGCACTGACCAGCATGATGTTGAACATTCCTGTGCACATATGGGGTGGATTTTGGTGTTAAAAAATGAATGCTTTTGCATTTTCATGCCTGAAGTCATAAGACAGAGGATCCATGTGTGACAATAGCCTTAAAGGAGAAGTCAACCCGTAATAAAAAAAACCCTCCCCCCCTACTAGTGATGTGCGGGTCAGGGTTTTCCTGACCCGCACCCGACCTTAATCCGCCCTGCTCCAGCCCGGGGTCCTTTTATAGACCCGCGCCACCGATGACGTCACATAAGGGGCGGGGCGAGCAGACGCGAGACTATAAAACCAGAGCCCGGCATTTGAAGGTGGCCGCGAGGAGCAGTGCCAAAATGCCGTCAATACACGACCATTAACGGAGAAGAAAAAGATGGCTGCCGTGAACTCCGAGGCCAGAATCTGCACGGAGGGGTGAGTAAAAAATTAGGGGCATTTGCCCAGGGGTAGGGGGGCAGGTAGGCTGGGGGGAGGAGGGTCTAGCCAGGTTAGGGGATAGGGTTTTTTTTTATTTTTACGGGTTGAATTCTCCTTTAAAGTACATCAGTGTATTGTTTTCAGGCAAAAACATACATGGTTATCATGGACATGGTTGATGAAACTGTCCCTTTGAAAGGGAACTATCTTCATTCTCTCTTCATGCAGCAGGGTTGATATTAAAATCCAATATATCTTATAGGGGGGCTTCCTTTCCTAGCAGATGAATTAGAGCTCACTCAAATAACTGATTCCAGTACAAACAAAATCTAACAAAATAACTGCCTTTTGCACAAATTCTGCATGTAGAGAGACATGATTTCTGGTGAGTTTAATAGAGTGAGCTCTATTACATCTTCTAGGCAAAAGGAGCCCCCCTATAAGATATATTGGATCTAACTGTCAATGAATATCTGACACCCAACTGCTGCATGAAGACAGAATGAAGAGAAACAGATGCTGAGGGAGAGGAATAGTGAAGATAAACTTAATTATTTCAGAAACTATACAGAATTTTTAATTGATTGTATTTAGAAAAAAATCCAAAGGTAACTCTCTAACTCTAACACAATGCCCTGAAGTGTTTATTCACTGACAAAATGGGAAGGCTGTATAGGTTGTTCTTTAAACAGATAAACTTACCTGAAATCAATCTCAGCAAGTGTTTCCAAAAGCTCTGTTCTCACAAGCCAGTAGGAGCTGTTCTTCAGGGTGAGCAGATCAATAATTAGCTGTAGTCCCAGCTCACTGTACGAGCTGCAGCACAGAGTCATTATGCAGTGCTTGAACAAAAGCAAAAACATTAATGAAGGCGCTTGAACTACAATAACAGATTATTTCAAGAACCAATAGATCTTGCGAAGAAGTTATTGTTTACACAAGGATTTGAGAACTTGCTTTGCCATGTAATTAAATTAAATGTAATTAAATTGATCTTTTCTTTATTTCTGAGGAGGAAGATGCCATTAATTCACCAAAGTCCATGGTACATGGTGTGTTCCGACAAGTAGTCGTGATCAGATCATATTGTGTGCCACGGACTTTGCTGAACTGAACAAACATCTGTTATTTAGAACTTGTTTGGGACAATATAGTGAACTAAACTTCACACATTGGGCCAATCGGGATTAGCGCTGATGGAAACACTTACTCTGACAGCCATACAAGCTAATTTGCATGTAACAGAAGATTCATCCTTCAGGGATTTCTGCAGTAATGGAATGCAGTCTGGCACGGAAAAGGTATTGCCTAGAAAAAAAATAACATGTCATTACATGTAAATGACATTACCGTTTAACTAATTGATTAAAAATATTCTTATTTTAAAGGGGTGGTTCACTTTTAAGTTAACTTTTAGTATGTTATAGAATAGCCAGTTCTAATCAACTTTCCACTAGGTCTCCATTATTTTTTATAGTTTGCCTTCTTCTGCTAACTCTTTCCAGCATTCAAATTGGGGTCACTGACCCCATCTAAAAACAAATGCTCTGTTAGGCTTTAAATGTATCATTATTGCCACTTTTTATTACTCATCTTTCTATTCAGGCCTCTCATATTCATATTCCATCTTGTGTAAAGCAATACATGGTTGCTAGGTTAACTTGGACCCTAGCAACCAGATTGCAGAAATTGAAAACTGGAGAGCTGCAGAATAAAAAGCTAAATAACTCAAAAACCACAAACAATAAAAAATGAAAAACATATGTACACAGGAGTTGCGGCCATTGTACTGGTATTATTAAGGGGGATTATGTGGTACATCCCCAAAAGGGTACAAAACATAACACGAAAGGCTTTCATACCTGTAACTCTCAGGGAGTAATTTATTGTTTAAAGTGCCCATGTGGCTTGGCATATATTGGCCAAACGAGTAGACAGGTTAAATGAACATAAGGCTGCTATAAGAAACTTCAAACCATTAAAAAAGGATGACATTAAGGGAATTAGTGATAAAAAGAAAAAGCAGGAAACTTTTTTATACCAACATTTTTTTGAAACAGGCCATAGGACATCACAACTAAGATGGCAGGTGCTAGAAAAAATACATGCATCGAACCAAAATCTAAAGATAAGATTGGCACAACGTGAGGCTTACTGGATATGGCTGCTGCAAACTCAAACACCGAGGGGGTTAAATGAGGAGTTTAGCCTGAGATCTTATCTGTAACAATGTACCATTCGGCTTGAAATTATGTTGCTAATTTGTTTCCATCTTTCTACAGATTCTCCTAAGTTGATAATTTTTTCGTTAGAAAAGGAAAGGTATGATTAATTCTTTCCTATATTGTTTAAAGAATTTTTTTGAGCATGTTTTTAATTCTGAGAAAAGATTTTCTTGTAACAAAATATTGTGTGAACAAAATGTTTTCAAACTTTTCAGGTGTTTGGACTTTTCTTTGAATAATGGATATCTTTATTATTGGATGGACTCTGGACTTTTATTATAATCCAAGGATTCCTTTTGATTGTTCTTGATTGATATGTAAATTTTCTTACTATATGGGTGGTGTTTAAGATTTTTGTACCTATTTAATGGTGGAAGTGGGAGGCACAGATCACCTGACGAAGGGGTACGCCCCCGAAACGTTGTAACCTGTTTGGCTTGACATTAAACACGGGTAATAACCCTTGAGCAGATTTCGTGTGCTGGATTAATTCTATTTATGTACACAGGGAGGCACATTTATCAAGGGTCGAATTTCGAATTCATGTGAGTTTTTTTAAACTCGCTGAAATTCAAATATACTTGAAATTCGACTGGGGGTTATTTAAAGAAGAAAAAATCCAATATCTCAAACTCTGACGAATTTTATAGACCCGAAATTCGATTAAACTCGATTTGAGTTTTTTCTCTGAAAAAAACTGGAATGTTAGGAAGGCTACAAACATCTCCAAATTGGTCACTGCACCTCTCCCATTGACTTATACATGAATTTGGCTGGTTTTAGGTGGCAAATAGTCGAATTTGAATTCTTAAAGGGCTAGAGCTTGGATAATGCCCTAGTCGAATTTGACATTCCAATTTCAATTTTTTTCAAATTGAATTTTCAATTAAAAAGTATTTACTAGGGATGCACCGAATCCAGGATTTGGTTTGGGATTCGGCATTTTTCAGAACCGAACCTATATGCATATGCAAATTACGGGCTGGGAGGGAAATCGCATGACTTTTTAATCACAAAACAAGGAAGTAAAAAATATTTTGCCCTTTCCACCCTTAATTTGCATATGCAAATTAGGATTTGGTTCGGTATTCGGCCGAATCTTTCGCAATGGATTCGGGGGTTCGACCCAATCAAAAAAAGTGGATTCGGTGCATTCATAGTATTTACTTTATTACAACAATGACTAAATGTTATGATCTGAAGTAAGAGAAAGTATAAAACTGATATTACCTGTATTAGCTTTAACCTTTGAAATCCAGGTTTCTGCTTCAAAGTGTGCTTTTGTGAGTACAGAAAACACAATGGTTCCAGAAAGGATTGCTGTAGCTCCTCTAACCTGAGGATCTCCGTGGTTGATGTAATCAAGAATATCTGAAACATACTGTATTTCTAGAAAGGGAGAGAGAGACAGATAGAAATGCATTCAGTCAATGCAAAATAGAAGATTCTTTACAGACAGAGAGGAGGATTTGCAGACCTTATAAACCCATGAATAAACCCTGCATTTGACTGTATGAGGATGCTCTAGCTAGCAAAAGTAAGGCAACTTAAACTAACCTTGAGGTTCGTTGGTTTCAGGGGAAAGTTTGTACAATTTGCTAAACAAAGCTTCTGGATACAAAGCAACAGCTGCTCCAACACAACTGACAGCCAAAGCTTTTACGCTGACTCGCACGTCTTTGTCTGGAACAAGCACTGCAAAAAGATTGGGGATATTCAGATAAATGCACACCAATTTAAACTCTGAAAAATCCTCTAATACTGGAGAAAAAGAGGGGTTATAAAGCATCATTCCTCTGCCAGCTCCAGAAGCACAGGGGTTATTTATCTAAGTGGAAATCTTCTCCAGAGACTGGCGCTGCCACCCTGCTGAGCTCTGAAGGGAAACAGTTGTAAGATCGACTTATTTTAATTTTTACCATTTTTCTGTCCAGTGAGCAGGAAGGAAGCCGACAGGAGTCGTACACAGTGAATTAAAGGAGCAGCATCTTTATCCATATAGTGTCCAATATCTCCCTTTATCCTTGAAGGCTGGAAAAAAATAAAATACTGAAACAAACTTAAATCTTTCAAATACCACTATTGAGATAAATTAAAAGGGTCGGTATAATCAGGGCTGTATCTTGGTTCAGAGCCACCTTTTGGCAATTAGTGCATGTGAAGTAAAGTCTGAGCAGTTTGCATTTAACTAATTTAATTTTTTAAACTAATTTAACTTTGCATCTAACTAATGAACACACAGCTCTGTAGAATTTTTTTTTTAAACTTAACAAGTTTTATTGAAGATTTTCATAAAAACAAGGAATACAAACCTTCGATAAGAATACAGTGTTTCAGAAGTAATTATGGTATCATTACATTTTTAAGCAGTTACAGAAAGATCGGTGGTTTGCCAGTTCCATATTAACACATGTTTTGAACTTCAAACAAGAACTCAGAGTAACAGAATAGAATAACAACTACTTGGAATAACAAGTCTCCCAAATCCTCCCAAAATATGGAGACACATGCTCCTATTTGGAGAAAAGGCAAAATCGTGTATAGAATGGACGAAAATCAGGACGCTACATTGAGATATGTAACAACCGAACAACAAATATTGTATAAATAGCTAAGTAGAAACCCCAGGGTAATAGCTCTGTAGAATTTTAAAGGGTAGACATAGACATAGGGAGGACAAGCATAATAATAACCAGCACAGGAATAAACGAATAGTTAATTCGAATTATAGAAATTTTATTTTTGATCAAAACTTACAAATTAAAATTGGGGATAATCCAAACTCGATTAGAATTCGAGATTTATCAAACATTGACCCTGGGAATAATTCAAATTCGACTATTCGCCACCTAAAACCTGCTGAGTTCATGTAGAAATCAATGACAGAGTGACCCATTTGAAGATGTTAACAGCCTTCCTGACATTCAAGTTTTTTTCTGAGAACAAAAAACTTGATTCAAGTTTAGTCGAGCTTAGTGGAAATGAGATTTTACCATGCGATAAACAGGTTCCCTCTTAGGAGGAAGCAGGAGGATTCTAACAACATAGTTTAGGATTGATTCATGGCTTTTGTGTATTATATAGTGAATAAAGTACCCCCTTTTGTAAAATATAAGGATATTATAAGTTACCGAGGAGTTTCATGACCATATAAAAACACGAGGCCGAAGGCCGAGTGTTTTTATACAGGTCATGGAACTCCGAGGTAACTTCTAATATCCTCATATTTTGCAACTGGGGGTACTTTATTTATTATAATACACAAGTTTCGGTGAGTCATGTGACAGAAATGACATCAGAACTCACAGTTTATAACTGATGACATCAGAACTCACCGTTTATAAGGATATAATTTACAGGATATTCATGGCTTTTGTGTATTATATAATAATAATTCTAATGATTTAGCTGACGATATATATATATATTAATCCTAAACTATGCTACTCACAACAGTAATCCAACTTACTTTGTTTTCCAGATCACCAGGATCCACAGATTCTTCTTTGGGCACAAAGCGTTCCACACTACTGTCTGAGGACTGTCTGCTATGGCCCATGGTTTTTAAAAGATGAGTTTGATTCAGACCTTTTGAAAAAAAGAAAAGAAAGTTATAAAGACAGCTTGGATGGACAATGAAAGTAATTATATAGAGCCACAACTATAATATAGTTCTTCAAACCCTAGATCTCAATAGCCTAGAGAATACACCCCAAGTTTAATGATATTCTTACTTGAGAAGAAATTAGCAGTTGACCACAAACAGGTGGAAATTTTTACTAATAAACAGTAACACACAGTCTGACTTTTCCTCTAATGTTATGCTAACTGCCCAATAGTTTTGGGTTTCTACTCAAATGACTCTCAGGCCCTGATTAGTGGAAAGGCCACCAAGGCCCGGGCCTAGGGCAGCAGGATTTTAGGGGTAGGCATGCTGCCCAACCACACCACATTCATTCGGAAACACTGGGGATGCGCAGGTGATATGATAGTTTTTTAAATTTGCCCAGTGTTGATAAATGACCCCCCCAGTATTATGTTCAATTATACCACAAGAATGCAGTGAGAACCTTTTACTATAAAATAAATTTTGCCGGCTCTAATCCCTCTAACTTCCCTTAAATTTATTCTGAAGCACAACACTGTTAAAGCGCTCAAAAATCTATAGGGCCGAAACAAAACATTAAACTATAGCTCACCAAATTGGAGAGTTGACCTGGGTGTAAAAACCCCAGGTCCGACACTTTGAGTTGATCAATTGAACTTTAAATGCATTGAAGTCAGCAACAATCGCACTTACCAAGTCCGGCAAATGGCCCGGGTGCCGTGCCCTGAACCCGTCGCTTAGGCAAAGTATAGCGTCAAAAATTGTACACGCACTCCTGCGGCCAACGGGTGAGGATGAAAACTAAGCTTTATTCCATTCTGTTAAAAATTACACACTTTTTAACAGAATGGAATAAAGTTCCGTTTTTATCCTCACCGGTTGGCCGCAGGAGTGCGTGTACAATTTTTTAAGAAACTTTTACTATGCTTAAACTGCACACTGCATGAGATAACTAGCAAGATAACATTATAACGGGGGTAAGTGATCCTGCCAAATATGAGTTGACCTGTGGAAATAATCACCCCAAAGGACTCAAAAGAAGTGGAACTTCTCAAAAAGTTAGGGGCAGCTCTGGATCATTGGTATTGGCGCAAGATCATTCCACACAACATGCTAAATTGCACCAGGGCACTAAGCCAACTGTGTCCTCAGTTGCTATGGGTTGCTGTGGGTATAATGATTAAAACAATTTAAAGGGACATTGTCATGAGAAAACATTTTTTTTCAAACACATCAGTTAATAGTGCTGCTCCAGCAGAATTCTGCACTGAAATCCGTATACTTAAAGCTCAAACTGATTTAATTTTGAAATCTGACATGGGGCTAGACATAGTGTCAGTTTCCCAGAAGCCCCCAGTCATGTGACTGGTGCTCTGATAAACTTCAGTCACTCTTTACTCCTGTACTACAAGTTTGAGTGATATCACCCCCCTCCCTTCTCCCCGCAGCCTTACTACAGAACAATGGGAAGGTAACCAGATATCTGCTCCCTGGTAGATATAAGAACAACACTCAATAGTGCCTCTGTGAGGCGACTTCGGAAATCCGAATCTATCCCACCGGCGATTCGTTAGTTACCCGCAATAGAAGGGCAACAAATTTCCCCCACTGCCACTAGTCTATAATTCCATGTCCCACTGCGACTCCTTCAGTTACATTGAGTAAAAGAAACAATAGCCTGTCTGAAAGCAGTTCCATCCTAAAGTGCTGGCTCTTTCTGAAAGTACATGACTAGTCAAAATGACCTGAGATTGCGCCTACACACCAATATTATAAGTTAAAAAAAATACACTTGCTGGTTCAGGAATGACATTTTATATGGTATATGTGTTAATTCAGTGTAAACTCCCATAACATACCTAAAGAGGATTTCCCAAAAGTTTCCCCAGCTTCTTCTTGGTGAAGAATAGCTCCTTCATCCTCCTCATCTTGCAGCTGTCCAATCTGCATCCCAGAATATTGATTTTCATCAGCAGCATCTAAAACCTGCATGAGAACACACACACCATGTGATAAGTAATACAGCATTGGCCCACACCTGTGCAGAACTAGTCTATAGTACTTGTGAAGATGTAAATGAATGACACTGCCCCCATCTGGAGCAGTATGTTTCAAACTATTGGGGATTTGAAGATGCAGCCTAACAACATCACGTATCAGGATTTCAAAGCTAAGCATACACTGCTCTTATTCTGAAAGGTTTACTGCCATGCCACCACAGATATGGAGCATAAGATGTGTTCAGATCATAAGAGATGGAATTTCTATGCATGTAGATGAAATATGAAAGCTGTAGCTGTGCTTGAAGCGGATTCAGTTACATGCTGCAGCATTTCTAACTACTAAATGCATCACTATAAAGCTAGTGATTTCGGAGATTCGCAATTGGAAGGAATAGCTGCTGATTAAAGGAGAAGGAAAGGCTAAAATTAAGTAAGCTTTATCAGAAAGGTCTATATAAATACACCAGTAAACCCTCAAAGTAATGCTGCTCTGAGTCCTCTGTCAAAAGAAACACCACATTTCTTTCCTTCTATTGTGTACTCATGGGCTTCTGTATCAGACTTCCTGTTTTCAGCTTAAACCTCCAGGGCTAGGGCTTGAGCATGCTCAGTTTGCTCCTCTCTCCCTCTCCCACTCCCCTGCCTGCTGTAATCTGAGCCCAAAACTATGAGTGAGTAGGGAGAGACTCAGGCAGGAAGTGATGTCACACCAAGCTAATATGGAAGCTATCCTAAACAAACAGAGAGTGCTTCTAGAGCTGTTTACTCAGGTATGGTAAAGCATTCTACAGAATAAATACAGTGTTATAACATGCACTATTTTGGCTAATCGATTAGCAATAAACTGCTTTGGTAGCTTTCCTTCTCCTTTAACGTGTAATTTCTTCCTTTAGTTGTAATAAACGGTCACAAACTGCTTGTTAATTGAATAAACATAATACATTCTATACAACTAAGTTACTAAAAGACAAATCGGGTACAATTAATGATGACTATAAATCTGGACAGTAGGAAGAAGGCCTTCCAATGTATGGGCTACAGGCAGCCCAATGACTACAAAGACCATAGGAACAGCTCTGCAGTCCATACCAAAGGGCTGCAAAGAGTTGAAAGCCACAGGACTCTAGCCTAATGGCTGATGGTTGGAGATCCAACATGCAGAACCAGGATAATTAAATCAAGACGTATGATTTTATACTATATTGACAGTTGCAATATTTATATTTGTTAATTTCAAAGAAAAACTTGGTGCAGAATGTGGTGGTGGAACACACATAACATTCAGCCAAAGATCCACTGGATGACCTTTTCTTTCTACATGGTGCCATGCCTTAGTAAAACTGTTATGTTTGCTTCAGAAACTCTACTATAATTTATATAAATAAGCTGCTGTGTTATCATGGGGGCAGCCACTAAAACACAGCATACACAGTAAATAACAGATAAGCCGTTTAGAATCACATTGTATACTATAGCACTTATCTATTATCTGCTGAGTATCCTGTGCCTTTTTTCCTTTTTCAGCATTGAATGGCTGCCCCCATGGCCTACACAGCAGCTTGTTTATATAGAACTATATAAATTGTGTTTCTGAAGCAAAAACACTAGTTTTACCAAAACAGCGCAACAGTACATTATATTTGAATTACTTTAAAACACTTTCATTGTTTGGTGTAACTGTTCCTTTAAGCCCGACTGCTCTACTAAAGGACAGACAATACCTGTGTACAGTTGGGGTTTTTTTTTTCACATCTTATATAGACTGATGTTTTTACATGTAAAATAAAATTAAATTCAAAATAAAAAATATATAAATCCCCTGTCTTGCGATACAATTCTTTAAGAGTATCCTCTTATTCTGTATGAATGTTTGATTGACCAAGCAGTATCAGAGATGCAAGAGAAGGTTAAGACAAAGTAAACTGGAGTGAAATGATCAACTGGATTTTTTCCTGTACATATATGATTTGTCACCCACCCAAACACAAAGGCTGATCAAATTTTATTATTATTCGTAGTTAAAGGGGAAATGAAAATTTAATATAAGCTTTTTCATACTGAAGTAAGAAACTTTCTAAATACGATCAATTAAAAATTGTGCATTGTTTCTGAAATAATCAAGTTTATGTTCACTATTCCTCTCTCAGCATCTGTTTCTCTTCATTCTGTCTTCAATCAGGAATTGGGTGTCAGATGAATGATCCAATATATCTTATAGGGGGGTTTCCTTTCCTGGAAGATGAATTAGAGCTCACTCAAATAACTGATTCCAGCACAAACAAAGTCTAACAAAATAACTGTCTTTTGTACAAATTCTGCATGTAGAGAGACATGATGTCTGGTGATTTTAGTAAACTCTAATACATCTTCTAGGTAAAAGGAGTCCCCCTAGAATATATATTGGATCACTCATCTGACACCGAACTGCGGAATGAAGACAGAATGAGGAGAAACAAATGCTGAGAGAGGGATAGTGAAGATAAACTTGATTATTTCAGAAACGGTACAGAATTTTTAATTGATTGGATTTAGAAAGTTACTTATTTTAGAATGATAAAGCGAATATTACATTTTCACAATAGTTCCCCTTTAAGGTAGCAGTATGTAAGAAGCATGATTGTCTTTAGGGCAACAACAGAAGAATGGAGTTTGCCACCATTTGTAAAACACTGAGACAATCTGGCATAATTATGGGAAAATGCCTTGTGACATGCGGCTAGGGCAGTAAACCTTGCAACATAAAGCAAAGAAGCAAAGCATGACTGATGGAAGGCATAAGGGCATTTACTGGTTGCCATTGCAGTTTTGTGATGCACCATGCATTTATCAGCAAAACTGCAGCAGCTGGGAGCATATGTAAGGTCATGCTCTCAGTTCTCAGGTACAAGCTGCTGACCTTTTCATTGCTAGTGGCTGAGAGTGAAAAGGAAGATGAGTAAGTAGATGTGTCCAAGTCTGGCCCTTCCATGGAAGAACTCTGAGACATGTCAGGCCCTTCTGTAGAAGACCGGGATCCCCCCTCTGCCCGCTGCACACTTACAATTTCAGAACTGTCCGAAGGGGTCACAGCAGAGTCTGGACCTTCCGTGGTGGTTTGTGAGCTGTCACTCACTGGAGAGGAAGCCTGAGTGGTTCCCTCATTCAGTTCCATATTTGGATCAGACTGAACAGTACTGATTTGGCTGGAACTATGACTCAGAATGTCCTCTTCATCCCCTTCGGTGACAGTGTTAGTCAGGTCTGAAGTGCTTATATCCACAGAGTCTGACTGCAGCGTGTGCTGAGATCGCGGCTGCTGTGTGATGATGTCATGAGATGGGGCGTCAAGATTTGCGCCGGCCGATGAGGTGGCGGTCACATCAGAAGTCACTTCATTCTTTGTAGCTGTGGGGGTAGAAGGGAAGTCAGTAAGAACACTGTGGACTTCTTTAGTTGTTGCTCAATCCTGCTGCCCTAGTTGATGCCCAATTAACTGTAAAACATACAGGTATTGGATTCTGGTAACCCGTTATCCAGAAAGCTCTGAATTATGGTTGCCGCCCATTCCAAAATTGCAAAAGTTATTCCCTTTTTCTCTGTAATGATAAAACAGTCCCTTGTGCTTGATAAATTAATCCTTATTGGAAGCAAAACCAGCCTACTGAGATTATTTATGGGGCAGACTTTTAAGTGAAAATTAAAATTTCAAATTAGAATTCCGAATGTTCTCGGTTTTTTATGGTCAAAACTGTCAAATTCGAGTAGGGAATTATTAAAATTAGATTAGAGTTTTTTTAAAAATTCAAATTCAATTTTCGAGATTTATCATACACTTTAAGAACTCCAATTCGACTATTCGCCACCTAAAACCTGCCAAATCGCTGTTTGAAAAACTCTAATCGAATTATATTTGAATTCAATTCAAGTTTGCGGGTCGATCCTTTGCACCCGACTTTGAAAAATTCGATTTTTTAAATAAATTTCAATTGGTCGAATTTCGAGTTCATCGGAGTTTTAAAAAACTCCCATGAACTTGAAATTCGACCCTTGGTAAATCTGCTCCTTAATTTTTAAATGATTTTCTGGTAGACTTAAAGGGGGTTCAACTTTAAGTTAACTTTGAGTATGTTATAGAATGGCTAATTCTAAGCAACCTTTCGTTTAGTCTTCATTTTTTATAGCTTTTGAATGATTTGCCTTCTTCTTCTGACTCCAGCTTTCAAAACAAAATAACAAGTGTAAGGCCACACATTTAGTGTTATTGCTACTTTTTATTACTCATCTTTCTATTTAGGCCTCTCCTATTCATATTCCAGTCTCTTATTCATATCAATGCATGGTTGCTAGTAGTGGTGTACTGGTCGACAATTTCTCGACCCGCTCCCGACCCTAAACCACCCCCTCCCAATTCGCACCAAGCCCAGGTCCACTGCTGCCCTCTTTTTATAGACCTGCGCCCGCAGTGAAGTCATAAAAGGGGTGTGGCAGGCGAAAGTCTATAAATTCTGACGCTGGAAGCCAGAATGGCTAGGTTGCAGGAGATGACCCGTCCGCGACCCGAAGGTTTTGTGCAGGAGTCGGCCCGAACCCGCCCGACCCACGAGTTTTGGGCCACACTGCACATCACTAGTTGCTAGGGTCCTTTGGACAATTCCAAATTGTTTCAGAATATCACTCTACATCACGGATCCCAAACCTTTATCAACATTGAGCAACATTCAAATGTAAAAAGAGAACTCAATTTTCCTGGTTGGTGCCAAATAGGGTTGTTTTTGCCTATTGGTAGCTCCTATGTAGAATGGCAGACTACAGGAGTCTCTGTTTGGCAGTACATATGTTTTTTATGCAACTAAAACTTGCCTTCAAGCCTGGAATTCAAAAATAATCACCTGCTTTGAGGCCACTGAGAGGAACATACAAGGGGTTGGTGAACAACATGTTGCTCACGAGCTACTGGTCGGGGATCACTGCTCTACATCATACTAACAGTTAACTCAAGATCCGTTCTCCAGAAAAACACAGGTCATGAGCATTCTGCATAACAGGTCCCATACCTGTATTCCAGTGCCCGGAACATGAGTATTACATACCAGCAAAAGGTGTAGCAGAGGCATCAGACTTGCCTTCTAAATCATCGTCTAAGCCTTCCTCTTCTCCCAAATGTATTTTGCCTATAGGAGAAACACATTTAACAAATAACACATTTTCTGTATCTATAAATCCTCAACATCTAGTTGGGACTAACAGGAGAAAGAGAAGAAAATTAAAGTGACGGTAAAGGACAAAGTTGGTGATGGGTTGGAAAATAAAGGAAAGAAAGAGATGGAGCTTGAAGGAAATAAGTGCTACAAACAAAGCAAGGGGACTACAAAATGCAGACAAATGCATATCTACTGGTAAATAAGTCATGGAAAAAGTCATATCTCCTAAATGCAACGGCATTTATGTAACATACTCTGGGCAAGTAATCCATATCAGTTCTTAGCCTTCTAATCACTGCTAGTCAATAACCGCAGTAGCCATAACCTTAATCCACCCTTGGAATCTATAAATCCACACAGCGAAGTGGTTTATGCACAAAAACTGTGAAGCCATCTTTATTAAACTCAAATCAACTATAGGCGTAACATGGTGAGTATGAGGACAAAAAACAAGCAATGCTGGCACACATAAGCAAAACAATTATTCACCTACACATTATAATAATTATAATAAAAAAATAATGAGAGTGCAAAACACTTGGACAAGCAACATTTTATACTGGGGTTGTGTTTTACCACACTGCTATTTAAGTAAGATCAAGTAAAAAAGGCACTAGGTTTGCCCAGGGCCAGTAACCCATAGCAACCAATCAGCAGGTAGCATTTACTAGTCATCTGTTTAAATACAAGAATTTTTATTGGTTGTCATGGGATACTACTCCTGGGCAAACTTAGTGCCTTATATGTGGGAAATGATATTATTATCTTTATTCCCCCCCATTGCAATTGCCTTTCAGTTGTTTACTTCTGGTTTGACATTCAGGTAAGCGTTTAATATATGGACTGCTGCATTCTATGTATAAGGGGCATATTTATCAAGGGTCGAAGTGAATTCGAGGGAACTTTCGAAGTAAAAAAATTCGAAATTCAAAGTAATTTTTTGTATATTTCGACCATCGAATAGGATACTACGACTTCGAATTTACTTCGACTCGAGGTAAAAATCATTTGACTATTCGATAATCGAAGTACTGTCTCTTTAAAAAAACTTTGACTTCAATACTTCGCCAAATTAAACCTGCCGAAGTGCTATGTTAGCCTATGGGGAGCTTCTACAATCAATAAGTCTTTACACATCGAAGTAAAATCGTTCGATCGTACGCTAAAATCGTTCAAAACTAACGATTTTACTTTGATCGTTCGAATGCAAAATTCCGTGAAAAATCCTTCGACTTCGATATTCGTAGTATTTTAATTAGATGGTCGAATTCCTAAGTATTTTTTACTTTGAAATTCGACCCTTGATAAATCTGCCCCTGTGGGGCAAATTCACTAAGATTCGTAGTTGCGCCAGGCGCAACTTCGCCGCACTTTGCCAGGCGTAGTTTCGCCAGCGCTCCGTATATTCACTAAAATCCGAAGTTGCGCACAGGGGTAGCATAAGGTTGCGAAGTTGCGCTAGCGTTGATTTGCTAAGCAAAGTTACGCTAGCGATGGTTAATTTGCATATATCGCCAAATTCAAATTTCAATGGATGAATACGTAGAATCACTACAAATGCCTGGGAAACCTTCAAAACATAAAATATTTTTTTTTTTTTGCCCTACACATGTGCCCACTGTATAGTTAAGTTGCCATGAGTTAGGAAATGTAGGGGGGAAGGAGGGGAGCCCCAAAAAATTTTCTGATCTTTTTCAGCCTATCACCCATAATATAGAAAAAACGCCAGCGTTTTTGGGACTTAGAAAAAATGTGAACTTTTTTTGAAGCAATCCCTATCTACTCTATTTCGCTTCGTCTGGTCTGAGGTGGCGAAGGAAGTCTAGCGTAAAAGGTAGCGTTCAGTACAAGGCGCGCGTTAGTGAATTTGCGTAGTTACATCCGTAGCGAAAATTCGGCAGGCGTAAGGGTGCGAAGTAACACTAGCAAATTAACGCCAGCGTTAGGCGCTTCAGCGCATAGTGAATTTGCCCCTAAATGTCTTAACTATTAAAATCTTAAATAATGAAAGGAAAGTTCATTCTACCCGACTTTCCTACATGCATTAATGCATTCATTAAACATTAACAATTGTTGTTTTTTTTTCAAATGTAATTTAAAGGGGTGGTTCACCTTTCAGTCAACTTTTAGTTAAAAGTTAACTCAAAGGTGAACAACCCCTTTCAAGCCGTATTGGTTTGTCCATTATGCACCGCTGTTTTTCTCCCTTGAAACGCTGTATCAGATCTAGCTAAAGGGGGCCATACACAGAGAGATCCACTCACTTGGCGAGCGGATCTCTCTCCCATATGCCCACCTTGAGGGGGGGGGCGATATCGGCTGATCTGATCGTGGGCCCTACATTTAGGGGGTTATTTACTAAACCCCGAATGCAAAAATCCCGAAAAATTCACAATTTTTTCAGAATTTATTAAACCGCGAGGATGGAAAAGTCAGAATCAGAAAATCTGGCATCTCAGACCTGTCGAGGTTGCATATAAATCAATGGGAGAAGTCCCATTAATTTTTTTTAATGTGCACTGGGTTTCGGGTGAAAAATCCGAAAAAATCATGAAAATCAGATTTTTTTTCCCCGCAAGGCAAATTTTGGGGAAAAGTGAATAATAAATAAGTGCAAAAAACCCGAGCGGATTTGATCTGAGTTTGTAACAGAAAATACTGAGATAAATTCGGACTTTGATAAATAACCCCCTAAGTGTATCGCTATCTATATATATTAATATATTGATACCTTACATATCATGCACCCAAGCACAGCTTTATTATGTAAAAAAACAGACATTATCTTCAACACAATTTCAACTATGTACTGGGATAATGACAGCTGCAAAGCAGACTCTTGCAAGAACATGGAAAACAAAACAGATCTCCATTGAAGCCACCAAACACAAAAGTAGATTGCATTTTGGCCCAAAAGAATATGTGCTGTGTCCTAATAGATTCCCATCAACAATCCTTATGATTATGGACCCCCTGGGTAGTACAGGTACAGGATCCCTTATCCGGAAACCCGATATCCAGAAAACTCCGAATTACGGAATGGCTGTCTCCCATAGACTCCATTTTATCCAAATAATCCAAATTTTTTAAAATGTTTTCCATTTTCTCTGTAATAATAAAACAGTAGCTTGTACTTGATCCCAACTAAGATATAATTAATCCAAACTACGGAAAGATCTGTTATCCAGAAAAACCCAGGTCCCGAGCATTCTAGATAACAGGTCCCATGGCTGTACCACAGCAATGAAGAGAGATTACACATCACTGCATATTCCATTTTTCTACTAGAAATTCGGATAATTTAGTGCAGGGCAATACAACTGCACTCTCAACTAGTGATCCCCTTTTATCCTCCCAAATCCAATAAGTGACCCTGAGCAGAGGAAAACATGATCAGATGGAGATAAAACCAGAGAAAGGGGAGCAGGCAAAGGACTTTTCTTCTGCTTTCTTGGAATCAATAGAAAGTGGTATAACATACCTCCCAACATTTTGGAAATAAGATACTCTAATTTTTGTTTGTAAAATAGTTATATCAAACCTGCGGGCGTAAACAGCCTCTTCTGAACAGTGAAGCTCAAAAAAAATAAATTTCTCATATTTTTTTCTCATAGAAATAGAAAGAGGGACAAAAAGATTTGCCGCATTCTGTGCAGCAAAATTTTTGTGACCACACCCATTTTTGTAGCCACACCCCCCCAACTACCATTTTCATTTTACAAAATTTAAGCTGCAAGTCACAGTTTCCCCAAGAGACCTGCTCATCTTAAATTGTTACAATTGTTTCTTTGCTTATCTTAGTTGCAATTGTTTCTGTGCTTTTCTTACATTTTTACAAAAGTATCTAAGTGCAGCTGCCACATATCCTGTGCTCCTTGCCAAAAGCCAATTGAAGTGAACTGTTGGGTAAAAATGTTATCCCCAACCAAAGGTGTGGGCTAATAGAGCCCGCATTCCGGTTGGGGATAACAGTATTTTTATTTAAAAAATGCCCCCCGCCAACGCTAGGCTCCCCGCACCGGGAGCTCCCGCTGTGAGCAACCTGGTCTGGTCACTCGCATGAACATAATGAAAAGCTGCCCCTATTTGCTCATTATCCGCATGTGCGTGACGTCACATGAGCGTTATGCACATGTGAGTGACACAACATGGCTACTTGCACTGGGAGCTCCAACCCGGTGAGGGCAGCCTAGCACTGGCAGGGGCATTTTTTCTTTAAAAAACTACTGTTATCCCCAGCCGGAATGCAGGCTCTATTAGCCAACACCTTTGGTTGGGGATAACATTTTAACCTATCAGGTGCCCTTTAAGTTAGAAACGTTATATCTTTTTCTGGCAATTGAAAATACTACACCATATTTTGTTCCTGCTTTTTTGCTTTCTCCATTTGCTTTAGGCGCTGTTCTACAAGAAAACATATTTTTTGGAATATTTTTCTTCTTTTTTTGACATTTTTGTACAGTTGAGAGACTGAAAGAGAACGGCAGAGGGGAGATAATCTAAAGGGCCAACTATTCCTTTATTGTTGTATATTGTTTTATCTTTTTCTGGCTGTTCAGTGCAGGAGATCAAAGAGAAAAAAACAGGACAGTTGGGAGGTATGGTATTATTCTTGAGGATGCATGCTTCTTGTACTAAGGTCACCAGCAGTGGTTAAACATCCAGTCTCTTGAAATTAGGGATGCACCGAATCCAGGATTCGGTTCGGGATTTGGACAGGATTTGGATTCAGCCGAATCCTTATGCCTGGCCGAACCGAATCCAAATCCTAATTTGCATGGGCAAATTAGGGGCGGGGAGGGAAATTGTGTGACTTTTTGTTGCCAAACAAGGAAGTAAAAAATCTTTTCCCCTTCCCACCCCTAATTTGCATATGCAAAATAGGATTTGGATTTGGTTCGGTATTCGGACGAATCCAAAGTAGTGGATTCGGTGCATCCCTTCTTGAAATATAACTGAAAGGCACATCAGGTTAAATCATTTTAGAATGAAAAATAAATACTACGATTATCAAAGCAGCTGACAGCATTACCATAAAGAGATTCTATTTATTATTATGTAGACTGAAAATTACATGGCTGGATCCTGCCAACCCACAGACACAAGGAAACACGGACAAAGCTGAGGGATGGAGCAGGACAATGATTTGCTAAGACTGAAGATGGATCACCTTTTTGTTTCCTTGCAAGTACAGGGCTGCAGGTAGAACTCCCACCAGCTGAAAAATCACAGATAAAAAGATAGAGATGAGATAAAAGGACAGAAAAGATAAAGAACAGGGCAGCAATCAAGTCAAGAGGGAAGGGAGATCATGGTGGGGAAACATGTTCTCAAATGAGTCCCATAGAAACATAAGATACGGCCATTAGGGGTGGCACTGACAGCTATGAGTAAGCTATAAGCAAGCTATGAGTAAGCTACGAGTAAGCTATGAGTAAGCTATAAGCAAGCTATGAGTAAGCTACGAGTAAGCTATGAGTAAAGGTGGCCATACACGGGCCGATAAAAGCTGCCGACAGACCGTGTCGGCAGCTTATTGGCCCGTGTATGGGGGCCCCCGACGGGCTTCCCCGATCGAGATCTGGCCGAAAGTCGGGCAGATCTCGATCGGATGGGATTAAAAATCCCGTCGGATCGCGGCCACATCTGTTAGTTGATGTGGTCCCGCGATCCGACCGCCCGTTTGGCGAACGCTAGGATCCGATCGTTGGGCCCTAGGGCCCACGATCGGATCAGCCCGATATTGCCCACCTCAAGGTGGGCATATCGGAGGGAGATCCGCTCGTTTGGCGACATCGCCAAACGAGCGGATCTCTCCATGTATGGGGACCTTAAGCTATAAGCAAGATATGAGCAAGCTAAGAGAACTGTTCAGGATGATGGCACACCCCCTAAGCCACTGCCCCGTATAGGCAAAGGTAATACAATTAACATTAAAGCATTTAAAATCTTAAAAGGATTAAGACACAATGGCAGTTTAGTACAAAGCAGAATCTGCAAGCAAGAATTATATTTAAAGCCATGCAAGGATAACAATCATTCATATAAACATTCAACAATCAGTAGCAAAGGTTCTTCCACATAGGTGCAACATATGCCTTTTAGCCAGTTGGCTTTTGGTTACGACTGACTTGCTAAGCATTATGGGAACAGCACTTCTGTAACAGACACTACAGGAATGTATAATTGTCTCCAGTCCTGAGGAATCTCTGATTACAGAATGAAATATATAAAAGCCGTGTGCTCCTTTTCCCCTACAGATGGACTAAACTTGAGCCAAAGCAGCATTTTTCAAATACACTTGCATTGTGTACTCTTAGAAAGGGTTGTTCTCCTTTAAATTAACTTTTAGTATGATGTAGAGAGTGATATTCTGAGACAATCTGTAATTTGTTTTTGAGTTATTTAGCTTTTTATTCAGCAGCTCTCCAGTTTGCAATTTCTGCTGGTTGCTAGGGTCCAAATAACCCTAGTAACCGTGCACTGATTTGAATATGAATAGGAGAGGACCTGAATAGAAAGATGAGTAATAAAAAGTAGCAATAACAATACATGTGTAGCCTTACAGAGAATTTGTTGGGGGTCAGTGACCCCCATTTCAAAGCTGGAAAGAAAAAGGCAAATAATTAAAAAAACTATAAAAAAAATAATGAAGACAAATTGAAAAGTTGCTTAGAATTGGCCATTCTATAAAAGACTAAGAGTTAACATAAAGCTGAACCACCCCTTTAAATCCCTAAAGGCTGACCACAGACGTGTGCAGCAACATTTAGCACTGAAGGAGCAAATGAGAGAACATGACACAGAACAGTATGTCTCCTACCTATACAAGAAGGTCTGGTACACTTGGGCAGCACCGTGTCTGAAATAAGCAGCACAGACATTTGTAGCTTTGCGATCCATCAAACATTCACGTTATATGTCCCTAACAGCACCAGCACACCCTTGCAGTTTCTGGCTTTTTGGGTTGGAAACATATGGGCTTATGGCGTTGGTTGGAGACATATGGGCTAATGGGTTGGTTGGATACATATGGGCTTATGGGTTGGATGGAAACATATGGGCTTATGGGTTGGTTGGAGACATATGGGCTTATGGGTTGGTTGGAGACATATGAGCTTATGGGTTAGTTGGAGACATATGAGCTTATGGGTTGGTTGGAGACATATGGGCTTATGGGTTTGTTGGAGACATATAGATTTATGGGTTGGCTGGAAACATATGGGCTTATGGGTTGGTTGGAGACATATGGGCTTATGGGTTGGTTGGAGACATATGGGCTTATGGGTTGGTTGGAGACATATGGGCTTATGGGTTGGTTGGAGACATATGGGTTGGTTGGAGACATATGAGCTTATGGGATTGTTGGAGACATATAGATTTATGGGTTGGCTGGAAACATATGGGCTTATGGGTTGGTTGGAGACATATGGGCTTATGGGTTGGTTGGAGACATACGGGCTTATGGGTTGGTTGGAGACATACGGGCTTATGGGTTGGTTGGAGACATACGGGCTTATGGGTTGGTTGGAGACATATGGGCTTATGGGTTGGTTGGAGACATACGGGCTTATGGGTTGGTTGGAGACATACGGGCTTATGGGTTGGTTGGAAAGTTATGGGCTTATGTGTTGGTTGGAGACATATGGATTTATGGGTTGGTGGAAACATATGGGCTAATGGGTTGGCTGGAAATTTATGGGCTTCTGGGTTGGTTATGGGTTTATCGGTTGGTCGAAGACATATGCACTTATGGGTTGGTTCCAGATATATGGGCTTATGGGTTTGTTGGAAACTTATGGGCTTATGGGTTGGTTGGAAACTTATGGGCTGGTTGGAGACATATGGGCTTATGGTTTGGTTGGAAACTTATGGGCTAGTTGGAAACTGATGGGCTTATGGGTTGGTTGGAAATTTATGGGCTTATGGGTTGGTTGGAAACTTATGGGTTTCAAGCGTGACTGCTCGGATGTCAGCAGAGAAAAGAGAATTGTCTGTCAGCCAGTTACAAGGACCACACTTGTCAGAATGAGAGCAAAAATGTTTCTCAACGATTTTACAGTAATGAGGTAGTTCACCTTTACCTTCCTTGGCACTGACCATGGCAGCAACAGAGCATTGTTTTGTGAGGCTACAATTTTATTATGATTTTTTTTTTTTTGCGAATTATTTTTATATTCATGCTTTAGTCATCTTCCAGTATCACATTTCATTCAAACCAATATCTGGTTGCTTAGATAAACTGAAGCCTAGCAACCAGACAGCCAATGAAATTCCAAACTAAAGAACGGTTAAAAGAAAAAAAGCTATATCATCTAAAAAACACTGAATAAAAAAAAAAAACAAGACCAATGGCAATTTATTATAGAAAATCATTCTCTGTATGATATGAAAAGATTATTAAAAGATGACCTACCCCTTTACAGCTCTATTGTCTGATTGTTTTCGGTTACCAGCAAACTGTGATGGGGAGCCCCATTTATCTAAGGATGTGCATGCTTTTGTACCCCTTACTGCTCTTGCACTTGCATCCCCGGGTTGTGTAAAAGGAGCCGTTATAAATCAAAAAAATATGTGGACACCTGCACTTTACTGCTAAAACAGCCTTTAGCCTCTGCTTTATTGACCAGGCTTTCCACTAGGGATGCACCGAATCCAGGTTTCGGTTCGGGATTCGCCCTTTTTCAGCAGGATTCGGCCGAATCCTTCTGCCAGGGCGAACCGAATCCTAATTTGCATATGTAAAATAGGTAATCGGAGGGAAATCACGTGACTTTTTGTCACAAAACAAGGAAGTAAAAAATATTTTGCATATGCAAATTAGGATTCGGTTCGGTATTCAGCTGAATCTTTCGAGAAGGATTCGGGGGTTCGGCCAAATCCAAAATAGTGGATTCAGTGCATCCCCTACTTTCCACTAGATGTTGGAACATTGTTGATAGGATTTGCTTTCATTCAAAATTGTGTAGTTGGTCACCAGTATTGGGGATCAGGCCTGGCATGCATTCTCGTTCCAGTTCATCCCATAGGTTTTCAGTTGGGTTGAGGTCAGTTCTCTGTGCAGTCCAGTCAAGTTCTTCCACTGCCATATCAGCAAACCTATTCAACATGAACCTTACTGTGTGCATGAGGTTATTCTTTCACTGAAACAGCGAGGGCCTTCCCCAAAATGTTGCCACAAAGTAGATTTGGCTACCTTTATTGGCAATGATGGCTGTGGCTTAGGCACACTAATAAAAGGGGTATCTTCATAGTTTTGCTATGAATGCACTGAGCAACTGTATATTAAATAAAATAAATTTAACAAAATAGTGCAGGTAGGGTTCTACGTTTGATTGCACATATTGATAATTTTCATTGGTCCTTTACCTGTAACCACTATCATCACAATAATCTCCAGGCTAATGATAGCATGATGCGCTCAGACACAATTCAGAAGCAGTACACAACTGCACACGTTGGAGTAAACTTTTCATTACATTTATATAGTATTGTGGGTGTGGCTTTTTAAGAGATTTTACAATAAGGACTGAGATAAAAGAAGATGCATTGTCATCTTATCAAGCTCAACCAATATTCCACCCCAACATCCATACTGAAACCTTAATAAACACAGACTTCTGCATGCTTCCCCATTAATTATATTACTAGCAACAGGATAGGGAAGAAAAAACTTCTGAATACTCACAGTAGAGTACAAGCTCTTTAGGGAATGGTAAGAACTTGTGGGGCTCATGTGCAACTGCCCTAAATGATTACTAATCCTCAAACAGTCTGCAGTTGTTTTAAAGGACAAGGAAAGTTATACTAAATAAGTAGCTAGAAACGTTGTACATTATGTTTTGTGCTTCTGTACCAGCCCAAGGCAACCACAGCCCTTTAGCAGTAAAGATCTGTGTCTCCAAAGATGCCCCAGTAGCTCCCCATCTTCTTTTCTGCTGATTCACTGCACATGCTCTGTGCTGCTGTCACTTACTGAGCTTAGGGGCCCACTCACAATATACAGTACACATAGAATAGAAATGTCACAATATAAGGCTGATTAGTAATTAATACAGATAATTACTACATGGCAGCACAGAAACCAGTGCAATTAGCATCAGAATTTAATAATCAGCCCTGTAGCATCAGTTTATATTACAGACCAACCTCATTTTCTGCTGGATAATTAGTGACGAGCCCTAAGCTTAGCTTCTCAACAGCTGCTCAGAGCCCACTGAGCATGTGAGTGTCACAGACACTTTCCAAGATGGTGACCCCCTGTGACAAGTTTGAAGTCCTGGATCATTGCTGCTATTGACAAGCTGAAACTTTAGGCTGGTGCAATAAGTTCAGTTTATAAAATATTTCATTTTTAGGTCTATTCATTTTTAAGGTTTAGTTTTCCTTTAAGGAAAAAAAAATATTATATATACATATATATGGAAGAGTGCAGCATATGGTCTGTTTTAGACTAATTCCAAGGGAAGCTGAACCTGATATCAGGAAGATGGGTGTGATGTCTAAGGCTAATGTCACATAGGCCTGAAACTACAGCCTGCTGAAAACATTGGCCATGAATCAGTCCCTATGCCTGTGCCCGGGCCAACACAATGGATCCGGCTACAGGCAAGGTAACTGGCTGATTCTCGGAAATTAGCCTAACACTGTTCTAGCAGAAGATCCCGGGCAGCAGTGTGACCTAAAACATTAAAAGACAATCCGATTCTGATTGATAAAAATTAGAGTGTGTTGGACCTTTTCTCGGAAACATATAAGCACATAATACAATTGCAATAATAAATAGAGCAATTTAAATTGCTAACTCACCTATTAATTCCACTATACTTCCACTCCGGCTCCTGCTGTATGGCTCATCTCTGCAAACGCTGACCTGCTCTATACTCCCAGGTGTGGTCAGCACATGGAGCAGATCCAGAGGAGTTGTTCTAAATATCTGCTGCAGCAACTCCAGAGAACCAGTCACAACATTGTGATCCCTGTGCTGCGTATAATGCAAGGTCAACTCATATATCTAAATTTGCAAACAAGAACATGAAAGAGTTTTAGGAGCCGAGGTTACAGAAGATCCTATTTATTACAACCTTACTTTCCTGCTAGTAAATAAGGTAAGAAAATATAGTCAAAGTAGGTATACAGTGGAAAAGACTCCTCCACCACATCAAACACAAGTGGGTTTGCAACGATAAAGTCAAGCATTTCTCTCTAGGTAGTTTTTAAGTCAAAGACGTTCCATCTCAAAAGCGACGCATAAAGCAAAGTTCATACTGTATCTATGGGACAGAATAGCAGAAATGGTGGGGAGTCAATTGTGCTTTATTCCTAAGACAACAGAATTATTTTTAAAGGACAAGGACAGAATTATTTTTAAAGGACAAGGAAAGTCTAAAATAGAATAAGGCTAGAAATGCTGTATTTTGTATGCTAAACATAAGCATGAACTTACTACACCACAAGCCTAATCAAACAAATAATTTATGCTTTCAAAGTTGGCTACAGGGGGCTGTCATCTTGTAACTTTGTTAAACATCTTGGCCTGACCCTGACCCTGCACATGCTCAGTGTGGTCTGGGCTGCTTAGGGATCGTCATAAACAAAGCTGCTTGAGTTCTGCATGGCTGGGAAGTAAGGCGGGGGCTCCCCCTGCTGTTCATAAGTATGATTGTTTCCCTGCTCAGCAGTTAGGGACCATCTGACAATTCCTATCCACAGCAGTAAATGAAGGGAGAATTTCACTGCATACAGTCAGGTTTCTTATAAAAACATTTTTTAATTAAAGTATATTGGAGAAAGGTTTATTTTTCATTAAAGAATGTAAAAATGGGATTTTATTTTTTTGCCTTTCCTTGTCCTTTAAAGGGGAACTATCTTGAAAATCAACATTTAGGGGCACATTTACTATTGGTCGAATATCAAGGGTTAATTAACCCTCGATATTCGACCCTCAAAGTTAAATCCTTTGACTTCAAATAGGATTTAGCGCAATTCGTTCGATCGAACGCTCGAAGGAATTATCGTTTGATCGAACTATTAAATCCTTCAAATCGAACGATTCAAAGGATTTCAATCCATCGATCGAACGATTTTCCTTCGATCAGAAATTTCCCCATAGGCTAACATTGGTGCTCGGTAGGTTTTAGTTGGCGAAGTAGGTGGTCGAAGTTTTTTTTAAAGATACAGTACTTCGACTATCGAATGGTCGAATAGTCTAATGATTTTTAGTTCGAATCGATTCGAAGTCGTAGTCGAAGGTCGAAGTAGCCAAAAAAAACCTTCAAAATTCTAAGTATTTTTTATTCGAATCCTTCACTCGAGCTAAGTAAATGTGACCCTAAATATAAGCTTCAGCATACTAAAATAAGACGTTTTCTAGATTAAAAATTCTGTTCTGTTTCTTAAATAATCCGGTTTATTTTCACTATTCCTCTCTCAGAATCTGTTTCTCTTCATTCTCTCTCTTAATGCAGCAGTTGGATGCTAGATTCACACATTGACAGTAAGATCCAATATATCTTATAGGGGGGCTCCTTTTGCCTAGAAGATGTATTAGAGCTCACTCTATTAAAATCACCAGACATCATGTCTCTCTACGTGCAGGCAGTTATTTTGTTAGATTTTGTTTGTACTGGAATCAGTTATTTGAGTGAGCTCTAATACATCTGCTAGGAAAGGAAATCTCACCCTTTAAGATATATTGGATCTAACTGTAAATGAATATCTGACACCCAACTGCTGCATGAAGACAGAATGAAGAGAAACAGACGCCGACAGAGGGATAGTAAAGATAAACCTGATTATTTTAGATGCAGAATATTTGATTGTATTTAGAGATTTCTTCAGTTTGATGAAGCTTATACAAAATTGTCATTTTCGTGATAGTTCCCCTTTAAAAATGCCATAAAAATCACATCCCTTATCAGCTAGTTCACGAGATATTATTTACAGAGAATATTACCTGTATAAGCTGCTCAGCGGAAGGAGAAATATCCGCCTCTTTCTGTGTTACCCCAAAGCTGCCTTTCAGACTTGTATCTTTCACCTGCTGTTGTAGTAGTGGTATTAGGTACCGTAGTGTTAGTAAAACTCCCAGAATTAAAAGGGTCGGGTGTTCATCCTCGACAGGGACAAGAAGACCTGGGAAAACATTTCCAGAAAGAGATCAACAACATTTTAAATTTCAATAGCTCAGGGCAATAGATTACCATCTTACCACAGTAACAAAGAAGTCTATTACAAGAGGCTGCTGCAGTTCATTGGTTTGTGTTGTATCATTTATCATTTGGGATGTCAGTCAGCATCATGGCAATCAAACTAGAAAGGTAATTTTACAAACAGGAAAAATAAACCCTAGTACAGCAGTGGCTTCTTAAAGGAAAACTATACCCCCAAAATGAAATGAGTTTATATCAAACTAGTGGTATATTAAAGAATCTTACCAAACTGGAATATATATTTAAAGGAAAACTATACCCCCAAAATGAATACTTAAGCAACAGATAGTTTATATCAAATTGAATGACATATTAAAGAATCTTACCAAACTGGAATATATATTTACATAAATATTGCCCTTTTACATCTCTTGCCTTGAACCACCATTTCGTTACTCTATCTGTGCTGCCTCAGAGATCACCTGACCAGAAATACTACAACACTAACTGTAACAGGAAGAAGTGAGGAAGCAAAAGGCAGAACTCTGTCTGTTAATTGGCTCATGTGACCTTACATGTGGTTTGTATGTGTACACAGTGAATCTTACGATCTCAGGGGGCGGCCCTTATTTTTTAAAATGGCAATTTTCTATTTATGATTACCCAATGGCACATACTACTAAAAAAGTATATTATTATGATAATGGTTCATTTACATGAAACAGGGTTTTACACATGAGCTGTTTTACTCAGTATCTTTTAATAGAGACCTACATTGTTTGGGGGGTATAGTTTTCCTTTAAGTAAATATTGCCCTTTTATATCTGTTGCCTTGAACCACCATTTCATGATGGTCTGTGTGCTGCCTCAGAGATCACCTGACAAGAAATACTGCAGCTCTAACTGTAACAGGAAGAAGTGTTGGGAAATAAAAGACAAAACTCTGTCTGTTAATTGGCTCATGTGACCTAACATGTTTGATATGTTTGTGTGCACAGTGAATCCTACGATCCCAGGGGGCGGCCCTTATTTTTTTAAAATGGCAATTTTCTATTTATGATTACCCAATGGCACATTCTACTAAAAAAGTATATTATTATGAAAATGGGTTATTTACACGAAGCAGGGTTTTACATATGAGCGGTTTTATTCAATATATTTTTATAGAGACCTACATTGTTCTGGGGTTTAGTTTTCCTTTAATCTACAGTGGGTTACATATGGAGTATAATGGTGTAGGAATCATGGGTAAAGCTGTCATCAGTCTAAAGGGAATATCAATAATTTATTATAGGGATGCACCAAATCCACTATTTTGGATTCGGCTGAACCCCCGAATCCTTCGAGAAAAATTCGGCCGAATAGCAAACCAAATCCTAATTTGCATATGCATATTAGGGGTGGGATGGGAAAAACATTTTTTAATTCCTTGTTTTGTAACAGAAAGTCACACGATTTCCCTCCCTGCCCCTAATTTGCATATGCATATAGGTGGAAGGATTCAACGTAATCTGAATCCTGCTGAAAAAGGGCGGATCCTGGCCGGATCCAGAAGCGAATCCTGGATTCGTTGCATCCCTAATTTATTATGGCATGCTTTCAGAGCCTAACACAAGCACACCCTGCACTTGGCTACTGTTTAGTATTGGTTTCTTCAAGTGCAGACAGGACACCACCAATAAACACCAATAACAGCATCCCAGATATAGTGGCCCAAGAGAAAGTAGAATAACAAGCTCAGTCATTTGTCTCCTTAGCTTTATACATTTATAGATGGCTTAGAAAAGGTTGACATTGAACAGTTTACCCAAGAGTACGTTGAGAAGCCAAGTGTAGAAGTATTGAGTTCTTCGAGAATGTAGACAGATGCTCACTGCAGATCCAGCTGCTGTTCTGCGCATAGTGGGGGAACTAGATTTCAGATTTGCTACAAATGCTTTCAGAAGAACCTGGAAAGTGGCCAAAAAAAAGTATTATTTGTATATAAAAAAAAAAGCATTGACCTCTTGAATGTTAACATGCACAGTTACAACTGCTTGATAAAGCCTATCAAAAAGGGATAAACCCTGTCAAAAGAAACACTGCATTTCTTTCCTTCTATTGTGTACTCATGGGCTTCTGTATCAGACTTCCTGCCTTCAGCTTAAACCTCATTGCCCTGGGCAAAAGCATGCTCAGTTTGCTCTTCTTCCCCACCCCCCTCCCTTCTCTACTGTAATCTGAGCCCAGAGCAGGGAGAGACTCAGGCAGGAAGTGATGTCATACCATGTTAATATTGCAGCTCCTATCCTAAACAAACAGAGAGTTTCTAGAGCTTTTTACTCAGGTATGGTAAAATATTCTACAGAATAAATGTAGCATTTTAGCTTGCACTATTGCAGCTAATCTATTGGCAATAAAATGCCTCCGTAGCTTTCCTTCTCCTTTAAAAAATAACTTACTGAAACTCCGCTTGCACTCCTCCTCAGAAAAGGTGATCCATCATGCAGTGCTCGATTTCTCCTCCCTGCCTTCCTTATAGGAGATAGCCAGGGAGGAGAAATCGAGCACCGCACAATGGACCGTCGCCATGTCGCCTTTTCTGAAGAGGAGCACACAGCCTTTATTAAGAATTAACTTACAGAAACTCCACTTCCGCTCCTCTTCAGAAGCGTGGCGCTCGATTTTTCCTCCCTGGCTATCTCCTAGAAGGAAGGCAAGGAGGAGAAATCGAGCGCCGCACAATGGATCAACTTGAGGAGCGCAAGCGGAGTTTCGTTAAGTTATTTCTTAATAAAGGCTGTGCGATTTTAAAGTTTAATTTGTCTTGGTGGTTTTTTTCGTGGTATACTAACGAATTTTATTCATTTTTTTTTAAAAATTGATGTTACTGGTCCTTTGAGGTTTCCCATCCCTGGGCAGGTGAGCAGGCTGCACTACTTACTGTATGCAACACAGCTGTTTGCAAGTACCTTGATTTCATTGTCATTTGCAAAGTTGCCAAAGGCAGCCATGATTTTGGGGATAGCAGCAGCCAGAGTCTCCTGCACGGACTCTTCATGTCGTTTGCTTATTCTTGTGAGGCAGGGAAGCAGATTTACCAGGTATGGTCTAAGAAGAAAAGAAAGAAAAGCAATTCAAACGGGTGCTGTAGACTAAAGTTTGAGACTCTCACATGCATTCAGATTTAAAGGGATGTTTTGTTAATTCTGTCCCTTTAAAAATAATCACATATAATTTGTGCATACACCAGCTCTAAAGCTGGCCATACAGAAACCCTGCCGAATTGCCGTTTTAGCCTATGTGGGATCTCCTAGATCCTATTTGGAGTCAATTGGTGGACTTTGAAAAATCAAAGGTTTTTTTTTTTTTTTTTGGAAAAACTTTGAATTGAATTAGACGCTCTGTTACTTCGATTTGTACAATTCGAATTAGATCGAAAATAGACCTATTTGCCCCCCCAATTTGCTAAATTCCGATTGGTCTTTTTTATTTTGAATTTTGAACTTATGGGAGTTAAAAAAAAAACTCCTATTACTTTGTAATTCAACCCTTGATAAATCTGCCTATTAAGGTATGAAGATCCGAATTACAGAAAGATCCCTTATCCAGAAAACCCCAGGTCCCGAGCATACTGTACATGTATGTTGCATGCATAAAATATATGCAACATAAACAGTGTATTGCTTTTTATACATGTTGTAAGTTTTACAATAAAGAATAATAAAACAACCTAACAGCAATGGTGTCTTCATTCTAGGGAAGCACAGAATCCTTCTCGAAAGATTCGGCCGAACCCCCGAATCCTTTGCAAAAGATTTGGCCGAATAACAAATCTGAATCTTATTTTGCATATGCAGATTAGGGGTGGGAAGGGGAAAAATTTTTATTTCCTTGTTTTGTGACAAAAAGTCACACAATTTCCCTCCCGCCCCTAATTTGCATATGAAAATTTGGATTCGTATTCGGCCGAATTCGAATCCTGCTGAAAAAGGCTGAATCCTGTCCAAATCCCAAACCGAATTCTGGATCTACTTCATTCCCTACCAGTTGCCAAGATCTTCAATTTGGTGGGGTCTCCAGTTAACCATAGAATACAAAGGAGTGTCGAGAGGATAAAGTTTGCCTACCTGCACTTCTGGGGCCGAACCAGGTGAGCAAGCTCAGCAAATCTCCAGAGAGCAGCCCGTAGGCTTCGTGGGGCACCATTCTAGAATCGGGGTAGAAATCTTAGTGTCATTACAAAGCAAATAAATCAAGCACTTTACACATGCCCAAATTATAACATTTTTTATACATTTCATATTTGCAAGTTTTCAAGCAGAGACTATATTTTGAAAAATACATAACCCACCCAGGCACTGTACATGTAAACCCTACATACATAAATAACTCCTATTGATGCCTACGTGCACCTTTATTAAACCTTTACATCTAGGGGAGCAAAATAAATGGACTAGAACGCTAAACATGGTAGACACTCAGCTTGAAGCTCCGCACATATGACTGGTCACGCTCTATAATCTGCATTAACCCTAAATATGCTGTCTGTAGTGTCAGCCTCCAAATAGAAACAATGCTTGGAAATGGTTACTTGAAGCCTGTCTAGAACTACAATTCCTTAGGCTAATAAGGATGTTATCCTAGTGTTGAAAAAAAGAACTTTATCAGAGTAACTACCCATCCAAATTGAGACGACCCGGCAGTTTTCTATTCTAGAACATGAAATCCAGTGCACCACTGTTTGGTGGAACCCTTGCATTCCTAAAGGAAACCTATTGAGACGACCCGGCAGTTTTCTATTCTAGAACATGAAATCCAGTGCACCACTGTTTGGTGGAACCCTTGCATTCCTAAAGGAAACCTATTGAGACGACCCGGCAGTTTTCTATTCTAGAACATGAAATCCAGTGCACCACTGTTTGGTGGAACCCTTGCATTCCTAAAGGAAACCTCAATAGGGGAGATGGCAGCACAATTGAATACCTTCTTTATTAGGTGCTCTAGATCATGTTTGTGTTATTCTGAAAGGAGTAGAATTCAACAAAACTGAATATCAGGGTTTTAATTCTGAAGTCTTTAAAGGGGTGGTTCACCTTTAGGTTAACTTTTAGTATGCTGTAGGATGGATAATTCTAAGCAACTTTACAATTGCTCTTCATTGTTTATTTTGTATAGTTTTTAAACGTAGCCTTCTTCTTTTGACTCTTTCCTGCTTTCAAATGGGGGGTCACTGACCCCATTTAATAAACAAATGCTCTGTAAAACTAAAAAAAAACCTGCATAGCATACTGTCCAGGGGCACTTTCTGGAATAATGTGCTATACGGGTAGGAAGCAGGGAGCGGGTACTATCGAGGGTAGATGATGAGGCTTTTCTTATTTGGGGGGCTTTAGTTCTCCTTTAAAGGTCAGAAAGATATTTATGGTATATACATATTTGTGGCTGAATGACTAAAACACCAATTTTCTTAACCTTGCACTAAGGAGGGGCCCTGCCCAAAAGTGGAACCTCCAAGGTGGACTTAAACTAAAAAAAAGGCTAATAACCACTGCTCTAGAAAGTCAGATGACCCTTTCTCTGAAAAACCAGGAAACAAGCAAATACATTTCCACTCTGTCTTACCTGCTAAAGGCAGGCCACAGTACTGACACAATCCTATAGACTTACAGGGGGTTATTTACTAAAATCCGATTTATCCCATTTTTTAATTTAACAAAGCTCGACCAAACTCCCATCCACGACTTTGCCTTATTTATCACTAAAAGAACTCGAAAAAAAACGGATCGTTGAAGACTCGATAAAAACGAGCAAAAAAATGAACCATACGTTTTTTTTGGACTGTTCTCCCCAATGGCTCAATTTTCAGGTTATTGGCCGAAAACCCCCGGATTTTTTGGATTATCCAGCTAAACCCTGTGCAGACCGCGATATCTTCAAATTGGGATAGGGACATCTCCCATTTACGAATACATGGCCTTGACAGGTTTGAGATGCCGAATTGTCGGATTCGGGCTTTTTGCAGCATTGGGGTATAATAAAGCTTTTTTATTTGGAGAATCAAAAATTCTTTTTTATTTTATTTCCACAAAAAATTTGAGGTTTTTGTCCCAAAAAGGCTGACCAGAAAAATTTGAGTTTTAGTAAATATCCCCCACAATGTGTTAAACATTTACATCTATTCTATTGTATCTGTATTGAGAAAGCCAGTTGGATGACTGGTGAAACGTCCAAGGAATAAAAAAAAACACAGCAAGTCCAGTTGATTTGACTTATGTTTACAGATATATCTATCGTGTAATTGTTTCCTTCATAAGACAACCTAATCCTGCACATCTGCAAAGTTAGAATACTTGTAGCTCATAACAATCACATTCAGTGACGTCTAATAACTACACGGGAGGTGAACACCTTTTAATTGGGAGCAGCCATTTGTAATATTGATTCTGCTTCTATCTTCTGTACAAAGCTTTTCTGTCTTAGTCTTGGAAATTCCCTGCTGGCATTTTGCCAAAGAAGTCATTTCAGAACAGCCATGTGTACTCTTCCAGAATAGATTATATCTGTATTTACTGGAATTCATTTCAAGCAGAAAACACCAGCCAAGAATACTGCACAGAAAAAGCAATCGGCAGAACTGGTCACAAGTCTCGGTACAAAATAATTAACTCACCTTTCTGAACCACGACAGCCGAATTGTCAACTATTTCCCATATATTTCAGTGGGATATACAGGGGAAGGTAACAGGTGGCAAAGATGTAATATAAAGGCAAACTGAAGCTTTAAAGGGTGGGTCACCTTTCAGTTAACCTTTAGTATGTTATAGAATGGCCAATTGTAAACAACTTATCAATTGGTCTTCATTATTTATTTTTGAGGTGAATACATAGAACAACACCCACACACAAACCGCATGAGATTTCACACGTTCAAGCTGAGCAGGTGCCATGACATTTCTTTGTTTGCTCTTTACAACCCAACTAGGCAATTGCAATATAACTTACAATGCAGTTTTGCTGGAAATTAATTTCCTGTTATTCAATAGCCCATTATCCACGCACACCTTCCCTAATATAGCCCCTATACCACCATATTATGTTTGTACAACTTGTGCTTTGTGTATGAATCACAATTCTATAGATAAGAAAGAAATAAGGTGATATATCCTACTAGCATTAAAGTGGACCTGTCACCCAGACACAAACATCTGTATACTAAAAGTCCTTTACAAATTAAGTATGAAATCCAATTTCGATTTTTTATTAAAGCATTCATAGCTGTTGTAAACTCATTTAGAAATCTCAGTTGTCAATCAAATATTGTCTGCCCCTCCTCTATGCCTTAGGCGGGGCAGACAAATACTTTCATGTTCCATTCAGCACTTACTAGATGTAACTGCTCTCCCCACATTCCCCCGTTCTCTTCATCGTTTAATTGTGTAGGCAGTGCATGGGGATGCACATCGGGTCCCCCGATCTGGTGCAAATTGTGATAAAATAGGATTTTGAATCATTTTTTTGGGTGATGGGTCCCCTTTAAAGGACAAGGAAAGTTAAACTAAAGAAGAAATGTTGTACATTATGTTTTGTGCTTCTGTACCAGCCTAAGGCAACCACTGCCCTTTAGCAGTAAAGATGTGTCTCCAAAGATGCCCCAGTAGCTCCCCATCTTCTTTTCTGCTGATTCACTGCACATGCTCCATGCTGCTGTCACTTACTGAGCTTAGGGACCCACTCACAATATACAGTACACATAGAATAGAAATGTCACAATATAAGGCTGATTAGTAATTAATACAGATAATTACTACATGGCAGCACAGAAACCAGTGCAATTAGCATCAGAATTTAATAATCAGCCCTGTAGCATCATCTTATATTACAGACCAACCTCATTTTCTGCTGGATAATTAGTGACGAGCCCTAAGCTTAGCTTCTCAACAGCTGCTCAGAGCCCACTGAGCATGTGAGTGTCACAGACACTTTCCAAGATGGTGACCCCCTGTGACAAGTTTGAAGTCCTGGATCATTGTTGTTATTGAGAAGCTGAAACTTTAGGCTGGTGCGATAAGGTTATTATATAAAATATGGCATTTTTAGCCCTATTCATTTTTAGGGTTTAGTACTCCTTTAAGTGTATTGTAGGTTTATGATCATTCTAACATAACAGGGAGGGAGACTGACCCGTTTGAGGGCTTATGTTCGGTAAGTCTGGTTTGATTCCTATGTCTGCTATGACTCAACAGAAGAAACCATACATTTTCCTAATGGAAAAGCTTGTCTAGCTTCAATGGCAAAATATGAGCTTTGTTTGTGTGTCAGCAAAGGAGTTCATAAAGACGTACATGAGATTCAAAGATAAACAAGAGGCTGAAAATCATTAGGTTAGATGCAACAAGCAAGCTCTTGTAAAACATAAAATAAATTCAAATCCACTCACCTTTTTAATTTCCTTGTAAAGTTCCAACTGCAGTCTAGGGAGATTAGAGTCCATTAAAGCCTAGAATTAAAAAGAAAATGTCTTATTTTCTTTTCTAACATACACAGTGCATAACCACCTTTTGCATCAACAGCATTAAAGGATAAGGAAAGTCATTTTATACAATATAAACCAGTATAGTCATGTAGTCATGTATAGTCATGGTTGGTAGCCGCCATGTCTGGCCTTCTGACTTCCTGTTCTTGACTTCCGTTAGTCTCTGACTTTGAAGGGGTGGTCCACCTAATTCGAAGCAACTTTTCAATTGGCCTTCATTTTTTTTTATGCTTCTTGAATTATTTGCCTTCTTCTTCTGACTCTTAGGTCTGTTTTCATAGGCGCAACAAACCGACCATGACTCACCTCAGTGCATTCATGTGTAGCCTGTTCCCCACAGGTATACATTAGTGATGTGCGGGCCGACCCGAGGCCCGTGGGACCCGCGGGTCGGGCGGGTTCGGGCCGACCCCTGGACAAAATGCGTGGGTCGCGGGCGGGTCGAGCTCTTCTCCTGCTCTCCCTGCCCGCAACCAAGTACTGCTGGCTTCCGGCGCCGGAATTTATAGACTTCCGTCTGCCCCGCCCCTTTTGAGATGTCACTGCGGGGCAGGTCTATAAATAAAGCAGAGCAGCGGGCCCATGTCGTATGCGGGTAGGGAGCGGGCGAGGTTAGGGTCGGGTGCCCCGCACATCACTAGTATACATCTATTGGAAATGTCAAAAAATCACGGAGCATCCAAGAGGAAGTTAATCATAAAAAATGTTTTCACCTTTATTAGATCATCTTTAATTGAATGTCAATCAATACATCATTAGATTGTGGATCATACGCTTAACGTGTTTTGTGGCATCTCACCACTTCCTCAGAAGCGATCTAATAAATTAGAATATCATTTAAAAATGATCTAATAAAGGTGAAAACATTTTTTTATGCGATTAACTCCCTCTTCCGACTCTTTCCAGCTTTCAAAAGGGGGTCACCGACCCCATCTAAAAAGCAAATTTCCTGTAAGGCTACACATTTATTGTTATTGCTACTTTTATTACTCCTCTTTCTATTCAGACTCTCTCATGTTCATATTCCATTCTCCCATTCAAATCAATGCATGGCTGCTAGGGGAATTTGGACCCTAGCTATCAGATTGCTGATATTGCAAACTTAACAGCTGCTGAATAAAAAGCTAAATAACACAAAAAAACGAAAACCAATTGCACACTGTCTTAGATTATCGCTCTCTACATCATACTTAAAGGTGAACAATCCCTTTAACTGAGCATGTGATTGCTGCCAGAGAGCTCGGGCCTAGACAAGTGGTCAGACATAGTGGCTGCCAATTCCGATGTGCTTCTCTGTCTTTTATTAGCAGGTACTGGAAGCAGGGCCACACTGGAAAGTTCAGATTGGGAGAGTGGCCTCTGAACATAATATATATATATAAATATATATAATACACAAAAGCCATGAATATCTTGTAAATTATATCCTTATAAAGGGGAGTACTGATGTCATCAGTTATAAACAGTGAGTTCTGATGTCATTTCTGTCACATGACTCACAGAAACTTGTGTCTTATCCTATATAATAAAGTTGAAGTGTCTCTGCGTCCAGTCCCTGTGTCCGTGGGATTGCGCTACTGCGCATGTGCCCCACGGACCGTCTCTGGCGAATTTTTTTTAGACTAGAACAATTCTGTTTTTATAAATTTTTGACTACATATGTTCTAGCACCCGTTAATTTAACGGGCTTAATGTCTAGTAATAAATAAAGTACCCCCAGTTGCAAAATATGAGGATATTAGAAGTGACCTCTGTGACTTATCCTTATAATTTACAAGAGGGGGTACTTTATTCACTATATATATCATATTCACTCTTTTTCATACCAGGCTGCAGATTTGCTCCAGGTTGTTCAGGTTAATTTGGCCATAAATTGCCTGTTATAAGCTGTTGACTTTACACTAGAAGTGGCCAATTTTATTTGCCTGTGTGTGAGACCTGGCCGACAGCCTGTCCAAACGATTTTGGTCAGATTTATATCAGACTGCATCAGTTCTGTATCAGACTGTATCTGCATAGGACTACATTATGATTCAAACATGGACCTGGTGGGGAATCAAATCACTCCATTTGGGCCCAGAGCATGGGTGCCAAATCAGGCAAAGAATCAGGGCCGGAACTAGGGGAAGGCAGAAGAGGCACCTGCCTAGGGTGCAACAAAAGGGGGGCGCTGGGCAGGTACCTGACTTTTGCCTACCCCATGTCCATGTTCGCTGCTCCTCCCACTCCTCCAGCACTCCTCCCTCCCCTCAAGCACTTTACCCCATCTCTCCTCAGTCACTTTCCCCGCCTCCCTCCCCTCTGTCGCTTTCCCAGCCTCTCCCCGCCGACGCTTTCCTCTGCCTCCATCCCCTCCAGCGCTCTAACACCCTCCCCTCCAGGAGGCACAACGTGTTCAGGAGCGCGCACATCCGCGCGAGCGAGCACGGAGGAGAGCATGGAGGGGAGCACGGTGGCCGCCCACGTCGCCTAGGGCTCCTTGTCGGCTTGGCCCGCCACTGCAAAGAATGCCTGCCCAGTTTAAGTTGGATAACATTTGTGTACATCAATTTTCAATAATGCCACAAATTTCCAACTGAGATTGAAGCTAAAATGAGTGGCCCATTATATGACATTCCCTTTCAGTCCTTGAGTCCCTCCAATGTTACTTTGACCTTGTGTTTTATCCTGCAGTTTGCACCATGCATTTTCCCCAGTCCTTGCTAAAGAATATTGCCCACTAGGACAAATGCTTAAAAAAAAAAAATATCGTATGCTTTTACTAATCATACCTCATCTCTGAAAATTCTCTTTAGTTTTCAGTGTCACACTGTGCCCTTAGTGTTATTCCATTTGTAAATATGAATTACAGGTGTGAAACTAAAAGGAATATGTTATGCAAAAATTAGCCCTCTCCCTTCTCACCATTTAAAACTGGAATGGCTGCACAGTCCTCTGCATTCCAGATGCCTCAACAACAATCCACAGAAATAGACAGCTGTACAAACTCTAGTTGGAGTAAAATTATGGTCTTTATTTTCTCCACCTTTAAAAACAGGCAGTAGGATCAAGGTCTTACGAGGACTATGAGCCTGAAAAGCGCAAGCCCTTGGTCCTTTTTTAAAAATCATTGGTGCCAGGGACCCCCTTACAAGTTAAAAAAAAAAAATTGGGGCCCCAAAGAACATTTTTTTAAAAAGCATTGGCGCCAGGACCCCCTTACAAGTTAAAAAAAATTGGGGCCCCAAAGAATATTTTTTTTAAAAAAACATTGGTGGCAGGGACCTATAGAGTATTAAAATAATACATTGGTGGCCAGGGGATTAAAAAAAATAAAAAAACACAAATGGTGTTCAGAGGAATAGAACTCGTGGCTTCAGGACTTGAACTTCGCCTCCTTCCGTGACTTTGGGTCTTTTCGCCGCTTCAGGACCTCTGCGCGCATGCCCCAACAGTGCCACATGCATGCGCAAGCGGTGCCATTCGGCAGATGCGCGGCGCTGAAAAAATTTTTTCAACCCGAATATCGGGAGAAGGGGTCTGGCCCGGCAGGGGCCCATGAGGGTAGGGCCCCCCCGAGTTTTTTCCCGGTGTCCTGCCGGGTTGGGAAATCATGTGACTTTTCATCACAAAAGAAGAGTTTTTCCCACTTTTTCCTTTCCTGACGTTAATTTGCATATGCAAATTAGGATTCAGATTCGGTTCAGTATTCGGGCGAATCATTCACCAAGGATTCAGGGATTTGCCCGAATCCCAAATAGTGGATTCGGTGCATCCCTACTAACAACAGAACAATGGGAAGGTAACCAGAGAGCAGCTCCCTAACACAAGATAAGAGCTGCCTGGTAGATCTAAGAACAACACTCAATAGAAAAATCCAGGTCCCACTGCAACTGCTTCAGTAAAACTGAGTAGAAGAAACAACAGTGTGTAAAAAAGGAGTTCCATAGTGCAGAACTGTCTCTTTCTGAAAGCACATGACCAGGAAAAATGATCTGAAATGGCGCCTACACACCAATATTACAACTTAAAAATTTTTTATATGGTAGAGTGAATTATTTGCAGTGTAAACAGTGTCATTTAGAAATAAAAACGACACCATAAAAATCATGACCTACGCAGAATTTCCTGCGAAGGGTCTAAGGCCAGACAATTTTATTCATACATCCACACATTTAGCCTGCAATCTCCAATACATACCTTCACCACTTTATTGAGGCATTCGTCGGCTACCATCCGAACGTCAGACTCTGCGTCATCGCTGCACAGTAGGAACAGCTCCATGGCAATACCCAGCAGCTTCTGGAACTCGGGGGAATTCCTGTTGTAAAAGAACAGGTCATCAATATTTTAACTGAATATATGACTAACACACACAGCCCTACTAGCAGAAAGAAAAGTAAGAGGGTAGCCTGTGTGGATAACAACCATTTCTATAAAGCATCAAATGATGATGTAAACACCTCAATGCAAATTAGGATTTGGTTCGGTATTCCGCCGAATCTTTTGTGATGGATTCGGGGGTTCTGCCAAATACAAAATAGTGGATTCGGTGCATCCCTAACACACACACACACACACACACACACACACACACACACACACACACACACACACACACACACACACACACACACACACACACACACACACACACACACACACACACACACACACACACACATTATAGTACAAACACCTGCACTCTGTCCACTTTTTTCTCCAGGCCGGGTGCTCGGTCAAAGTCTTTATACATGCATAGAATGGACCAGCACACCGTTTTCTTCAATCAAACGTGTTTATTCAATACACACTGTGCACAGTGTGTATTGAATAAACACGTTTGATTGAAGAAAACGGTGTGCTGGTCCATTCTATGCATATATATATATATATATATATATATCGAAACAAAATGGAGTGGAGTGTGCACCAGTCCGTGACTTAGTCCAATTAAGGACACAATTTATAATAAACAAAAAAGTCCAGACGACTTATCTTGTGAAAAAAACGAAAATACTTTATCAAGCAAGAATATGCAAGAATATGCAACGTTTCGAAGCTCCCGCTTCTTTATCAAGCAATCTAGTTTACAATGATCTCACATCCTTAAAAAGGTTACAGCTGTAAACACGCCCCCAGGGGGGTGGTATAAATTTAAATGTGGTATATGACCATTTTAACAAAATTAGAAAAATAGACCATTAACGTCTAGGTATACACATAGAAACAACCAATAGGTTAATCAAATGTATCATAGTGCAAACATAAACAACAAAATATGTAACATGATGTTACCACATATATTCAGGATGTGTCTTTATCCCAACCTCTACCCTATCTGCATAGGTTATCTAGTTACCTCACTATATGAAAGCATGCAAGTCGTACTCTCTATTTAACCCTTTAGGGTATAATCTTTGTAAAGTATGTATCCAAAATTTTTCTCGTTTCTGGAGTTGCAGGAGTCTATTGCCCCCCCGACGTGGGGGGGCAATAGACTCCAGCACAAGGAATCTGAGGGTTGCTACGGAATGTCGTGCTGAGTGAAAATGAGCTGGAACCGGTAATTTAAGTACCTCCTTCCGAATCGTGGACTTATGCTGACTAATGCGATCACGTATGGGTTGGATTGTTTCCCCAATATAGGCAAGCATGTAAACTACATACTCCGTGTCACACGTGAAGTGTCTATATATATATATATATATATATATATATAAAAGTGAAAAAGCAAGCACTCTCAGGTCTTATCAATTATTTGATAAGACCTGAGAGTGCTTGCTTTTTCACTTTTCTATTTAAACGTTGGGCTTATTGCACCCAGGCAACCTTGACTGTTATACAAGCTGTGCCGACACACAAACACAGACACACAGACACACACACAAAATCCATTTGCAGGGGGTCATGGGATCAGGATACAGAATGCAAAAGATAAAAGTAATCTCTGCAACCAGAGGGGCAAACTATATCTGTACCTTAAAGACTGTGCGACAATGTTTTCACATATTGTTAGACAGTGATTGACACGATCTTTCTTGTTTGTGGAAGGATCTTTCTTCCTAAGAGAGAAAATAGAAAATTTCAGACAAATGTAAGGAAAAGCAGTTATCACATGATATCATGATTATACAGTAAAGAGAAGATGCAACTTGGCAAAATATTATGGCTTTTGAGTACAACTGCTTACACCAAGTAACATGCATACCCTGAGGTGCCTATATATAACAGCATGAATAATCACTGGGATTTTTTCCAATTTCTCTATCAATGTGGCCGGCCAAATCCAGCAGCCAGTGCAAAATTGATCATAATGGAGAGGTCGAGAGGACTAATGTAGACTTACCTGCCCAACAGCAAATATGTGGACAAATATCAGGAGGGAAAACCCAATAAATGGATCAATAACTTGCCACGGGGCTGAATTGGCAGTTTATATTAGGGATGCACTGAATCCAGGATTCGGTTTCGGCCGAATCCTTCTGCCTGGCAGAACCGAATCCAAAACCTAATTTGCATATGTAAATTAGGGGTGGGTTGGGAAATCATGTGACTTTTCATCGCAAAAGAAGAGTTTTTCCCACTTTTTCCTTTCCTGCCGCATATGCATTTGCATATGCAAATTAGGATTCGGTATTCGGCCGAATCTTTCACCAAGGATTTGGGGATTCGGCCGGATCCCAAATAGTGGATTCGGTGCATCCCTAGTTTATATTGTCCCATCTATGGACAGTTTTACTTGAGGACACAGGAAGATTTTTTGAGTTGTGATTACAGTTACGGACTTAATGTAATAAGCATTACTAGCAGCCTTTGCAGTATTTGGGCTAACACAACCTTTCAGTCTCATTATCCTCAGTGCTGAAGCCGTCATGAAAAGAGAAAAGTTATTAGTGCCCTGCAGTGAGGAATTCCATTATATAACAAGTTAATACACATTTTCATGACATTTCATAGAAACAGCACAAAACAGAGCAAAAATACATGTATAATAGCATTTTCAGGGGGGTGGAAGAGCTCTCACATTGTAGCTTTAAACATACAGCTACTCTTCTTTCTCTAAGGGCTATGGCAGACAGGACATTTTGTTATCTGCGCCTAAAAGACCAGTAACAATTTTTTTGAATATAATTTGTTTCTACTTAACGAAACAAAAACACCAAGGCAGTTTTCACTTTAAATTTGCAAAGTCTTTATTAAGAAATTACTGATTCTCTACTTGCGCTCCTCTTCAGAAATGGCGACAATCCATTGTGCGGCACTCGATTTGTCCTCCCTGCCTTCTATAGGAGATCGCCAGGGAGGAGAAATTGAGCGCCGCTCGATGGATCGGTAAGTAATTTCTTAATAAAGACTTTGCGAATTTAAAGTTAAAACTGACTTGGTGTTTTTTTTTCAAATTTTTTAAACTTTTTTTTAATGTTACTGGTCCTTTAATCTCATCCAGCGTGGATGATATAGGGGCAAATTTAGGTTCCAGTTGTGTTTTCCACAGAACTCGAGTTTTAGGGGCAGATTTATCAAGGGTCGAATTGAAAATTCAAAGAAAAAATTCGAATTTCAAGCTATTTTTGTGTACTTCGACTAGGGAATAGTCCAAATTCGATTTGAATTTGAAAAAATTTCGAATATCAAAATTTCTTTAATACTTCGACCATTTGCCATCTAAAATCTGCCAAAATGCAGTTTTAGCCTATGGGGGACCTCTTACAACCTATTTGGAGTCAATTGGTGGACTTTAAAAAATGTACGTTTTTTTTTTTTTAAATACTTCTAATCGAATTCGTTCTTACTTCGATTTAAACGATCGAATACAGCCTATTCACCAGCAAAATTTCAGTTGGTCTTTTTCTATTCGAATTTCGAAGCTAGGGGAGTTCAAAAAAATTCCCATTACCAACTAAAATTTTTCAAGGTTTATTATACCCCGACTCTGGAAATAGCTTGAATCCAAATATACACCATCTCAATCGTGTCGAAAGTCATGTAGAAGTCTGTGGCAGAGGTCATTTGAACCATTTGAAAATGTTAATAGTTTTCATGATGTTCAAGTTTTTTTTTTTTAAAGGTTTTTGCCCGAAAACATGATCAATTAAGAGTTTTTTTCCTGCCGAAAACTCGATCAATTCGAACTTGCTCATTCGAGTTTTTCCCATTCGAGTTTTTTTTAAAATAAGAAACCATTAGAGTTGTGAGTTCATTTGACGTCTAAAAGACTCTAAGATTCGACCTTTGATAAATAACACCCATAATGTCCCATTTTCCAGTGCCCTAATACTACTATTATTTCCTCAAAGCATGCAAATTAGAAAAGTTCATTTTCATAGTATAGTATAAAATAATAATTTCTTTTTTCAGTGTTTTGTTTTGTAACTTTCATTTGTTTGCCTTTCCTCCGTCTCATAAACTGTGTAAGCTTTTGATACATTAGCTGTTGTATCAAAAGTACAAGGAAAATGCAACTTGTGTATCAACTGGGATAGTATCTCTACAATAGACATTAGTAAGGCTCTGGGATCATGCTCAGTGTGGGTAAGTATCAACTTATTTAATACATTATAACACCAGCTATCTGCATTCTTTTATTTCTATACACACACCTGCCCATCCCCCCTCTAGTAACAACATGCCTTGATTTTAAGTTTCCCCTTATTTTACATTGTTGTTATGTGGTCCCACCTATATATTATGCAGAATACATTTCCCTCATTTTACATTTTCCTGGATTTTACACCATTTTTTTCTGGTCCCCTGAAAAACGTAAAATGAGGTTTCTACTGTAAGTAAAAAAAAATGAAGACCAATGAACAAGCTTCTGCAAATTGGCCATTCTAGAACATAAGTTAATTTAAAGGTAACACATATGGTGAAACATCCACGTGCCCATAAGCTTTCCTTAATGGGGCGGTTCACCTTTAGGTTTACATTTACTTTTATGTTATAGAATGGCTAATTCTAAGAAACTTTTCGATTGGTTGTCATTGTTTAACTTTTATAGTTTTTTTTAATTATTTGCCTTCTTCTTCTTCTGACTCTTTCCAGCTTTCAAACAGGGAGTCACTGACCCCATCTAAAAAAACAAATGGTCTGTAAAACTGGCCATAGACGCAAAGATCTGATTGTACGAATCGAGGATTTGTACGATTTTCGAACCGTGTGTGGAGAGTCCCGACATTTTTCGTCCGGCAGAGATCAGTCGTTTGGTCGATCGGACAGGTTAGAACATTTCTGTCGGCTGCCGATAATATCTCTGCGTGTATTGCCGATCGTACGATTTTCAGTGGGAGACTGTCACTAGCTTTGGTTGGACATAGATATCGTACGATTGCTGTCAGGGGCAGAACATTGCTGATCTGTTCTTTAACTAATCTGACTGGTAAGACTTTGATCTGAATGGTTAGTGGCGGGTAGGGAGATGGGAAAGTCCGATCGTACGATGATTCGCACGATTGGATCTTTGCATCTATGGCCAGCTTAAGGCTACACATTTATTGTTATTGCTGCTTTTTATTACTGATTTTTCTATTCAGGCCTCTCCTATTCATATTCCCGTGTCTTATTCAAACCAATGCATGGTTGCTAGGGTAATTTGGACCCTAACAACCAGATTGCTGAAATTGCAAACCGGAGAGCTGCTGAATAAAAAGCCAAATAATAAAAAATGAAAGCCAAATGTAAATTGTCTCAGAATATCACTCTCTATATCATACTAAAAGTAAATTTTAAGGTTTTGCCTAGATGAAAAGCACAAAATGATTTCTGATTTGTATAATAATTAACCATAGACTACATGGGTAACAATATATCGACATTAAAGAGGTTATTTGCCTTCCAACACTTTTTTCAGTTCAGTTGGTTTCAGACAGTTCACCAGAAATATACTTTTTCCAAGCACTTTCTATGTGTGACCGTTTTACTGATATTGAAGTGTAAGTTTAATTTTTCACTTTCTAAAGCAGCACTGGAAGGGGGGTCGCCGACCCTGTAAATTGGTCTAAATGTATACATTTATTTGTTACATTTCATATCTTTGTCCCTGCTGAGCAGAATCCCTGAGTTTCATTACAGGCAGCTGTTGGAATTGATACAATAGTTGCTGATACTCCAGAGATGCTGCTGAGAAATGTATCAACTAAATGTTAATAAAATTGTAACAGTTCAGAAACAGCACCTGAATTACTGAGCTGCCAGATTCAAACACCAGAGACACGAACATTCAACTTTAAACTCAGATTTTGAAAAAATACCTGTAAAAAATGGAAACGAATTCAAAAAGTTATGTATTTCCAGGGGGCGATCTGAAAACAATTGAACAGAAAAAAGTGTTTGGAATGTGAACGACCCCTTATTTATCAAAGGTAAAGTTTGTACATTTTGTGAGGCTTTAAATTAGGGATGCACTGAATCAAGGATTCCGCCTTTTCCAGCAGGATTCAGATTAGGCCAAATCCTTGTGCCTGGCCAAACTGAATCCAAATTTGTATATGTAAATTAGGGGTGGGAAGGGAAATCACATGACTTTTCATCACAAAAGAAGATTTTTTTTCCACTTTTCCCTTCCCTGCCCCGGATTCGGTTCGGTATTCGGCCGAATCTTTCACCAAGGATTCGGAGATTCGCCGGAATCCCAAATAGTGGATTCGGTGCATGCCTACTTTTAATACCTCAAATGAATCAAATGTTTTCTAATTTAAGAAAAAAAACTTGAATTTGTGAATTCAGGGTGTATAATCCCAAATACTCAAATAAATCAAGTGAAACCAACAGAAAAGAAGCTGAACAATAGAATAGAAGGTTTTCTATATTTTTAGCAGCTTAATAAATAATGAAGTATAGTATAATAAATTAAGAAAAAAATTTAGTTTTTTTTTTAACCATAAAATTCAAGTTTTGACTTTAAACTACCCTTCAAAAACTAAAAATTTTCAGGATTTCAGGATAACACAACAATAAATCTGCCCCTAAGGTTTATGTTACAAACAACACAAATTTTAAAAAGGAAGTTTATTTAACAGGAGGTAAAAGCTACTTAAGTAGATATACCCTGAGTGAGAGGGTTTTCAGTATTCTGGGTTAGGGCATGGGTTCCATTACATGCACCCTCCATTGTCAGGGCTGTGCTGGACAAGAGCATCTGCTGTTGGGCTAAAAGGAAAACTCACTACATGTTAATCTGCTCACAATTTTCCTTTTTAAAGGAACAGTTCTGTATACAAATAAAAACTGGGTAAATAGATAGGCTGTGCAAAATAAACAATGTTTCAAATATAGTTAGTTAGCCAAAAATGTAATGTATAAAGGCTGGAGTGACTGGATGTCTAACATAATAGCCAGAACACTACTTCCTGCTTTTCACCTCTCTTGCTTTCCACTGATTGGTTACCAATCAATAACCAATCAGTGACTTGAAGGGGGGCCACGTTGCTCATAATTGATTGTTTTTGAATCTGAGCTGAACATCAATTGCAAACTCACTGAACAGTTATGTCCCATGTGGCCCCCCTTAAAGTCACTGACTAACTCAGAGTTAGAGAGCTGAAAAGCAGGAAGTAGTGTTCTGGCTATTATGTTACACATCCAGTCACTCCAGCCTTTATACATTACATTTTTGGCTAACTAACTTTATTAGAAACATTTTTTATTTTGCACAGCCTATCTATTTATCCAGTTTTTATTTTTACACTGAGCTGTTCCTTTAATGGGTCTTAAATACTGTTTAAATATTTGTATGTTTGAGTTGTTTGCTTCCGCATCAGTTTAGTCGCTCTGACATGAAACTCTTCTATCCAGCAGCATAAATAATATATATCCCCCGGCTTGAATCTGACTCAGGTAATGGGAGAATGAGTTTACAAAGGAGCATTGATTAGTAAATGTAAATCAGAGTGAACTTGCTCTGTCAGTACAAAAGTGTCACATTTAAAGGGACTGGCAGACAAATAAAGGAGATGGACTTTGCATTTTTTATTCATAGAGTCAAAGCAGGAACAAGCAAAATGTTTTAAAGCGGTGGTTCACCTTTCAGTTAACTTTATAGTATGTTATAGAATGGCCAATTCTAAGCAACTTTCAATTGGTCTTCATTATTTATTTTTTATAGTTTTTTAATTATTTGCCTTTTTCTTCTGACTGTTTTCAGCTTTCAAATGGGGGTCAGGCTCTGTAAGGCTACATATTTATTGTTACTTTTTATTACTCATCTTTCTATTCAGATACTCCCCTATTCACTTTTTCAGTCTCTTATTCAAATCAGTGCATGGTTGCTAGGTTAATTTGGACCCTAGCAATCAGTTTGCTTCACTAGCAATCTAGAGAACTGTTGAATTAAAGCTAAATAACTTAAAAAAACGACAAATAAAAAAATAAAAACAATTGCAAATTGTCTCAGAATATCACTCTATGCATCATACTAAAGGTTAACTCAAACGTGAAGCACTCCTTTAAAGGGATGGTTCACCTTTAAATGAACTTTTAATATGATGTATAGAGTGATATTTTGAGACAATTTGCAATTGGTTTTAATTTTTTATTATTTGTGGTTTTTTAGTTATTTAGCAAGTCTCCAGTTTGCTATGGAAGTAATCTGATCTGATCTTAGTTTGCAGTTGCTAGGGTCCAGATTACCCTAGCAACCATGTATTGACTTGAATAAGACACTGGAATATGAATAGGAGAGGCCCTGAATAAAAAAGATAAGTAATAAAAAGTGTCAATGACAATAAATCTGTAGCCTTACAGAGCAACATTTTTTATATGGGGTCAGTGACCCCTATTAGAAAGCTGGAAAAAAACAGAAGAATGAGGCAAATAATTAAAAAACAATAAATAATAAATAATGAAGACCAATTGAAAAGTTTCTTAGAATAGATAACTGAAGCATGTCTTTGCTTGTGTGACTGCAGAGCTGTGATTGGCTGTCCCCCTCCTACTGTGCTTCTGGCAGGGACCATAAGGACACGCCCACCTTTCATTTGAAACAGGGACCAGATTACATCTATGGGGAGGATAATGTTAATTTACAGCCAAAATTAAAAACAGCACCATACAGTATGTATTATTGCCTACAAAATGTATCCCATATGTCTCCTTTAAAATTGCACATCATCACATACTGGCTTCCAAAACATTGCAGTGACAAGTGAATGCAAGTACATAAAAGAGGAAGGACAATGTCTAATACCCCTGGAATATAATAATGGCAGAGAAATACAGTAGCTACTGACTACAAGTACATTACAGTATCAGGGTACAATACACTGAGGCCACATTACAGTATCAGGGTACTATACACTGAGGCCACATTACAGTATCAGGGTACTATACACTGAGGCCACATTACAATCTCAGGGTACTATACACTGAGGCCACATTACAGTAGCAGGGTACAATACACTGAGGCCACATTACAGTAGCAGGGTACTATACACTGAGGCCACATTACAGTAGCAGGGTACTATACACTGAGGCCACATTACAGTATCAGGGTACTATACACTGAGGCCACATTACAGTATCAGGGTACTATACACTGAGGCCACATTACAGTATCAGGGTACTATACACTGAGGCCACATTACAGTATCAGGGTACTATACACTGAGGCCACATTACAGTATCAGGGTACTATACAATGAGGCCACACTACAGTAGCAGGGTACTATAAACTGAGTCCACATTACAATCTCAGGGTACTATACACTGAGGCCACATTACAGTAGCAGGGTACTATACACTGAGGCCACATTACAATCTCAGGGTACTATACACTGAGTCCACATTACAGTATCAGGGTACTATACACTGAGGCCACATTACAGTATCAGGGTACTATACACTGAGGCCACATTACAGTATCAGGGTACTATACACTGAGGCCACATTACAATCTCAGGGTACTATACACTGAGGCCACATTACAGTAGCAGGGTACAATACACTGAGGACACATTACAGTAGCAGGGTACTATACACTGAGGCCACATTACAGTATCAGGGTACTATACACTGAGGCCACATTACAGTATCAGGGTACTATACACTGAGGCCACATTACAGTATCAGGGTACTATACATTGAGGCCACATTACAGTAGCAGTGTACAATACACTGAGGCCACATTACAATCTCAGGGTACTATAAACTGAGTCCACATTACAATCTCAGGATACTATACACTGAGGCCACATTACAGTATCAGGGTACTATACACTGAGGCCACATTACAGTATCAGGGTACAATACACAGAGGCCACATTACAGTATCAGGGTACTATACACTGAGGCCACATTACAGTAGCAGGGTACTATACACTGAGGCCACATTACAGTATCAGGGTACTATACACTGAGGCCACATTACAATCTCAGGGTACTATACACTGAGGCCACATTACAGTAGCAGGGTACAATACACTGAGGACACATTACAGTAGCAGGGTACTATACACTGAGGCCACATTACAGTATCAGGGTACTATACACTGAGGCCACATTACAGTATCAGGGTACTATACACTGAGGCCACATTACAGTATCAGGGTACTATACATTGAGGCCACATTACAGTAGCAGTGTACAATACACTGAGGCCACATTACAATCTCAGGGTACTATAAACTGAGTCCACATTACAATCTCAGGATACTATACACTGAGGCCACATTACAGTATCAGGGTACTATACACAGAGGCCACATTACAGTAGCAGGGTACTATAAACTGAGTCCACATTACAGTATCAGGGTACTATACAATGAGGCCACACTACAGTAGCAGGGTACTATAAACTGAGTCCACATTACAATCTCAGGGTACTATACACTGAGGCCACATTACAGTAGCAGGGTACTATACACTGAGGCCACATTACAATCTCAGGGTACTATACACTGAGTCCACATTACAGTATCAGGGTACTATACACTGAGGCCACATTACAGTATCAGGGTACTATACACTGAGGCCACATTGCAGTATCAGGGTACTATACACTGAGGCCACATTGCAGTAGCAGGGACTATACACTGAGGCCACATTACAGTATCAGGGTACTATACACTGAGGCCACATTACAGTATCAGGGTACTATACATTGAGGCCACATTACAGTAGCAGTGTACAATACACTGAGGCCACATTACAATCTCAGGGTACTATAAACTGAGTCCACATTACAATCTCAGGATACTATACACTGAGGCCACATTACAGTATCAGGGTACTATACACAGAGGCCACATTACAGTAGCAGGGTACTATAAACTGAGTCCACATTACAGTATCAGGGTACTATACAATGAGGCCACACTACAGTAGCAGGGTACTATACACTGAGGCCACATTACAGTATCAGGGTACTATACACTGAGGCCACATTACAATCTCAGGGTACTATACACTGAGGCCACATTACAGTAGCAGGGTACTATACACTGAGGCCACATTACAATCTCAGGGTACTATACACTGAGTCCACATTACAGTATCAGGGTACTATACACTGAGGCCACATTACAGTAGCAGGGTACTATACACTGAGGCCACATTACAGTATCAGGGTACTATACACTGAGGCCACATTACAATCTCAGGGTACTATACACTGAGGCCACATTACAGTAGCAGGGTACAATACACTGAGGACACATTACAGTAGCAGGGTACTATACACTGAGGCCACATTACAGTATCAGGGTACTATACACTGAGGCCACATTACAGTATCAGGGTACTATACACTGAGGCCACATTACAGTATCAGGGTACTATACATTGAGGCCACATTACAGTAGCAGTGTACAATACACTGAGGCCACATTACAATCTCAGGGTACTATAAACTGAGTCCACATTACAATCTCAGGATACTATACACTGAGGCCACATTACAGTATCAGGGTACTATACACAGAGGCCACATTACAGTAGCAGGGTACTATAAACTGAGTCCACATTACAGTATCAGGGTACTTTACACTGAGGCCACATTACAGTAGCAAGGTACTATACACTGAGTCCACATTACAGTAGCAGGGTACTATAAACTGAGTCCACATTACAGTAGCAGGGTACTTTACACTGAGGCCACATTACAGTAGCAAGGTACAATACACTGAGGCCACATTACAGCAGCAGGGTACTTTGCACTGAGGCCACATAACAGTAGCAGGGTAGCATGGAAAAACTCTAAATGTCCAATTGCCTTTGACTTAATTGTACTGGATACTGTAGTAGTACTAGTACCTGTACATTACAGTAGTAGAACAGCAATACTGGTACCACTACATTACTGTGGCAGAAAATCAACTTCTGGCCCTAGTAAATTACAGGAGCCCCCAGAATGTTTCAGTAGAAAAACACCAACCACTGCTGTAAATTTTGATAAAAGGGACTATGGTACATGTTACACAAGTTCAAGAAGTTTAAGAAGGGGAAAGCCTGCCATTAGTGGGGATATGGCTAAAGACAACAAATATAAAGATTTCACTTTTGGGCTTTGCCCCTTTTATCACATTATTCCCATAGTGTATATGTACGGCCAGTCAACAGGCATCAGGGATACAATTTAATAGTGTATAGCCGGTCACTGGGCATCAGGCAGTGTACAAAGCTATAGACAGTTACTGGACATCAGAGACATTCTGTATAACTATACTTTTAACTGACAATAAGGTAAATCGATCAGCATTTACTGAGCATTGGGAATATAGATATATAATGTTTCTGTTAATCAGGTACTTGCTGTTTAACTTTATAAACAGTTACTGGGCATCGGGTACTCATTGTTAACTCTATAACCAATTACTGGGCATCACTTACTGTAAAACTCTATAACCAGTTACTGGGCATCAGGTACTTACTGTAAAACTCTATAACCAGTTACTAGGCATCAGGTACTTACTGTAAAACTCTATAACCAGTTACTGGGCATCAGGTACTTACTGTAAAACTCTATAACCAGTTACTGGGCATCGGGTACTTACTGTAAAACTCTATAACCAGTTACTGGGCATCGGGTACTTACTGTAAAACTCATCGGGTACTTACTGTAAAACTCTATAACCAGTTACTGGGCATCGGGTACTTACTGTAAAACTCTATAACCAGTTACTGGGCATCGGGTACTTACTGTAAAACTCTATAACCAGTTACTGGGCATCAGGTACTTACTGTAAAACTCTATAACCAGTTACTGGGCATCAGGTACTTACTGTAAAACTCTATAACCAGTTACTGGGCATCGGGTACTTACTGTAAAACTCTATAACCAGTTACTGGGCATCGGGTACTTACTGTAAAACTCTATAACCAGTTACTGGGCATCAGGTACTTACTGTAAAACTCTATAACCAGTTACTGGGCATCGGGTACTTACTGTAAAACTCTATAACCAGTTACTGGGCATCAGGTACTTACTGTAAAACTCTATAACCAGTTACTGGGCATCAGGTACTTACTGTAAAACTCTATAACCAGTTACTGGGCATCGGGTACTTACTGTAAAACTCTATAACCAGTTACTGGGCATCAGGTACTTACTGTAAAACTCTATAACCAGTTACTGGGCATAACTTACTGTAAAACTCTATAACCAGTTACTGGGCATCGGGTACTTACTGTAAAACTCTATAACCAGTTACTGGGCATCAGGTACTTACTGTAAAACTCTATAACCAGTTACTGGGCATCGGGTACTTACTGTAAAACTCTATAACCAGTTACTGGGCATCGGGTACTTACTGTAAAACTCTATAACCAGTTACTGGGCATCGGGTACTTACTGTAAAACTCTATAACCAGTTACTGGGCATCAGGTACTTACTGTAAAACTCTATAACCAGTTACTGGGCATCAGGTACTTACTGTAAAACTCTATAACCAGTTACTGGGCATCGGGTACTTACTGTAAAACTCTATAACCAGTTACTGGGCATCAGGTACTTACTGTAAAACTCTATAACCAGTTACTGGGCATCAGGTACTTACTGTAAAACTCTATAACCAGTTACTGGGCATCAGGTACTTACTGTAAAACTCTATAACCAGTTACTGGCATCAGGTACTTACTGTAAAACTCTATAACCAGTTACTGGGCATCGGGTACTTACTGTAAAACTCTATAACCAGTTACTGGGCATCGGGTACTTACTGTAAAACTCTATAACCAGTTACTGGGCATCGGGTACTTACTGTAAAACTCTATAACCAGTTACTGGGCATCAGGTACTTACTGTAAAACTCTATAACCAGTTACTGGGCATCAGGTACTTACTGTAAAACTCTATAACCAGTTACTGGGCATCAGGTACTTACTGTAAAACTCTATAACCAGTTACTGGGCATCAGGTACTTACTGTAAAACTCTATAACCAGTTACTGGGCATCGGGTACTTACTGTAAAACTCTATAACCAGTTACTGGGCATCAGGTACTTACTGTAAAACTCTATAACCAGTTACTGGGCATCAGGTACTTACTGTAAAACTCTATAACCAGTTACTGGGCATCAGGTACTTACTGTAAAACTCTATAACCAGTTACTGGGCATCAGGTACTTACTGTAAAACTCTATAACCAGTTACTGGGCATCGGGTACTTACTGTAAAACTCTATAACCAGTTACTGGGCATCGGGTACTTACTGTAAAACTCTATAACCAGTTACTGGGCATCGGGTACTTACTGTAAAACTCTATAACCAGTTACTGGGCATCGGGTACTTACTGTAAAACTCTATAACCAGTTACTGGGCATCAGGTACTTACTGTAAAACTCTATAACCAGTTACTGGGCATCAGGTACTTACTGTAAAACTCTATAACCAGTTACTGGGCATCAGGTACTTACTGTAAAACTTTAGAGAGCAGTGCCCTATTCTCAGTATTATATTGTAGGTAATGAGTGAGCTTGATGTATATATGGTGGTTACAGTAATACTAGAATAAGCAGGTAAGTGGTGTCTATAACTAGTCAGTGGGAGTGATAGTGTATATGTATAGCAGCTGCTGGGCATTAGGTACATACAGTATTACTCACAGGCAATTACTGGGAAGCAATAAATACACAGAATGCAAACTGTATAGAAATGACTTGTATGACAAACAATGTATAATCGCACACCCCACTGCAGACACACACAGTGTAACATTATAAACACGTGATCTCAGCCACTACGTCTGTATAAAGCTGCGGCTAATCTGCTTTGCAGGAAGAGATCCCAGCATGCCCTGCTGCACAGAAGAGCTAGTGGGGTGAAGCGCAGTGCAACAGGATTGCCCGTGACCAGCACGTTTCTCCTTTCCCCGAACACTCACGCTTTGGGTGCCGGCTCTTCGGGTACCACAGGTCCTTGTTGCTGCTGAAAGGATTTAAGAGACTCAAACGCCCTCATCAGCTTCTCCATGGTGGCCATATTCCTTCAGCGCATCCAAACAGCACGGGGCCGGCCCGGGAACGAGCCTATCACGGTGCAGCTCTCGGTGTTACACGGGCTCACTCCGTCAACAACCTCTGCCAAGCGACCTGGACTCTACGACAACCAGACGCCATCACCAAGGGCCCACACCTGGAGTGAAGCGCGACACTGACAGCTCCGAGTGCAATCTAACCCGAGTGCAACCTAACGCGATCACTCCCACTGACCAATAGGAGCGGCGGAATCAACAGCAGCGACAGCCAATGCGGGTTAAGCGGGCGCAGAAGGATCTGAGTTGCGATTGGACAAAACGTAGAAGAGGCGGAGACAGTAATAACCCATAACAAGGGAGGACTTTACCTGGCGCGATTTAATGTTTGTGTGTGGAAAGTGCGGGTAGTTGTGGTGCAGGGGAGCTTCTGGGACGGGTTCTCTGTAAAAGATTATAGGGGGTTCATTTAACCCTGCTTTTTGGGGGGAGGTGGGGTGAACTTTTTGGGGGTTATTTATTAAAGTCTGAATGCCAAAAAAATTCAATTTTTTTTTTTTTTTTACTATAATATCCTAATTTTTAGTGGGGGAAAAAAAAAACCTGAATCCTGCCGAGGTTGTATACAAGTCAGTGGGAGATGTCTCAATCCTATTTGGAAGTTTCTGTTGTCTGCGCTGGAATTAGGGTTACCATCTTTTCCACCACAGGAGACCGGGCAGGGGCGTGGCTGTGTCACAGAGGGGGCGTGGCTGTGTCACAGGGGGCGTGGCTGTGTCACAGAGGGGACGGGAATCGATGATCAGCGTGTCAATCATGGAGAATCCTGCCTGTTTTTCCACATTTTTTTTTCTTGAAAATACCGGACTGTCCGGGTCAAAACCGAACAGGTGGCAACCCTATCTGAAATTAGGTCGGAAATCCGACTATTTCAGGATTTTCTGGGGAAAAAATCCGAACAATCGTATGATATAGGAAAAATCGATTCAAAAAAATTGTACGATTCAGATTTTGGTTGATTTAATTGAGTTTGTCCCTGATTAAAGTGTGCTTTTTTTTTATATAAATAAGTAAGCTCACCTATTGGATACTAGTTTGGTCTGACTTTTTTTATTTTTAAAAAAGTCAGGAAAAAACTGATTTTGATAAATAACCCCCTTATTCTCATAGTCTAAGACAGTGATCCCCAACCAGTAGCTGTGGAGCAACATGTTGCTCACCCATCCCTTGGATGTTGCTCCCAGTGGGCTTAATGCCATGAATTCCAGGCTTGGGGGCGAGTTTTGGCTGAATAAAAACCAGGTGTACTGCCAAACAGAGCCTCCTGTAGGATGCAAGTCCATATAGGGGCCACCACAAGACAACAAATGTCTGTATTTTGTATCCCCAGCAACAATGTTAATGTTTGTGTTGCTCCCCAATTTCGTTTACAGTTGGATGTGGCTCACTGGTAAAAAAAAAAAAGGTTGGGGGACCCCTGTTCTAAGACAATGTACATGTACTTAAAGTGATATGACACGTTCCTATAAAAATAGAAAAATTTGTTAGTATCGGTGAAAAGAAGCTGCATACAAACTATAAGCAGCTAAAAGCTCCCCAAAGCCGGCCCGGCAAAACTTAGAAACAGCGACCCTCCGACACCATTAAATCATCTCTCTGAGTTGTTTCAGTCACGTTGGGCTGGGGGCCTGTGATCCCTCCATAGGCTGGAGTCCTGTTTTCATTTGTAATTAGCCTATCGAGGGATTGCGCCGCCCCCAGCCCAGCGTGACTGAAACAACTGAGTAAGATGATTTAATGGTGGCGGAGGGTCGCCATTACTAAGGTTCACCGGGGGTGGAGCTTTTAGCTGCTTATATTTCACGTGTAGCTTCTTTTTAACTGATACCGACACGTTCCTATTTTTATAGGAATGTGTCATTATCAATCTTTTTTAGTTCTGTGTTTGTACTCCATTACAGCTCTTGGCTATATACTACAAACTGCTTTACATTTATCCTAACTTTGCCTTTGCATGCTGTTTATAATTTTGCCATAAAAGTATTTGCCCCCCCCCCTCATGTGCATTTATGAGGGGTCTTCCATATTTGTGCAGCAGTATAAACTGTCAGGTTCAGAAAAGACAGTCAGGTTGGCAAAACAGGTTTTGGAACATCAACTAACAAATCCTTAAAGCAAAGCAGTCTCATATTCATACATCTCCCTAGCATCCTTTGGATCTTAGGTCTTCTTCAGGTCCTCTTCCTTTCCTTCGGCAATTCACAGCACTTTTGGCGCATGTACAGTTGCTATGAACTGGAAGACTGCTCCAAATGCACATGCACCAATGCGGCACTCCCTGACAGTGCCGCTTACTCGGCACCGATACGTGAGCAATGTATTTAGGACACTTTTAGGGGTAATGAACTATATGGGAGGGAAGCATGGAGTGGGACTATCTAGGGTAGTAGGCATGGGCTTTTCTTATTGGGGGGGGGGTTTAGTTCTCTGTTAAAGGGCATGTCAAGTCTAAAATAGAATAAGGCCAGAAATGCTGTATTTTGTATACTAAATATAAACATGAACTTACTGCACCACAAGCCTAATCAAACAAATAATTTATGCTTTCAAAGTTGGCTACAGGGGGTCACCATCTTGTAACTTTGTTAAACATCTTTGCAAGACTAAGACTGTGCACATGCTCAGTGTGGTCTGGGCTGCTTAGGGATCGTCATAAACAAAGCTGCTTGGGTTCTGCATGGCTGGGAAGTAAGGCGGGGGCTCCCCCTGCTGTTCATAAGTATGATTGTTTCCCTGCTCAGCAGTTAGGGACCATCTGACAATTCCTATCCACAGCAGTAAATGAAGGGAGAATTTCACTGCATACAGTCAGGTTTCTTATAAAAACAGTACACATTTTTTAATTAAAGTATATTGGAGATATACTTTATGTATTTTGCTCCTAATTTTTAAAGTCGACAAGCTCAAATTTTCTTTATTTAATTTGAATACACTAAATAGTTACAATTTTGCCTAGGACATCTCCAGTTGACTTCCACATAACCGTACAAGCTTTCAGATGCCGAAGTTTTACATTCGTTTTTCACTTCTTCGTGATTTTTTTAGCGCAAAACAACTTGTGGTGAAAAAAACCACCATTGCTAAACCTCCTAAATGTATTTGATTTGTTCACAAATTACAGTTGACTCGTTCGGATCTTTGTTTTTCATCAATGCTGGCTTCACAAGCTCTGTTTGCTATTGTTCAGTTTCCAAAAAAAAGTACACTCTTTACTCCTTCCTTAGCTGCAGTTTAACTGATCAGTCTCTGATTTACCCATAATGGGCCAAAGCAGAAAACCAGACTGAACCTCATGAACCACATTGTTATCCCATTGGAAATCCACAGCTCACTCTTGTAGTATGACCAATATCCACCAGATCCTTCCATGGGACGATCAGTCACATTCCACCCCTTGTCATATATAAAACCTTATATCAAGTATACAACAAAGTTTTACTTTAGTAAACCAGCACAATCTAAGTCTGATAGGATCAGTCACTGGCCACTAAGTTTCAGTGAGTATCCTGCCCATGATGGATCACTGCCAGTTCATGATAACGGTGGATGGGGATTAAGCAAAGTACTAGGAATACTGAACTGGCCTTGGAGAAACTTAATGGAGAATTCAGCCCTAAACTTAAAAAACCCTACCCTACATAGACCCTCCTCCCCCAGCCTAAGTGTTACCCCGGGCAAATGGCCCTAATGTTTCACTTACCCCTGGATGCAGACTTTAAGGGCGCCATCTTCAGCCGATTCGGTAGTCTTCGTAAGGAGACTGCCGGTTCTGCAATTTGCCGGAGTTTCGGCGCATGCGCAGTTGTTGCACGAACGAAGATTGCTCAAACTGCTCATGCGTCAACATGCCAGTCTCATTCCAAAGATTTCCGAAGAGAAGAAGATGGCGCCCATGAACTCTGATGCCTGCATCTGCACTGAAGGGTAAGTAAAACGTTAGGGGCATTTGCCCGTGGTAACACTTAGGCTGGAGGGAGGGAGGTAGGGTTTTTTTAAATTTAGGGTTGATTTCTCCTTTACAGAAGATCAACAAAGACAGAAGCCTTCCTGCTAGTGATGTTCCAGTTGACAAAACACAACCTGACCCTAACCCAAACTCTCCCTATCTGACCTGACCATCTTGGACATCATGAAAGGGGACAGGGCAAGTCCTATAAATAGAGGCTGCCGGTGGCAGAAGCTGATTGTGGGCGGGGAGAGCGGAAGGAAGAGCTCAAACGGAGACCAACAACGATCCTGCAAACTTATGCATAACTTGGCCTGAACCTGCCCGACCCGCATGTAGTGAGCACATTACTAAATCCTGCATAGGGTGCTCTCTGTCCCTGGGCTAGAGTGTGTGGCATCAGAGTGAAAAATTGTAATTGTAACCTCTAGAAATTAACACGCGCATCAAAAGTTCACAAAAGTTCAAAAGATTTTGTAATAGTTTGAGCACAATAACATTACACATGAAGAATATGGCATCCCATTGGAAGTAGAACATTGAAAATATGGCAGCTGATTAACCAGAAAGCCATCTCCCTGCTTTGCTGTTCAGGTGGGATTAGAGGCAAGTTTATAAGGGTTATTTATTAAACCTTGAGTTGTTTTTTGAGGGTATTTTTCAGTCAAAACTTGAATTTTCAGGTTAAACAAAAACTCAAATTTTTCTGGTTTTAAAAAAACAAAAACATTTTTTGAGACTTATTATAGCACAAAGCCAAACATACTTCAGTTAAAACCTGATGAGGTCATGTAGAAATCAATGGCAGAGGTCCCTTTAACCATCTGAATATGTTTGTAGCCTTCATATTTGGGGTTTTTTCAGTAAGTTCGCTCGAAAACTCTATAAATTTACGTTTCTCACCCCGAATTCCCTGATTCGAGTTTTTTCAAAAATCAATTCGAGGGTATAAAAAAAACCTCACAAACTTGACTTTTGATAAATAACCCCCTTAATGTCACTTATAGAGCCACGCCTTCTTCATCAGCCTGACCCATGAGAGCACAGAAAGACACTGAGCCATCTTCACACCCAAATCAGAAGTACAAGCAGTGCAAAATATGAGTTTATATATCAAATTTTTGTATAAAAAGTGATCTGGAAGACAAGGTATACATTGAGATCACATGTGCTTTGATAGCTGATATCATATTTTTATTCCTGTGGCTTGTAATATTTATGTGGACACACCTACATTTTATGTAGGTGTTTATCCCATGCCTTAGTCACAGATTTAGATGAAAGAAGACTACAGATGGAGCATTAGGTAATTACAAGCTTAATGGAGCTCAGGGAGCAGAGCAAAATCATCTCCATCACTGGTATGTCAACACTGCTTCGCTATAAACATCTGCAAAATATTAGAAGGCAACACAACTAAGGACACCTGGCAATCTTGAGTAAATAAACATAACCTGAAATTGACAAATCTATCCTGTGCATTTTATTTGACATTGTCAGTAAGGAATCTTCCTATCTGAAACACGGGAGACCAACGTGCTGAATACATTCAATTTACAAAGGTTTTTTTACAATAGGATTTACTTCTAAGCCGGACTAACATCTTGCCTTACATAGTCATCATGTTCTTAAGTTTAAGATTACACCACTCATTTTACGACTTTTATTTTATTGCAATATTTCCTGCTCCATCTGCATGTGAGCTGTGGTTCTTTGAATTCTTGTCAGTATAACAACAAGATGTAGCCATTGGTGTTTGTAAATGGAGTCAACTAAACATGCAGCCTTAAATATTTAAGTCCCCATTACTGACATCACACACTCTGCATTATAGGGTCTATCCAGGTAATTTATTTTGCTCATCACTATAGATCAGAACAATACCCACAATGGAGTATTAACCACTAAGGCACTGACATCCCCTTTAATACAGGATGACTATGCAGGGTGGCAAAGGATGAAGACAAGTGTTCTGTATTTTTCTAAAAAATCTAGGGGCAGATTTACTAAAGGGGATGAAGTGGCCATCGCTAGTGACAATTTGCCAGAAAACTCATCCGCAGGGATATCGTCAATTTACAAACAAGCGTAGATGACAATTTGCTAGCGAAAGAGACCATCGCTAGTGCGCCCTATCGCCAGGTGTATGTTCCCTCAGGTGAACAGTCGTTACTCTGCAAATTCACAAAGTGCGAATTTTCACCAGAGTTTCCTTCGCCACCTTAGACCAGGGGAACTGATAAGATGAAGCTACATCCTCCTCAATGTTTTCAGTGACATCATATCCTGTATGCCGGAAAGCCGTAAAAGTCTTAAAACGCTCTAGTCTTTTCATATTTTAAAGCGGGATTGCCTTTATAAGTTCTAACTATTAAAGATTTTTTAAACCAATTTGAAGGGTATGCAACATTTGTTTTAGGGTGGGCATTAGAGGATCTCTTTTGTCTTTATTTTACTTCCTTGGACATGTGTAATAATACGTAGCGACTTCAAGCATTTAACTAACATCTGTAATAAAGACATATATGTACCCGCCCTATTCAAATTGACCTAAGCGTAAGCGTACTAAACGTTTCGCTAGGCAGATTTGAACACTAGCGACAGATCGCTAAAAAATGCTCACGCTGACGAATTAACGCTAGCGAAACTTCACCAGTGTTCGGCTGCTGAGACACAACTTTGCATATTAGTAAATTGGCGCCAGTTGTAATGAATTTACGTCCTGTGAAGTGTGGCAAATTGGTCGCGGGTAAAAATTCGCCCTTTAGTGAATTTGCCCCCTTGTGTTAAATAGAAGGTCTTGGTCGTCTTCACCAAAGAGCAAGACAAGGCAAGGACATCTTTCCAACATTTTGAAGCTTCACATACAGGTAATTTCTGCACGGAGAGGAAACAAGAAAAGTGTCTTGATACAACTTCATAAATCAAGCTAGTGGGAGGTTCTGGCTCTTCCAAATGCTTGGACTAGACCATTACCACAGTGGTGACATGGGGCAAGATGATGCTTGTGTGTTAGACTGAACGGAGAGCGCAGCTCGGGATGCAAATTCAACGGATTTAATCTGCATTTTCCTGTAATATTAATGTGGGTAAGGTAATGTAGGATAAGCATTGCATTCTTATTGATCAACGCCATCCAACAGCTACAAGACTCTGCTATTTTGCTTTTTAAACTGCGGCAAATTGGGTAAAGGAGCAATCCCACTTAGCAGTGATATAAATTTATAAAAAGAGCAAGGTGCATAAAGTAGTTTGTTATGGTATCATATTTATTATCCTACCACCATCTGCATCTGAGCTGATTGCCACAAGACTTTGTGCATCACTGTTAGCTGCATCCAATTCACTAAATGTTTGTAGGAATGTGCTCTTTGTGCATATGCACCAACCAAGATTTCAAGAAACAGCAGCCTCTGCACAGTTTGAATGTATCAGTAAATGAGTCCTAGTAGCCTATTTATTATGCTGTGTAAAATGAACGTCACCAAAAAAAAAAAGTGTAAAACAAATGGAGAATTTATCAAGGTTTGTTTTATTTTACGCCATGTGAATGCCAGATTTGCCGCCATTATTTGAAATTGCTTCCGGCAGAAGCCACGCTAAGGGAAAACACATAAAAAAAAATGTACGCCATTTTTTACACGGCAAAGCACCACTAAATAAATATGCCTTTTAGTCTATCCCATTAATATAACAAATAACAGTGAAGAAGATCCGTCCCTTTACAATTCCTAGAGATGTATTACTGAAATATCCTGATCCTATATCCTATACTGAAATAAGCACAGACAAAGGGCAAAAGGATGAATATAAGCAGCACAGAGCATGTGCAGTGAATCAACAGAAAAGAAGATGGGGAGCTACTGGGGCATCTTTGGCATCTTTACTGCTAAAGGGCTGTGGTTGCCTTGGGCTGGTACAGGAGTCCAAAACATAATGTACAACATTTCTAGCTACTTCTTTAGTTAAGCTTTAGTTCTCCTAATGTTTCACTCTGTTATTATTCAGCACTTGTCCTTCCATTTTCCAAGGGATAATGACACTGGCGAAAAATATTTGGTTTCATTATCCAATCTGCACTAAGCCAGTTAAAGCCAATTATAAATTGGATACAAATGGAAGATGATACCTTCTTAAATATTTCTCTACTTAATTTCTTATGCAGTTTATCATAAAGATAGTGGATGAATTTCCCTTTTTTGCACTTCTCACTTCCTTTAGGAGCTTTGTAAGTCTTTCTTCTGTACCATGTGCTAAACACAAAATGCCTAGTCCTGTGCGACATATTTTATAGTCCAGTGCTGCCCAATTGTTTCCATATAGTGGATTTGTTATTCACCAATGCGTGGTTGAGACCAAATTATAATAAAATGGTATCAAAAAACGGTCATGGGGGCCATAAAATAAGTCACCAGTTGGACATCTTTTTATATCCGCTGTATATGAATCAATATATAACGGCAGCAATGATAGTGATGATGGATGTCACAATGGTGCTTTATGTTAGCAAAACTTAAAGGGCATGTAAAGTCTAAAATAGCATAATGCTAGAAATGCTGTATTTTGTATACTAAATATAAACATGAACTTACTGCACCACAAGCCTAATCAAACAAATAATTTATGCTTTCAAAGTTGGCTACAGGGGGTCACCATTTTGTAACTTTGTTAAACATCTTTGCAAGACTAAGACTGTGCACATGCTCAGTGTGGTCTGGGCTGCTTAGGGGATCGTCATAAACAAAGCTGCTTGAGTTCTGCATGGCTGGGAAGTAAGGCGGGGGCTCCCCCTGCTGTTCATAAGTATGATTGTTTCCCTGCTCAGCAGTTAGGGACCATCTGATAATTCCTATCCACAGCAGTAAATGAAGGGAGAATTTCACTGCACACAGTCAGGTTTCTTATAAAAACGGTACACGTTTTTTAATTAAATTATATTGGAGATAGGTTTCTTTTTCATTAATGAAAGTAAAAATGGGATTTTATTTTTTTGCCTTTACATGCCCTTTAAAGGGCATGTAACCTAATTTTTGAAACAGAAATGCCCAGAAAACCGAATTACAAAGCTTCACCTCAAACTGAAGCAATACGAGTGTTTGAATTTCCCTTAAAAATAGTTTTCAGGTTTTTTTCTCTCCTTTTATCAACTCCACAAAAAAAAGATAGATCCCACACCTGTATATATATATATATATGTTATACAGAAACATGTTATCCAGAAAGCTCTGAATTACAGAAAGGCTGTCTCCGACACACTCCATTTTAGCCAGATAATCCAAATTTTTAATAAGGATTTCCTTTTTCTCTGTAATAATAAAACAGTAGCTTGTACTTGATCCCAACTAAGATATAATTCATCTTTATTGGAGGCAAAACCAGCATATTGGGTTTATTTCATGTTTACATGATTTTCTAGTAGACTTTAGGTATGAAGATCCAAATTCTGGATAACAGGTCCCATACCTGTACCAGACACAGCTGAATGCTTTGGACCTGGGATTCTCATTGTACGATAGATTAAAGGAGAACTAAAGCTAAACAAAGAAGTAGGGTATAAATGTCTCAATTGTTGTGCTTCTGTACCAGCCCAAGGCAACCACAACCCTTTAGCAGTAAAGATCTGTCTACAAAGATGCCCCAGTAGCTCCACATCTTCTTTTCTGCTGATTCACTGCACATGCTCTGTGTTACTGTCAGTTACTAAGCTTAGTATATACTGAATATACAGGATATAAATGTTATGATACAAGGCTGATTAGTAATTAATTCAGATAATTACTACATGGCAGCACAGAAACCAGTGCAATTTGCAGCAGAATGTAATAATTATCCCTGTAGCATCATCTTATGTTACAGACAAATCTCACTTCCACTGCATGATGTATTTTTAAGACCCCCTAAGCTTAGCTTCTCATCTGCTGCTCAAAGCCCACTGAGCATGTGCGTGTCACTGACACTCAAATCCAAGATGGGGAGCTCCTGTGACAACCTAGAAGGCCTGGATCATTCTTGTTACTGAGATCCTAATATATATAGAAATGCAGTCACTGAGGACCATTAAAGGAGAACTAAACCCTAAAGTTCAAAAAACCATACCCTACATAGACCCCCCCTCCCTCCAGCCTAGCTGCTACCCCAGGTAAATGCCCCTAAGTCTTCACTTACCCCTATGTGCAGATTCTGTCCAGCGGAGTTCACGGGCGCCATCTTCAGCCGCTTCAGAATGAGACCGGCGCATGCGCAGTTGGAGCAATTTTCTGTTTCACGACAGCTGCGCATGTGCCAAAACTCACGAAAATTACCGAAGCGACAGTCTCATTCTGAAGATTACCGAAGCGGCTCAAGATGGCGCCCGTGAACTCTGCTGGACAGAATCTGCACCGAGGGCTTTTGCCCGGGATAGCAGCTAGGCTGTGGGAAGGAGGTCTATGTAGGGTAGGGTTTTTTTTTAACTTTAGGGTTTAGTTCTCCTTAAAAGGGATACTGTCATGGGAAAACATGTTTGTTTTCAAAACACATCAGTTAATGTCATGTGACTTGTGCCTGCACTTTAGGATGGAATTACTTTCTGTCAGGCTGTTATCTCTACTTAATGTAACTGAATCAGTCTCAGTGGGACTTGGCTTTTACTATTGAGTGTTATTCTACCAGGCAGCTGTCATCTTGAGTTAGGGAGCTGCTACCTGGTTACCTTTCCATTGTTCTTTTGTTTGGCTGCTGGGGGGAAAGGGAGATGGGGGTGATATCACTCCAACTTGCAGTACAGCAGTAAAGAGTGATTGAAGTTTATCAGAGCACAAGTCACATGACTGGGGGCAGCTGGGAAATTGACAATATGTCTAGCCCCATGTCAGATTTCAAAATTAAATATAACAAAATCTGTTTGCTCTTTTGAGAAATGGATTTCAGTGCAGAATTCTGCTGGAGCAGCACTATTAACTGATGCGTTTTGAAAAAAACATGTTTCCCATGACAGTCTCCCTGTAAGCCGGACCCAAGAAGGGCTTTTCTATCATCTGCATTTTTTTCCGCTATTTACGGTCATATTCTTAGTGCCAGGATGTCTCGTGAACAGATATTGGGTATATGGGGGACTAGTCATTACTTCCAAGAACAATATCCTTTGCATTCTAGGGTTTCCTACCCAGCCATACACTACTCCACTCATTGCTATGGTAACCATTATGCACAAGACGCCAACAAGCCACTGATGAAGCAGAAGGACGTTCTAAAAATAAAATGGCTCCAACCAAAACGAAAGCCTTATCTCACGAGTTCCTCACTCCCTTTCAATATATATCGGTGAAGGTTATGTTGAATGAAGAAGACACGTGCCTTTTTATTGCTGATGTACCCAATGTCCAGCCATTTATTGTACAATGGGCAATACACTGGGGCACAAAGGGAGAAGGGTTAGTAGATTTAGGTTTACTAAAAACAAAATAATTCTAAAACCAAACCTGCAAAGCACCTTTCATTAACAATTAGAGCTGCAAAATTATACCAATTCCTATAGATCCTTTTAGTCCTATTGATGTTATGAGACGCTCAACATTAGGGATGCACCAAATCCACTATTTTGGATTCGCCCGAATCCTTCATGAAAGATTTGCCAGAATACCGAACCAAAATCTAATTTGCATATGCAAATTAGGGACAGTAAGGGGAAGAATGAAAAAAATAAGTTTTTTACTTCCTGGTTTCATACCTCCCAACTGTCCCGTTGTTTTGACAGCTCAACCCGCAGTCCCTCATTTGTACTGAAAAGTCCAGTTTTTCTCTGCGCTGAACAGCCAGAAAAAGAAACTAAAGTTTCTAACTTAATTGGCTTTTGGCAGAGAGTCCAGAACAGCCACAACAGAAGATAAAATACTTTTGTAAGAATTCAAATGCATCTAGATCAGCAAATAATTGTAACAATATAAGATAACAGGTTCCTTGGGAGAAGTTAGACTCGCAGCTTAAAGGGCAATTCACCTTTACAAGCAAAACTGTAATAAGTGAAAAAAAACACAGAAATATGTTCAAACTTTAATAACCAGCGGAATTTCGTAAAATTAACATGGTTGTTAGGGGGTGTGGCCATAAAAATTGCCACGCTACACGCCGGCAACTCTTTTTATTTCCAAAATATTGGGAGGTATGCTTGTTTGGTGACAAACAGTTACGTAATATCCCTTTCACCTCTAATTTGCATCTGCAAAGTCAGATTTGGTTCGGCCAGGCACAAGGATTCTGCCGAATCCTGCGGAGAAAGGCGGAATCCTGGATTCGGTGCCTCCCTACTCAGCACGCATTCTCCTAGTCATAAACATAATGAGCCTTTTCTCTTATATAGGTGGTGCAATATACAGGCACATCTTTTTGTTAGCGCAGAATATTCCCCTTTTATTTGCATTTATCAAGGCAAGACGCTCCTGCAACAGCTCCTCTGCTGTGTGTCGCCTACACAGAATACCTTAAACATGGCACCTCCCGTTGATGTGTATATATGCATTATATATATATATATAAATAGCAGCAGTCCAACGAAAGCACTAACAGTAGTCGCCACCAAGCGTGTATCAATGATACATGCTTGATGGCGACTGCTGTGAGTGCTTTCGTGGACTGCTACAATTATTTTTGGTTAGCACCCGGCAAATGATTGTGAATTTGTGAATGGTGAGTGCTGATAATCTCTACACATATATATATATATATATATATGAGCATTCAGCCCTCTCTTCAGCACTATATAAATGTCATAATACAGCTAAAATGGCACTGCAGCTTTAAATACGTTGTCATTTGAAATACAATTATATATATTTTAAACTATATGCATATATGCAGTGGTACTTTTTTTTTTGTACAATACACTTTTTAGTGAAAATATACATCTTAACATAATTCAAGTACAAATGTACAAAATCTGTAAACTTATACAGAATTCTTTTTAATTTATAATACACCTTTACAGTTCATAGATACAATAAAATATTTGCAGTTTAACTCTCTAACATTAGATTTTTTTTTTTTTTGGCTACTGGACAGTGGTTCATGGTTTTGAGGCCTCTTCTTCATCGTCACTGTATGAAGATTTAAAACAGACCTAGAAGATTGCAGAGAAGAGAATTACAGACAAGAATTTGCTTATTTATACATTTATCAGACATAAACTCTGCCCCACCCACACTCACTAATACAGCCCCACACCCCATAACTCATCAGGCTGAGGTGGTGGAGATCACTAACCAGGAGTATCAGAACTTATGGGCTTCAGCTGCACACGCTCCTGGTTGACAATCGTTACCAAAGAGGTAGGAATAGACGTTCAGCAACCAGCCACTGTGGCCACTAACCTCTCTATACTAGTCTTCCTTTTAGGATGATGACACCCGCTATAATTCCAGGGAGATTAGTCCCCCAGTGACAAATCTCCTCTTCTTCAGGCAACTAATCCCCCCGAAAAGCCTTCCCACCGGCTACAATCAAAATCGCAGACAGGATGGCACTCGGATTCGGCTGAATCCTTCTGCCTGGCCGAACCGAATCCTAATTTGCATATGCAAATTAGGGGCGGGAGGGAAAGCGCGTGACTTTTAGTCACAAAACAAGGAAGTAAAAAAAGTTTTCCCCTTCCCACCCCTAATTTGCATATGCAAATTATGATTCGCTTCTGTATTCGGCCGAATCTTTCACGAAGGATTCGGCCGAATCCAAAATAGTGGATTCTGTGCATCCCTAACTTTGGGCGACTTCGGAAAACTAAACATTCCGTGTGCCATCCCGAAGGCTTTTTGGGGAGATTAGTCGCCTGAAGAAGAGGGCGACCAATCTCCCCGGAATCTTAGCGTGTGTCACCACCCTTATGTAGAAGAATCACGTGCACACCCGAGCCCTTTAATATAATGTCCACCTGGTGCACAGACCCTGGGAAGACGGCACTTCCCCATTAATAACTGGAAACAAACAAATAGGTCCCGGCACTCCAGGCGATTCAAACAGGGGACAAGCCCCTTGCGTGTTTATTTGCGTCACAACGTTTTAGGGGCGTACCCCATCCGTCAGGTGAAAAAAAACCCAGAAAAAATCATGGAAGAAAAAGTAATCGTATGAATATATAAATTTTCCACCAGAAAACTCAGATTTTTGCCCGAAAACCACAAAATCTTTGGATTTTTCGGATTATTGCACGAAAACCAGCGCAAAACAAAAAAATCTTTGAGACTTTTCCCAATGACTTATATGCAACCTTGGCAGGTCTGAGATGCCCGATTTTTGGATTCAGACTTTTTCCAATTCCATCAATTTTCCATTCAATATTGAACCCCTTTCCTGACCATTTTTGGCTGGTAAAAAACGATTCTCACCCCTCTTCTGAAAAGTCGATGAAAGAAGCTTCTCTTTGGTTCTAGGTTCTGTTTGTTCAATATTGAACCCCTTTCCGGACCATATCTGGAAAGGCAATGTTGTAGGCCCACACACGGGTACTTTGACTACTATCTTGGTCAACGGTGGAGTAAGCAGGAAATATGTAACCATGTATGGACACCTTTATACATAAACAAGTAAACTAAGCAATGAGACAGTCCTGATGCTGATCTAGATGCCCAATTACCCTCCCCCTTCTGATCAGTATCTGTTTGGGGGATTCTATTAACACTTAGGGGGTTATTTATTAGAGATCGAGTTGTGTTCTCAACGTAAATTCGAGTTGATTTTTTATGTAAAAAGTAAAATTTTTCTGGTTTAAAAAAAAAAAAACACAAATATTTTAAGATATGTTATACCCCAACCCTGAAAATAGCTTGAATCCAAAAATACACCATCTAAAACCTGTCGAGGTCTTGTAGGAGTCCGTGGCAGAGGGGTCCCTTGAACCATTTGAAGATCTTAATAGCCTTCATGAGTTTTTTTTCAGAGGATTTTGCCTGAAAACTCGAGTGATTCGATTTTTTCCCCGTTGTGATCAATTTGCGTTTTCAGGTTGTTAACCCTGAACTTGCTGATTTGAGTTTTTTCATTCTAGTTTTTTTTTTTTTTTTTTAATTACAAACATTTGAGTTGTGAGTTCATTCGAGGTATTTAAAACTAACATTCGACCTTTGATAAATAACCCCCCTTAAAAAGTGACAGAGTAAGAATATATGTATAACAGTAACATGGCTCTCTATCTGCTGCTGAATTTGAATTCCCAGAATGCCAATGGCAACCAGGAGCCAACAAAAGAGTCGACAATAAGAGCAACCAAGAAAGCTTTGCTTCTAACCCCATTAACCTAGTTTATGATTTCTAATTAAGAACAACCCAGTCACTGTTTCCTGGCGTTCTAGATTTTTGGCTGGTAAAGAACGATTCTCACCCCTCTTCTGAAAAGTCGATGAAAGAAGCTTCTCTTTGGTTTTAGGTTCTGTTTGTTCACATCCAAGTCTGGCGACAAACAGCCATCCGTCTCATAAACATTAATGTCCTTAAAGCACTCTGTTTCAATCATCTGCAGGGAAAATGGGAAGAGAAGCTCAGAAGAATGAAACCACTATAGATATGGGACCCATATACAGAATACTCAGAACCTGGGTTTTTCCGGATAACTTATCTTTCCGTAATTTGGATCTTCATACCTCAAGTCTACTAGAAAATCATGTAAACATAAAGTACAAGCTACAGTTTTATTACAAAAAAAGGAAATAATTTGAAAAATGTGGATTATTTGAATAAAATGGAGTCTATAGGTGGCCATACACAGGGAGATCACCAAACGAGCAGATCTTTCCCCGATATGCCCACATTGAGGTGGGCGATAACGAGATGATGTAATTATGGGCCCTAGGGCCCAACTATTGGATCAGAATGGAGACAATACGGGCGGTCAGATCGCTGGACAGCATCAACGAACAGATGCGGCCGCGATTCGACAGGATTTTTTACCCTGCCCGAATGACATCTGCCCGACTTTCGTTTAATAAGTCAAAATTGCCCGTGAGCTCAGTAAAGAAAAAGCTATTTTTATATTTTAAACTCTGATGCCTTTTCACTTCTATCCTACATGACCGGCATTTCCCCGGCAGGTAAATCAACAAACAACAGATGGTAATGAACCTGCCAAGAAAAATGCCTCAGTTTCCCTCCCCGCTCCTTCTATTCCTTGTGGGAAGTGGATTATGATGGGAACTAGTAATGACAGGTTTTTCCTCCTCAATAAGCAAATCTAGAACCAGTAAACATTTTGCATATGTCATACAGAGATTTTTTTTAGCCAATTTTTCTCTTTTTCATCCAGACTTCATTTTCATGGGCATTTTGTGTAAGGAGAAACAAAAGATTACAGATTTCTATCATTTTTATTGTCAGGTCCTGTATAAAATTAAACTAAATTCCAGCACAGTGTCCAGAAATGTTACAAAATAATGTGGCAAAAAAAGAAGGCTTCCTTCCAGGTGTTTGAACCGTGGTTTACTGCACTTTAAATGGGTTGTTTACTTTTAAATGAGAAGGAAAGCTACGGAGGCATTTTATTGCCAATAGATTAGCTGCAATAGTGCAAGCTAGAATGCTATATTTATTCTGTAGAATGTTTTAAATAAACAGCTCTAGAAACTCTCTGTTTTGGATAGCAGCTGCCATATTAGCTTGGTGTGACATCACTTCCTGTCTGAGTCTCTCATTGCTCACTTATAGCTCTGGGCTCAGATTACAGCAGAGAAGGGGGGGAGAGGAGCAAACTGAGCATGCTCAAGCCCTAGCCCTGGAGGTTTAAGCTGAAAACAGGAAGTCTGATACAGAAGCCCATGAGTACACAATAGAAGGAAAGAAATGTTGTGTTTCTTTTGACAGAGGACTCAGAGCAGCATTACTTTGAGGGTTTACTGGTATATTTAGTCGGACCTTTCTGATAAGGCTTACTTAGTTTTAACCTTTCCTTCTCCTTTAAGTTAACTTTTAGTATAATAAAATAAAATATATAAAATATAATATAATGAAATAAAAAATAAAATAAAATTGTAGCCTCAAAAAACAATAGTTTTTCAGCTGCTGGGGTCAGTGACCCCCATCTGAGAACTGAACAGAGGCAAAAGAAGGCAGCAAATAAATTAGAATCTAGAAAAAATGAAAAATGAAGACCAGTTCAAAATTTGCTGAGGATAGGTCATTCTATAATATAGTAGACGTTAACTTAAAGGAAAACTATATCCTCAAAAATGAATACTTAAAATAGCAGATAGTTTATATCATATTAAGTGGCATATTAAAGAATCTTACCAAACTGGAATATATATTTAAGTAAATATTGCCCTTTTACATCTCTTGCCTTGAACCACCATTATGTGATGGTCTGTGTGCTGCCTCAGAGATCACCTGACCAGAAATACTGCAGCTCTAACTGTAACAGGAAGAAGTGAGGAAGCAAAAGGCAAGAACTCTGTCTGTTAATTGGCTCATGTGACCTAACAAGTATAGTTTGTATGATATGTTTGTGTGCACCGTGAATTCTACGATCCCAGGAGGCAGCCCTTATTTTTTTAAAAAGGCAATTTTCTATTTAGGATTACCCAATGGCACATATTACTAAAAAAGTATATTGCTATGAAAATGGTTTATTTACATGAAGCAGGGTTTTACATATGAGCTGTTTTACGTAATATCTTTTTATACAGATCTACATTGTTTGGGGGGTATAGTTTTTCTTTAAAGGAATGCAATTAAGAAAGGAAAGGTTGCAACACTTCCCTGGGGTATGTGTTTTTAGGGTAGGCCCATGTGACAGGCAGGACTGGATGGTTTCTATGCACCGAATCCACTATTTTGGATTCGGCTGAACCCCCAAATCCTTTGCGAAAGATTCGGCCAAATACCGAACCAAATCCTAATTTTCTTATACAAATTAGGGGTGCGAAGGGGAAAAGATTTTTTACTTCCTTGTTTTATGACAAATTGTCAAGCAATTTCCCTCCCGCCCCTAATTTGCATATGCAAATTAGGTTCAGCCAGGCAGAAGGATTCGGCCGACTCCAAATCCTACTGAAAAAGGCCAAATCCTGGCCGAATCCCGAACCGAATCCTGGATTCGGTTCATCCCTAGTGGTTTCCCATTAGAATAAAGTGCTAATATAAAGAGAAGTGCAGCAGAAGAACAAGTCAGAGAGGGATATGTAGAATGAGCAACAAAGACTCCAAGAAAGGATGGAATTAGATCAGTCACATAATGGTGCCCTCCAGTACAGGGGCCCTGAGTTGGTGAGACAAAGCCCAAACTCAAGGAGACAGAGAGAATGTTTGGTGAGTGTTCTGGTTTAGAATCAATGCACCAGACTGACAGTATAAAACATCCTCAGTAGTATAAGTGTAAGGGTTCTGGCGCAGTGCTGGAAGTGAGGCAGGCTGTGACTTGAATACGGCCTTGTAGTATTTAAAGGAAAAAGAGCCAATAGTGCGTCTCACGGGCGGAGTCAACTTACTGTATGTCGTTGCCCCTAGTGGCTCATTATTAGGTCTTCTCTCATAGACTCAATTTTAAGCAAATAATTCTAATTCTTAAAAAAAAAATGTTTCCTTTTCTCTGTAATAATTAAACAGTATCTTGTACAAATAAGATAATATGAATCCTTATTGGAGGCAAAAGATTCCTATTGATTTAGGAGATGACTTATGTTAAGGTATGGAGATCCAAATTACACAATGACCCCTTATCCTAAGTTCCGAGCATTCTGGATAATGGGACCCATAACTGTATTGTTAACGCGATACTGACACGTTCCTATAAAAATCATAGGAACGTGTCATTTATAAAGTATGTGCTGCACCCGGATTTTTCCCTCAAAGCCGCCCCCCAGCCTCGCGCACCTGCACTCACCCGACCCTGCTCTTCTGTGCAGTTTCAGTGACGCTGGGTTGGGGGCGGGGCAATACTTCCGTAGGCTAATTATGAATGAAAACAGTACTTCAGCCTCTGGAAGGATCGCTCCGCCCCCAACCCAGCGTCATGGAAGCACGGCAGAAGATCCGTTAGTAGTGTGAGCGGGTCGGCTGGGCAAAGGTTCGTGGGGCTGGGGGGTGGCTTTCAGGGAAAATATTCCGGGTGCAGAACATACTTTATACTGACAGGTTCCTGTGATTTTTATAGGAACGTGTCAATATTTCTTTAAGGCCACTGTTCTGCGTTTAGCCCTAGTTCTACACAGGAGCAGTCAAAGGAACAGATAACAATATTGTTACACTACTGTCATTGTAAGTGGAGTGAAATGAGTGCAACACAAACTATCCAATTGTAACAGTCACAAAGGGGTTAAGCAGAATGATGGGAATGCAATACCTCGTGCTGCCAGGGGATGGAGACACTTCCCGTTACAAACTTGGAATAGAAATCGTCATCGGTGGTATCCAAGTTCACCCCTTTCACCGTGGAAAACTGCTCAATGTCCAGAACATCCTTGCAATATACAGCGCGTGGCTGGGGAGAAAGAGAATTATTACTAGAGGCCACATCCAGTCAGTACATACCGGCATTTGTGGAACCATGTGCACTGCTGGAAACTAGGGAAGCACTCCCCCAAGACATTGAGACATTTTGTGCATACAGCTAATAAAAATGCCTTACCCTTTAAACAACACAGGGATTGTTTGTCCATATATTGCAATATATTTAAGCTGAACAACTACGTCAAAGTCATCCCATATCTGGCCAGTCCTACACTCAACTTGCATCTGATTCATTAAGAATTCTATTGCTTTATATATAAATATCTATATATTTTTATACAGGTCATGGAACTCCGAGGTGACTTCTAATATCCTCCTATTTAGCAACAGGGGTTACTTTATTTATTATAATACACAAGTTTCAGTGAGTCATGTGACAGAAATAACATCACTACTCACCGTTTATAACTGATGACATCACTAGTCACCGTTTATAAGGATATAAATTACAAGAAATGCATCGCTTTTGTGTATTATTTCCTTATAATACACAAAAGCCATGAATATCTTGTAAATTATATCCTTATAAACGGTGTGTTCTGATGTCATCAGTTATAAACGGTGAGTTCTGATGTCATTTCTGTCACATGACTCACTGAAACGTGTGTATTATAATAAATAAAGTTCCCTTGTTGGAAAACATGAGGATATTACAAGTAACCTCGGAGTTCCATGACCTGTATAAAAACACTCGGAAAGATTCGGCCAAATACTGAATCCTAATTTGCATATGCATATTAGGGGTTGGAAGGGGAAAACATTTTCTACTTCCTTGTTTTGTGACAAAAAGTCACGCAATTTCCCTCCACGTCCCAAATTTGCATATGCAAATGAGGATTTGGCCGAATTTGGAGGAATCCCGAACTGAATCGTGGATTTGGTGCATCCCTACTTATAATACACAAGAGCCATGAATATCCTGTAAATAATATAGTGAATAAAGTACCCCCTCTAGTAAAATATAAGGATATTATAAGTTACCAAGGAGTTTCATGACCATATAAAAACACGAGGCCGAAGGCCGAGTGTTTTTATACAGGTCATGGAACTCCGAGGTAACTTCTAATATCCTTATATTTTACAACTGGGGGTACTTTATTATTATATTATTTATTTATTATAAAACACAAATTTCAGTGAGTCATGCGATAGAAATGACATCACTACTCACCGTTTATAACTGATGACATCAGAACTCACCGTTTATAATTTACAGGATATTCATGGCTTTTGTGTATTATATCCTTATAAACGAAGCTTAGTGATGTTATTGGTTATAATCAGAGCTTAGTGATGTCATTTCTGTCACATGACTCACTGAAGTTACTTTAGAGTTCCATGACCTGTAGCCTCGTGTTTTTATATGGTCATGTAACTCCTCGGTAACTTATAATATCCTTATATTTTACAAGAGGGGGTACTTTATTCACTATATCATTTACAGGATATTCATGGCTCTTGTGTATTGTATAGTGAATAAAGTACCCCGTATTATAAAATATAAAGATATTATAAGTTACTGAGGAGTTGGTGAAGGATTCAGGGGTTTGGCCGAATCCAAAATAGTGGATTATGTTCATCCCTAATTATAAGGATATTATATGTAAAAGATGAGTTCTGTGATCATATTAAGTTACGAGGCCAAATTATACAGATTTTATGTGTGGGTTTCCTTTAAATTCCAGGGGGGCAGCAATAAAAAAGGGATGTGTGGTGACATGAGCTTACATCAGGTACAAAGGGCGGCTCGAGTATGTTTGCTTCCAGCCGCTTGAAGTTGATATTCTTGAATATAGGGTGTTGTTTCACATCACTCGCCCCATTGCCTGTGCAGCCCAGCCTCTGCTTGGGGTCTTTGGATAGTAACTGAAGTAGAAAGAAAAGAAAAAAATGTCAGATTAGCAAATAAACTCACAGAGCAGTCAATATCAGTGGAAACATATATATATATATATATATATATATATATATATATATATATATATATATATATATATATATATATATATATACTGGGCCGTGCGTGAGAATAGAGGGGATAACAGATCTTGCCAAAGTCTTATGAAACTACAGTAGTCATTTGCAAATACTGTGCTAAAATGGCCGCATAGAATGGCAATTATTAAAAGAACTTGTGTCCAAATGCGCTTGTGGTTCCTCTGTATAGTTGCACAATGCCAGGGAACCCTGCAGCGATCACCATGCTGAACATGGGCTACTTAGAACATGGGCTACTCACAGCGCTTACAATGAACAGGCACAGCAGAAATGTGGCAAATGAAATATGTGTAAATTCAACATCAAAGAAGAGAACACGGGTTGGGTTTAAGGGGAACTGGGAACACGTCACTTTAGGATGTTGAAATGCAAACCTCCTTCTTCACCCACCATCCTACATATCGACTTGGCATCCTCTGAGAATTTCTCCGAATATTCTTCCTCATCCTCTCTCACTCGCCGGTCCACCTCATCCCGCTTTACTTTTTCCTTCCGCTTCCTGAAGGGTGACTGGCCCTGAATCATTTCGTATATTAAACAGCCGAGTCCCCACCAGTCGGGGCTGAACGCGTAGCTTTCGTTGTTGATTACTTCGGGGGCTGGGGAAAGAAGAAGTGGTGTAATATGCAGAGAGATATCAATACTAAAGCCAATGGAATGAGAGCCCACATAAATATCTGACTATAGAGGTGGAAGGACCCGCTAACTCAGGACCCAACCCAGACCCGCTACTGAGCGCCCTGTATCCGCTGCCAGAACCTATCCGCGATGCCATAAACTTTAGCCTGACTCAGGACCTGTGCAAACTGGAAGTGACATCACTGGGGCCAGAAGTTGCATCACTCCAGAGGCGGGTTAAAAGTTTTAACTTTGGGAGGTGGAGGGAATGCAAGCCTGCAATTGGGCCTAGAACCCAGGCATTATACCCGAAGATTGCCCACATGGTCAGGGAAGTGTCAGAACTACCAGGGGAGGTACAATTGCACCAGGGCGTGCACCCCCCAGAGACGCTGGCACTTCACCTGCCCACGTAGCTGGCGCTGGCTAGTTACTTTACTGGGTCAGGGAATTGGGGTCTTTCTCAACCACTTTGCGGGTAATCCGCAGGTACCCAACCTGATGACAGGACTCTAGGTTAAACCTCATACAGGGAGAGGCCCATTGATCAAAGTCCGAAATTATCTCAATATTTTCTGAAAAATACTCTGACCAAATCCACATGCGTTTTTTCCCCCTTTTTTATCAATACATTTTCCCCAAAATTTCCTGTGCAGGAAAAAAACCCGGAAAAATCATGAAAAAAAGAATCGTAAAAAATTCTTCAGATTTTCCACCCGAAAACGCAAAATTTTTCTGTTGTTTGCCCAAAAACCACAAAATCTTCGGATTATTGCACAAAACCCAGCGCAGATCTAGATATCTTCGGGACTTCTCACATTAACTTACCTTGACAGGTCTGAAATGCGGATTTTCGGATTCAGCCTTTTTCCATCCTCGGGGTATAATAAATCCCGAAAAATATCCCCACTTAACATTCGGATTTTATACTTAAAAAACAAAATTTTTTGCGTTTTTTTGGCATTCTGACAAATAAATAACCCCCTGTGTGTGTTTAGTGATAAAGATGCAGCTTTAGGTAATTACAGGCGCAATGATAACTCCAGATCCATGAACCTATCAGTGACTAGCATTTACTAGTCGCATGAAAACAACGTTTAGAAATACTGCAAGATAGGAAATAAGTGATGGAGATACTTACCCATATAACCCACGGTACCAACTCGCCCACGGATGGATTCCCCTTCTGGAATCTGCACGGCTAGCCCCAGATCTGAAATCCTGATATGTCCTGGTAGGAAATCCAAAATAAAACACGCTCATGAAATACTTCCCCACTACAGTTCAGATATAATAAAGGGTACCTCTACCTACAATATAACTCTGGACTCCAGTTTTAGCCTCTCGCTTTTTTCTCTCTCTCTGAAATTTAAACTGGATTCTGGAGACGGCCGTTACTGGGACATTGGGGGTCATACATGGTTTGGCTAGGCAAATAAATGCATACAATAGAACCCCCTTTTTATGTTTTTCAGAGGACCAGAAAAAAATGGTGTAAAATCCAGGAAAATGTAAAATGAGCGAAATGTATTCTGCATAATATATAGGTGGGACCACAAAACAGCAATGTAAAATGAGGGGAAACTTAAAATCAGGGGATGTAAAATTAAGCTTTCACTGTAGTTGAATTTATGGTCGAACCATAAAGTTTTTATTAATTTTTTTCACTACATTTATCTCTAATACTGTAATAACTCGACCCTTAGGATACCATGGAGAGTCAGCCAATACACGGCCAGCCCTGGTGGAGTCTGTGAGAATGTTTTATTTTTTATCTTATTTGAGAGTGAACAGGACCTACTGCTTTTAAGAAAAATGTACACCCTTTAAACAGAATAATGTAAACCTGATCAGATCTCTATTATAAGCAATTTTGCAAATTTATATTCATTATTTTTTTCTTCTTTTTACAGGTATGGGACCTGTTATCCAGAAAGCTCGGGACCTGGGGTTTTCCACACAATGGATCTTTCTGTAATTTGGATCTTCATACCTTAAGTCTACTAGAAAATCACGTAAACATTAAATAAACCCAATAGGCTGGTTTTGCTTCCAATAAGTATTCATTATATCTTAGTTGGGATCAAGTACAAGCGACTGTTTTATTATTACAGAGAAAAAGAAAATACATGTTAACAATTTGGATTATTTGGACAAAATGGAGTCTATGGGAGACAGCCTTTCCATAATTCAGAGCTTTCTGGATAACAGGTTTGCAGAAAATTAAACCCATACCTGCATTAGCAGTTTTTAAAATGCTAATAAAATACATTTCAAACAACAGCACCACCTGCTGGTCACTATGGCTGACTCGCTACAGGCGACTGGCTGAAAATAATTTCCTGAGGCAAGAAACTTTTTGTGATGTTGCTCTGCTGAGAACTGACAGGAGAAACTTTTCTGCACACGGACATTCCGTGGGTTTACTTTTACTTAAACCGTCACTTACCGCGGTCATCCAGCAGGATATTTTCAGGCTTTAAGTCTCTAAAACGATAAAATTAAAAAAAAAAACAGAATGAAACTGCAGGAAGAAACAGACGACATCAGATTCAAGTCCAAAATCAACCCACATTTCTTTCTCTGTTTTTATGATTAAAAATTAAATTTGAGAGTTTCATAGGCAATTACTGGTCACTGAATCTCAGCACAACAATCTGACACCATGGGACCAATCTCCATGTTATGCAAAAGAACAGGTGGGTGGACTTTAGTTGCATTTACCCAGCGCCGGATTTCAATGAGGGGTGCCCCTCCTAGCGCCCACCTCACCTCCCCTTCCCAGCGCGCCGGCGAAAAAACGCCGGCGCAGCTGCTGTAATTGAATGGGGACGCACGCGTCCCCATAATGCGGCTGGGCGGCATGACGCCCCTATTTTTTTGCCGCCCTAGGCCCGGGCTTATGCGGCCCTACCGCAAATCCGGGCCTGGATTTACCCCAGAGTCGACCTGGGGGGGTCCGGGGCCCACTGGGCTTCCTTTACCAGGCCCCACCCCACTCAAAGCCGCTCCCCCTACACACCTTCTCTCGTTCCGGACGCGATTGCGGCCAGGGGGTGGGAGGTCAGGCACGTCTCATCCCTGACAGGTCTGGGGCCCACAGTTTTTTTCCCAATGTCCCATCAGCCCAGTCCAACCCTGACTTTCCCTTTAACAGTCTGGACAGTTGAATTTAGGGTTGCACTGAATCCAGGAATCCTTCTGCCTGGTCAAACCAAATCCGTATCCTAATTTACATATGTAAATTAGGGGCGGGTAGGGAAATCACGTGACTTTTCGTCACAAAAGAAGAATTTTTTCCACTTTTTCCTTTCCTGACCCTAATTTGCATATGCAAATTAGGATTTGGATTCGGTTCGGTATTCGGATAAATCTTTCACCGGGGATTCGGCCGAATCCCAAATAGTGGATTTAGTGCATCCTTAGTTGAATTCAACAATTTATTGTTTGTTTGCAGATAATTGGATTAAAAAGTAGGTTGCATATTCAGTTTATTACACAGCTGTATCTTCTGTAGCGGATTCAGTACTGAAACGAAATCACAACAAATATCGATTCTGTACATCCCTGATCAGTGGTATTAATATGTTGCAGCTGAGCACCCCCTACTGGCAGAACAGTAGAAATCACATAATAGATGGAAAATGAATATATGCCATTATCGGGGGCAGTTAGCCAAAGTGCGGTCAGTGATAAAGGGGTGTGAGGTTGAAGCAGAACTGTTTCTCTCACCTGTAAACTATTCTTTCCCTTTGCAGATCTTCCAGCCCACAGCTCAGCTCTGCAGCGTAGAACACCGCCCTCTGCTCGTCGAAGCCCGGGTTGCCCATATTGTATATGTGAAACTTCAGATCCCCTCCGTTCATAATGGTCAGTACTAAGCAAAGGGCGTCCTTCGTTTCATACGTGTATGCTAAACTAACCTGGAAACACACAGAGACGAGATTTTTGTCATTCGACATAAAAGAAGCGACATGTTTTTCAAAATTAATATATTTGTCTGGATTTAATGACATACAAGTACAGACGTTAATGTACTCGCTTCAGAAAGCAAACGGAACTTGCAGACTTGTGTTTGTAATGCACCCCTGCAGTTTCCCACCAGGTGGCACCATTGCCCTGTGTGCCATTAGCCTTAGAGTTAAAGGACCAGTAACATCAAGACAAATTAAACTTTAAAATCGCAAAGTCTTTATTAAGAAATAACTTACCAAAACTCTGCTTGCACTCCTCTTCAGAAAGCGATCGGGCGGCGTTCGATTTCTCCTCCTTGCCTTCCTTATTGGAGATAGCCAGGGAGGAGAAATCGAGCACTGCGCGATGGATCGGCGCCGTGTGTCGCGGAAGCGGAGATTCTGATGTTACTGTTCCTTTAACTACCCAGCAGAATAAGAAATTGACTCCTACATACTGAATATAGAGAGACAGAGTGAAGGAAGGGGGGGGGGGTGATCACTTTATACTGAGCCAGCAAGTGAAGAGTAAATCGATTAGTTCAGAAATGGTGCAGCATTTTAAACTTTTTAAACTGGTTGTTTTTAGAATGTTCCTTATTTCCATGAGATTTTTTTCCCCCTAATAGTTACCCTTTAAGTATCACTTGCACATGAAGTACAGGGGCTAATTAACATGAGAGATAAGCAATTTCTGCAAATGGGTTGTTCACCTTTAAATTAACTGCCGACAGGGATATTCTGAAATAATTTGCAATTGGTCTTCATTTGTTATTTGTGGTGTACGCATTGTTTCGTTTTTGGTTCAGCACCTCTCCAGAATTTCAGCTGGTTGCTAGGGTTCATATGACCCTAGGAACCAGGCAGTGGATTGTATTGGAGGCTGGAAGATGAATAAGAGCATGGGGAGGGGGCCTGCCTTTGGCTCCCTTGACGATTGGCCCAGCACTGCATGAAGGCAAATTGATCAAGTACTGGAATATCCTGAAGGATTCTCAGCAGTTTTATATTTTCCCCATTTATCAAAAGAAGAAAGACACATTTATCTAATACATTTATCAATATATCAGAATTCTGTTGAGTGGGGTGGTAGTCACAAGTGCTACTCAGCAACAAGCCCTATCACCCGTCTCAATCATTGCTCTCCAACGAAGTGAGAATTTGGACAATTATTTCACTTAAATTCAAAAGTACAGGCATGGGATCTTTATCCAAAAACCCATTATCCAGAAAGCTCCGAATTACAGAAAGACGTCTCCCATAGACTCTACTTTATCCAAAGAATTCAGATTTTTTTAAGAATGATTTTCTTTTTCTGTGTAATAATAAAACAGTACCTTGAATTTGATCCCAACTAAGATATAATTAATCCTTATTGGAAGCAAAACCAGCCTATTGGGTTTATTTAATATTTATATGATGTTCTAGTAATCTTAAGGTATGAAGATCCAAATTACAGAAGGATCCATTATCTGTAAAACCCCAGGTTTTGAGCATTCTGGATAACAGGTCCCATACCTGTATCAGTACTGTCACTGGCACTTAATAAACAAGCCCCACAATTTGAGATTCCATTTATTTATACAGGCATTCATAAAAAGGGGAAAAACACCCCCAAAATATTATATATATATCTATCTATCAAAATGTATTGTCAATGTTTCGGTCTCCTTATGAGAACTTTCTCTTGTGTGTATGGAATCCATTATCCGGAAACCTGTTATCCAGAAAGCTCAGAATTACTGAATGGCTGTCTCCCATAGACTCCAATTTATCCAAATAATCCGAATATTTAAAAACGATTGCCTTTTTCTCTGTGTTAATAAAAGAGTAACTTGTACTTGATCCCAACTAAGATATAATTAATCCTTATTGGAAGCAAAACCTGCCTATTTATTTTTGTTTAATCTATAAATGAATTCCTAATAGATTTAAGGTATGAAGATCCAAATTACGGAAACATCCATTATCCAGTAAACCCCAGACCCCGAGTATTGGCCCCATACCTGTATAATGCAGTTACATGAATTAACAGATAGTGCCTGGGCATTTGCCTATCATTTTTTAGTGCACCACTTTCTGGACTATATATATATATATTGTATAAATACGCCGTATGGTCTGATTTAAATCCAGAAAAGTTCAGTTTAAGTGGTGAAAGGCAATGGCACCGGCCTAGCCATACGCCAGCAATTAATCCAAATGTAGAAAAAACGCCATTACCTTGGTTTGCTGCAACAGGGGTGATCCCAATTTATTCCATAGAGGGACAGGTGTTCCCGAAACGTTTGATTGTAACTGCAGTATTTGGCAGCACTATGGAATAAATTGGGATCACCCCTGTTGCAGCATACCAAGGAATTGGCGTTTTTTCTACATTCGGATTTAAATCCAGGCAACATTAGGGGTCACTGTTACCCGGCTCATCTGCTGCACTACCAGTAATCACTGCAGGATTATCTCAGGTGCATTAGCCTTAAAGCATTGGACAGAAGGTAAATGCTCACCATGGTATAAGATGTTTTCTAGATATACAGAGCAATAAATCACATGAATATTTAAGCATAATCAATAATGAGTAAGAACTCCCGGGCACTTTTAGCCTTTAAGTGACTAAGCGAAGCCTGGTACATAAATTATGTATGTCCCGTCTCTTAGAAGGAAAAGTATGAACAAGGGATAAAAGGAAAAGGCTCAGCTTCATTAGCAGTATATGGGAGATTACTAAAGAAAATTACTAAAGAAGATTTTTTTATATAAATTACCGGTAGAAATATTTACATTTTTGAAAGTTTAAAGGGATACTCTCATTACATAATGAACCCCTTAAATTTTAACACCGTGTTAGTTGGGATGATGCATAAGGTACAGTGTTATTTTTACAGAGAAAAGGGAAATCATTTTTAAAAATGTAAAATGTAATCTATGGGTGTTGCCTTCCCGTAATTTGAAACTTTCTGGATACGGGTTTCCGGGTAACAGGTTTCCGGATAATGGATCCCATACCTGTATTACCCTACTGTAAATATGTCCAGCACTGAGTGATAGTAACATATTTAGACTTATCTACATAGGAACCAAACACTGCACAAAATCTAGGGGCCGCCGTTCAATTCAAAGAGGCTCAATTTTACGTAGAAAGTTCAAGCTTTAGCAAAGACTCCATATTAGGACTTCTTAAAAATGTAAAAGATGACCCACAACACCAGGCTCCCAGGGTTTGAAATATATAATTCACTGACCACAAGTTAGAGCCATAGGACTGCAATTATACATGAAAACAGAATAAAGGAACAACATGTAGTAGAGACCATGTGTAGAAAGTAAAACACTGTATAACAGCACAGGGCACAGAATTGAGGAACAATTCTGAGGAATATAAAAGAGTTGATTAATGCCCCAATACTGAGGGACCGTGTGATCTTTAGTATACAGAGATATCAACTCCTTATGCAGGGCCACAGTTTTTATATTGGCACCCAAGAGTCATTGTCTAGAGTTGTATGTGTTTCCTAAGTTTAAGGTGCTCTTTGCCTTGTGCACCCACATAACCACCAACATTGGGGATCTTGGTGGAACACAAGGTTCGATGTAGATAAATGTAAGTTTGGACATTTGGGGTTTAAAAATTTTAGCTACTTGGGCCAACTTGATGAAGAGGGATTTAGAAGGACAAAAGAAGGACCTACAGATGGAGAATACATGACCTAAACATTTAGGTAAGATGGCTGACCATACCACTGAAACGAATGTCTGCAGCAGCATGGCTATCGGATGAACAAGGTCATTCTAAATGGCATAACAAGGAGAATAGTCTCATAAAAGGGAAAGACAATGCTGTTCCTGCTAAATGTTAGTATGGTCCAATCCCATTGGGAGACGTTCAGAGGCCAAAGAAAGTCTGCTATGTACTCAAAGAGAATGGAGGGTCTCGGTTATGCTGGCAGTACATTGTACAATATAGAAAACCTTGTCCTTTATTGGCGTTACTTGACCTTTAACATGAGCATGATATGTTGAGTAGGTTCATTAGCATGGATTTACTTAGTAGCTCTTTTTTGGACCCAGCTGATGTAGCATCTATTTTCAGTGGATTATTTACTTTTCTTCAATTGAGGCAAAACTCATCACAGTTTCATTTTGTGGTCAACCGGGTCATTTACAGACCATAAGTGGTGGGTTCCCTATTGTTTGTCTGGTTTCTGTGTTTCCTGGAATGAAATTCAGATTGCCTCCCGGTGGTATTACGTCAAATACTTCCCAAGAGCTGCCAAATGGATGGTATCTGCTGGCAATATTTAATCTTTTATCTTTTATAGAGGATATAAAGTGTGTAATGTGACAAGAATTATACTTTGCATAAACTAAAGGGGCCATCAGGGTCTACAGACAGCAACATGTGCCTGCCATATGAGAACCCAAACCGTTCTTAAGCCACTCTACACCAGTTTTAATATAGATTTCAAATTGAACTGGAAGCTTATATGCCAGTTGGTAGAATACAAAGAGCTCATGGGTCAAGTATGTACTTTAAGGAACCAATGGTCTTAAGGCCAATGCTTCCCATAAGACATAAGGGGAATGGTTGCACGTCTTAGAAAGCCCTAATAATGATTTTATTATAAAAGGTTTGCCTTTGTTTTAATTTGGACTAAAGCGTTTGCCAACAATGTGCATATCTGTAGGCAACACGTTTTTTCCCCCTCAGGTCTTCTTATTCCATAATGGAAATAATCAGGATTTTTAGATCTTTGAGGGATAACGAGATGTTCTATAAGATCTTCTAGAAGTACCACCCTGCCCCCCACTTACTAGATGAAATGTGGAATCCAGGGCAGTTTGAGGGATAATGAGATGTTCAAGAAGATTCTATAGAAGTGTCACCATGCCCCCTCCTTATTAGATGCAATATGGAATCCATGGCATTTGAGGCATATAAGTGCCCCCCGCTTGCTAGATGAAATGTGGAGTCCAGGGCAGTTTGAGGGCTAATGAGATGTTCTACAAGATCTTCTATGAGTGCCCCCGGTCCCTAAATTGCTAGATGGAATGTGGAGTCCAGGGCAGTTTGAGTGCTAATGAGATGTTCTACAAGATCTTCTGAGTGCCCCGACCCCTCACTTGGTAGATGAAATGTGGAGTCCAGGGCAGTTTGAGGGCTAATGAGATTTTCTACAAGATCTTCTATGAGTGCTCTGGCCCCTTGATTGCTAGATGAAATGTGGAATCCAGGGCAGTTTGAGGGCTAATGAGATGTTCTACAAGATCTTCTATGAGTGCCCCAACCCCTTGTTTGCTAGATGAAATGTGGAGTCCAGGACAGTTCAAGCGATAATGAGATGTGCTATAAGATCTTCTATAATTGTTCAATAAGATAATATATTCAGAATAAAAGGGGATACTTACTACAAATAGACTATTTACTTTTTCTAAAATCTGCTTCTCATTTAATGCCATGGATTCTCCTTTCCTCTTCTTTATTCTTTTCTTTTCCAGCTTCTTGCAAGCGTACATTTTGCCTGTCGCCCGGACTTGGCAAGCACACACCTGGCGGTACAGAAAGAAGCAGAAAAGTAAGGGGGGGCACCTATTTTTCAATTAATGGTTAGTGGAGGGGGTTACATTGTTACACTTAACTTACCTCCCCAAATCCTCCTTTCCCAAGCACCCTGTAATGCCGAAATGTGTTCTTTGTCACTGGTTGTCTTTAAAGGAAAAACAAAACAGCAGATGATATATTGATTCAGTTGTAGCTAAATTATTCAGAACAAGATAAAACATTTCAACCCCTTTTGAAAGAGTGGCCCCCTTTTGAAAGAGTGGCCCCCCTTGCATCCCCAGGCAGTGGACCTGCCTGGGGATGCATTCTTTCAAATGGGGTAAGGGGGGTTCCTTGTCTTTTAAAGATAAATTACAACAAATAAAATATCTAAATTGTTGCATTTTCCACTTGCTGATTTGTCATGCATAGATGTTGCTCAGTGAGGGCTTCAAACATAAACGTCACCTCTAGTGAGAAAATCTCGACCAACACTCGACCCTAACCTGACTGTCAGCAGAAATGCCTGGCTTGCCCCTATCTTTACCACGTTCCTCACCTCAGTCAAAAAAATCTAATAAAGCCTGATCAGATGAGGATCAAAAGCTTCACCATAATTAGACATCATCTGTGGCTCTGTCCAACTCTTGGTAGACTTGTTGAGCTATAGACAGCATACCTCCAAAAATGGGTTGAAGTGGGGCACTAGGAGGTAGCAAACTTTGTGTGGCAGTTGACGTGGGCTTGTCGGTCCACACATCACTATCGCCCTCACCTTAACACTGACCATACAATATCATAACATACTGTGAATATATCTGCTATTTAAAGAAGTTTGTCTGTGTCTTCTTTATGCTTTTGGATACAGTTGTACGCCCAAATCTAACAACACTTCTCAGGGACCATCTTCTCATCAGTGAGTACATCAACACTTTTGATTCTTATAAAACATGGGGACCCTGCAGGCATATCCCAGTTTTCATGGTTGATCCTTTCATCCAAGCAAAGGTCAACAACTACGTTTTGGTTCACAAACATCTGTCCCCCGACGGATAGGCTCCCTCTCTTTATGAACAATACAGAATTCCATAGGGTATGACCAAACACAAAGAAAACATGTATCTAAGGGTTTTCATAGTTGATATACTTCAATCCACCACCTCTTTACCCAAAAATCACACTCTTCCTTTCTGAGTGAGCCAGACCATCGTTTTGGAAGACTATACTGCATAGTTCTATCTGCAGGGAAAAGTGTATCAGTAAGATATATATATATAAATTGATGGGATTTACCCTTTCCTTTGACTGTACAATGTGGACAATTAAGGGTAATAGCACAAGTCAAACCATCTCTTGTTCCTGCTCAGTGGCTAAAATTCGAATAGCGAGTGAGGAAACATATTTGGTGGTGGTAAGAAAATTTATCGAGGGCAACACAACGTCCACTGTGCCATCACCGTAATCACAAGTAATGTTTTTTTAGACTAATCCACTGAAGTCTTTGGGAAAAATTCAGACAGCAAAGAATAGCGTTATATGCATTGGTGCTCCATGCCGGCTTTTTCTAATACTATATGGCTAAACAATCATGTTATATCCTTATACAATAGCACTGAAGTGGATATGTCTGGTTTCTTTCAAAGCCATTATGTTAAAGGCCGTTATTAAGTAGTCCCTAAGTGCTGTGTGAACAGGGAATGCAGCTATTTACATATCAATATGTCCAGCGTAAATACAGAGGAACAAATCATGCGTCTATAGAGCTTCACTAAGTCCCTAAGGGACAGATAAGAGCAACTTGATGTGTCAAACAAATCCACAGCACTTTTACACTAAAATAGTACACATGAAGAACAAGAGACCCCCCACTCTGTAGAAAACCACTCACCATGAGTAAGGTGGGTCCGGGTGCACATGCCTCAGATCTTCAGCTAAAACAAGTAATCAAACAATCATGTAGAACAAAGGCTGGCACAAGCCAGACCTTGGTTGAAAAAAAGGCCCCTTCTTAACGCATCCATTTGTGTTTGGACGAAAAGTAAAGGATTTTTTCTTTTTAATAAAGAGAAAGTAAAGGTGACCATAGACGTAACAATTACGATCTTTCTTGGAGAAGATGTTTCCAGGAAATATTGTTTGTTTCAATACACACGTGTAGAGCTGAATGGTCAGATATACAGATAGAAACAATAGAATTCTACCTGTATCTGATGATTAAGCACTAACAATGGACGATGTTTGGGTGTCTTCAAAGGCACCCAATCAAAATTTTCCATTCAGCCTTATCGACGAGCCGACGATATCCAAGTGTATGGCTCTTTTCCCACCATACACGCAACGAAAATTAATTTTGCCTCAAATAAGTTGCAACGGGGTTGCCACCTTTTCCCACCACTAACTCGGGATGGGGTGATGATGTTTCGGGGATGGGCCGTCTGGAACATCTATGGGCGAGGCTGTGACATGGCGAGTCCTGTGAGGTTTTCCTAATTTGGAAAACTGCCAGGTAATTTTGAGCTGGACAGCTCTTCTGAAAACCAGGCTGTCCGGTTCAAAACCAGACAGGTGGCAGTCCTAGAGTCAAGTATAGCATCTTCAGAGTTGGGGGGGGTCACTTTCAGAGAAAGAGCTCAAACCACAGTTTGTGTCTGTTTCCCTCAATGCAAGTCCACCAGACTGCTGACACAACTCACTGTGGAAACCCTGGAGCTACTGCCAGGACCATCAGTTGGCACCGTTGCTCCCCATTCATCAGAAGAGGCAAGTTGGGCTCATTGGCAACCAAGTGGAAGTTTGGACACAAGTACTTTAATAAATTGTGTCAAATTGTGTCAATGTCTCTCCATTGTCCAATCTATCTCCATTGTGTCAATGTTCTCTCCATTGTGTCAGTTCAAATGAATATTTTAAATTTCTGATCCTTTAAATCACGAGAAGGCTGAAGGTAGAAAATGTTCACAGATGATGAAAATGGTGCTCATATTTGAATATGCTAACAGGGTAAGGATTCACTTTGAATATTTGAAATTTTGCCTGAATCCCAAAATAACGTACTCCCTTCATCCTCAATGACGTATGCTTTAGGAACCATGTCTGACACGCACTGCATTTATGTGGTGTTTGGTGCTGGCCGCACGGGTGCCGACCTATATTTATAATGTTGAGTAGAAAGCAGACAGTGGCTGGATACAGGTACCTACATCTCATGCAGTTCCATGACTCCATTTTTATGGGTCTGATGAAGCCACCCACCCACATTTGATCTGCTTCTAACAGGAATCACAGCCATTATTAGAGGGTTAGGATATGGTTGATTGCCCTGGCACACTCTTTAAGGGTGAGCACACACTGATTTGTAAGAAGAGCGTGGGTCGCATGTGTAGGAGAGCGTGGGATTTCAGCTGTTGGAGAGTGTGGGGTGGCAGCTGCAGGAGAGAGTGGGGTGGCAGCTGTAGGAGAGCGTGGGGTGGCAGATGTAGGAGAGAGTGTAGTAGCAGCTGTAGGAGAGCGTGGGGGGTAGCTTTAAGAGAGTGTGAGATGGCAGCTGTAGGAGAGAGTGAGATGTCAGCAGAAGGGGAACGTAGAACATCATCTATGGAACAGCGGGGGACAGAAGAGGCAGGAGTAATACTATATGGCTTCTGTAATCCATGGTGCCCTTATTGTTCTGGAACTTCACCTACCAGTACCCGCAACAGCCGAGAATGGACAGAGGATTCTGCCAGTTGTACTTTCACCAGCCACAGCAGAAACCACTGTATCAACAGTCCTACTTTATCTAAATAATGGGTCCCATGCAGTCATTTTAGTTCTGGGATCAACTACCACTAAAGTGCCGCATGCATGAAATGCACATCCAGATATAAATCTAAACTGGAACTGCTCCATTACAGACAAGGATGAGCCTTTGCAGCAGAAGCCAGCAGTGCTCGCAGGGTGCCGTCCATGGCTGGTTGCAAATTTTAATAAACCATATTTGTCCTGGGAAAAATAAATGTGACTTCATCAAGATACATTCAGAAGGACCACACAAGGCTAAGCACACAAGCGGAAAAAAAAGCAGAGAGTTTAGGAGATCAAAAAAGGATAACTTTCAGCTTTCTGCCTTTCATCCCCATCAAAGCAAAGAATTACAACTGCCGATTCCATCGGGGCCCACTCAGGCGCCATAGATCAACAGAATGAAGAAAAACTGCCAGGGATTCACTTCTCCAAATCTCCAGAGGCTCAAAATCCCTTAACTGCACCCCAAAAGCATTCCCTGTGTAATTTTGGGACTTGCACCCATACTGTAAAAAATGGCTTATGAAGGGTTTAATGTAACTGATCTGAGGAGTAGGTACAGTATGTTAAATGATTTAACCCAAATCATGAATATATGTAAATTTGATCAGGGTGCATCTCTGAGCAGCTTTGCAATGTACCTTAATTTTTGTATTTTTAATGGCAGTTTAGACTAGCTAATAGCAGGCTTTTGGCTCAGCTGGGAGTCAGCAACCCTAGGGTTAACTGAAGCCAGGAAGTGCCTAAAATTGCAGAGAAAGTTAGGGTCGCTGACACTCTGGGCCTTCAACGAGAGATGAAAAACTGTACCAAAAGTGAGTACAAGGACGGGACCTGTTATCCAGAATGCTCGGGACCTGCGGTTTTCTAGGTTTTCCGTAATTTGGTCTACTAGAAAATCATATAAACATTTAATAAACCCAATAGGCTGGTTTTGCTTCCAATAAGGATTAATTATATCTTAGTTGGGATCAAGTACAAGCTACTGTTTTATTATTACACAGAAAAGGGAAATCGTTTTTTTTTTTTAAATCTAGATTACTTGGACAAAATGGAGTCTATGGGAGACAGCCTTTCTGTAATCCTGAGCTTTCTGGATAATGGCTTTCCAGGTAACAGATACTATTCCTGTACAGTAAAGCAATGCATACCATTAAAAGAACTTATATCTTTTTTATTATTATTGACTTATACATTAAGCCACTGCACAGAGTTGCATGGCCACATTATAGGTAACTTAGCCTTAGGGACTACTATGGAATTGTAAATGCAATAGAGGTGGAGTTTGTACTTGCTCAATGGGACCGACAATTGACTCAGTGATTAGCAATGGATCACACTGGCATTATATGGACTTTTATTTTATGAAGTGGCCATTTTTATGGACCCACAACCTCATGTTAAACTCATGGACATTTCTTCAGGTATGGCCTCTCTCAAGGGTGTCGGAGAAGCCTGCAACTGCTGGAGGACAAATAAAAGGTCCCAATGAGACGCTGCAACTGCTGGAGGACAAATAAAGGGGCCTGATGAGACACTGCAACTGCTGGAGGACAAATAAAGGGGCCTGATGAGACACTGCAACTGCTAGAGGACAAATAAAAGGTCCCAATGAGACGCTGCAACTGCTGGAGGACAAATAAAAGGTCCCAATGAGACGCTGCAACTGCTGGAGGACAAATAAAGGGGCCTGATGAGACACTGCAACTGCTGGAGGACAAATAAAAGGTCCCAATGAGACGCTGCAACTGCTGGAGGACAAATAAAGGGGCCTGATGAGACACTGCAACTGCTGGAGGACAAATAAAGGGCCTAATGAGACTTCAACTGCTGGAGGACAAATAAAGGGCCTAATGAGACTTCAACTGCTGGAGGACAAATAAAGGGGCCTAATGAGACACTGCAACTGCTGGAGGACAAATAAAGGGGCCTAATAAGACACTGCAACTGCTGGAGGACAAATAAAGGGACCTAATGAGACACTGCAACTGCTGGAGGACAAATAAAGGGGCCTAATGAGACACTGCAACTGCTGGAGGACAAATAAAGGGGCCTAATGAGACACTGCAACTGCTGGAGGACAAATAAAGGGGCCTAATGAGACACTGCAACTACTTGCATCCCCAGCTTGCCATGGGAAAAATCCTTTTAGAATTGAGGACACAAAACAAGGGGAGAAGGCACATTATTTTCCTTTAAAATACTTCTGTGTGAAAGGCTACATTGTCAGATTCCCAAACAGATTTGCAAAAGTTTCCATTTCTTGCAAGAATTTGACATATCTGGCAGATTATTTGCTGCTTTTCAGCAGGCTAATGGAACAATTTCTTTCTACACGCCTTAGTACATAAACAATCGGTGACACCGGAGAATGTTCCAATCTGCATGTTACAACAAGCCCTTTCAAACAGGACGAGTGTGTGCGCACAAACACACACACTTATACATTCAAATAATCTGCCTTTACTTCTCCTTAATTGCAACATGTTTAGAAAGTCTTAGGAGATTTTAAAATTAGCTTTTATCTTCATGGAGGAATTAGTATTGGCAAACATTATGTTGTTCCAGAAATGGTTATGAATATTTAGCTGGTGAGAAGACCCTTTGTTTCTCATTGTAGGCTGCCATGACAATGCTACTGCCCAACCCACTGCTCATTTCTACAAATGATGTGCCCAGGAATTCATCTGCTCCTTACACCTGTGTATATTGGAGGTTTTGTCGGACCGGAAACAGGGGCAGAAGGAGGACGGGAAGCGAGCGAGAGGATTGGGTTCGGAGTGCACCGGGTCCCTCTAAAGATTTTTTTGCAGGGGGGCCCAGCGCACTCTAGTTACGCCACTGTTAAAACATCAAGGTAGGCTTAAGAATATCTGTTCATAGCCATTACCTAAAAGTTCTCTGACCTAGATCTCTCATTCAACGAAAATTCTGACTGTATCCAAGTTCCAAACATAATCATACTCAGAAATGACCCTCTATTATATATATAGTATTATATATTGTTTCAGAACACAAACAAGAGTTGAATGTGCAAGATTTACATCACTCTGACATCAGTTCAAGGTTGTAACTAGAACATACTAGGCCCTCAGGCCAACTTTGCAAGCAGTGCAGACCTAACATGACCTGCTGTCATATGGAGTATTGCCAATGTTTGGTTGGGTGACTCCAGCATCAAGGATACTCTGTAAGCGACACTAACCTAGCATGACCTGTCATCATCTGTAGTATTGCCAAGGTTAGCTTAGATGATTAGGAATTCAAATGTCTCTGAAATAACCACCATAACGAGGACAAGACCAGGTCCTCCAAAGTAGTTTGTAATTGGTTTATATGAAAAAAGTAGCCTCAATTGGCATCCATCTTCTATTTAATGGTGCTCACATCTACCCTATTTATTAATGGACATATCTTTATTGGTGGAATTATCTTCCACTACACAACCAATGAATTATATATTTGATATCACTGAGCAAAATACATGCCACTGATTGGTTAATCTGCCTAGGCAAAGGAGGCTAGTTCAGGTGTTCTCAGCAGGAGTTAGAGAGCCTTAATGCAGGGGGTCTCCATCTTTTTTTTTTTTTAGCAATGAGCCACAATGAAATGTAAAGAAGGTTGGAGATCAACATAAGCAAGCAAAAAGTACCTGGGTGCCAAATATGGGCTGTGGTTGATATTGATAGCAAATATGTAGACTGACAGCCTACAGGAGGCTCTGTTTGGCAGTACACATGTTTTTTATGCAACTAAACTTGCCTTCAAGACAATAATTCAATAATTAGAACCTTATTTGAAGCCACTGGGAGCAACATCTAATGGGTTGCAGGTCACTGCCTTAATGTAATGGTGAAGATCTGTAATATACAGTACAGCAGTGATCCCCTACCAATAGCTCGTGAGCAACATGTTGACTGGCAGCTTCCAGGAGACTCTGTTTGGCAGTACATCTGGTTTTATGCAACCAAAACTTGCATCCAAGCCAAGAATTCAAAAATAAGCACCTGCTTTGAGACCACTGAGAGCAACATCCAAGGGGTTGGAGAGGAACATGTTGCTCATGAGCCTCTGGTTGGGGATCACTGACCTAGGCAAAGACAAATGTTTTTTTCTTAATCCATAGTCAAATCAGCCCGTTGTGTACCCTGAAACGGCAACTAGTTCTGAGGGATCTGCTCAGAGCTTTGTACTCGGCTGTTGCTGAGCAGAGATGGGAAAAAAAACATAATAAAGCCTATCTAATCAGAAGTACAACTTCATTTGAAAATGGTCCAGCACACATTGTATATACATGAAGAAGATATGGCAAATTAAAGCCCAGGAAGGGCTGTACTTAAGTGCAACAATTGCAAGTTATGGCTTAAAGATTATCAAAAGCTGCTGCGTGCATTCATTTTATGGAAGCACTAAGTCACCCCAGAGTCTCAATATAGAGCAGTAAAGTGCTTTAATGATTATTTCTGAAAAACCTAGCCCCGACACAACCTAATTACCGTGAGCAGCTTGAGATTTTATTTTACTTATAAATATGGCTCCTTATCATACGCTCTGGCTTTTTGTACACATGGATAGGCTCAAAGAGCACGTTAGATTATTTGGAAAATTGTAACGGCTATGAAATTTATTACGCTCAGATCAATGGTCACAGAGCTAAAGTTCAAACCTATCAGCCAACTGCTAAGCACCAGCAAAAAATAACTGACAGAATATAGGAAAATATGGTTCCCGGTTGCTTAACGTGAAAGTCCACCAAACTGAACTTCTTAAAAGTATACAATTAGGTCAAACTTTGCAATAACTAGACTGATTTTTCAAAATGAAACCTATGGTTCACTGTACCCAGACATAATCCACCAAATGAAAAGTTTTCCCCATTCCTATCATATTGGTCGTACATATGGCTATTTAGAGCTCAAATATCTAAATTGTGCTTTTTGCCAGCAGTCAAGCAGCCAATAATAAAGGGTTGATTAAACCCATGGATACTTCGATTTATTCAGTACTGGAAATAGTGGGCACCATGGATTGTCCAGAACACACAATATCCACATGACTGATACAAGGATGTCTGAAAATGTCTGAATCTCCATGTACCGTAAAAAAAATATAAATTCAACAAAACAAATTAATGGGCAGATTTATCAAAGGTTGACTTTCGAATTGATGTGAATTTTTTTTACAGGTACAGGACCTGTTATCTGGAATGCTCGGGACCTGGGGTTTTCCGGATAACGGATCTTTCCGTAATTTGGGTCTTCATGCCTTAAGTCTACTAGAAATTCATTTAAACATTAAATAAACCCAATAGGCTGGTTTTGCTTCCAATAAGGATTAATTATATCTTAGTTGGGATCAAGTAAAAGCTACTGTTTTATTATTACAGAGAAAAAGGAAATCATTTTTAAAAAATTTGGATTATTTGGATAAAGTTGAGTCTCCGTAATTCGGAGCTTTGGATATTGGGTTTCCGGATAAGGGATCCTATATTAATTTAAATGTACTCACAACTCAAATGGGAGGTTATCTGTAAAAAAATTTGAAACGTCTAAAATTCGATCGAATGGGAACGATGGGAAAAATTGTTTCGTATTTGAATACAAGCGAATCGAATTTTCCTCCGAAAAAAATAGAATGTCAGGAAGGCTATTAACATATTCAAATGGGTCAATGAACCTCTGCCATTGACTTTGTAAACGAACTCGGCGGGTTTTAGGTGGCGAATATTCAAATTGTGATACATCTCACATTTCTCATTTCTCAAATTTACATTCGAATTGGGGGATTAAAATTCGAATGTGTGAATTTTGACATCAAAATGAATTCAAATTTACTATTCAACCCTTAATAAATCTGCCTCTAAATATAGAATTGCTCTGAGTGCTCAACTGCATTTTTCATTCATTTTTTTCTCATTTTCAAGATATTAGCAGATGCTAATAAAACTGCTGATAATAATGAGCAACATCACATTTTTCTCTAACTTCAATATTTTACTCATTTTTGCCAGGGCAGTTCAGTATTTGAGAAATTTATTTGACAGTTCAGTGTAACGTACTTACCTCTCCAGCCATTTCCACTGTAGGAATCGTGAAAAGTACATACTGTCTTGAAAATCCCCAAATGGAATTCCACTCAAGTAATCATGTACAACTCTGCAAACAAAATATTGTATAGATTAGCTCTTAACTACATGCCAAGCTAAAGAGAATATTTTCCACAACTGTATTCTGCAGATTCTTTTCATATAAAAATGTACATTAAAGATGTTCTTTAAAAAATATGGGCCAGTTTTTTTCTTCCAAGACAGTCCTTAGTACTTAAATCCCTTTAAGTAAATAGGTAAAGAATGCTAGAAAGGGAGATGGGTAAGTTAGATCAGGGGAGGGTTTTTATTTCATTTTCTGTTAATTATAGCACCACAACATTTAGACTTTAGAGATAATATACATCAATCACATCAGTCCCTACCCCAGTGGAGCTTACAATCTAAGTAAGAGTCCTGCAGCAGGTTGGGTACCCACGGAATATCTGCAAGGCAGTCGGGTCTCGAGCAGAATCCATTTCTTGATGTCCGGACCCTGCAGGTGGCCCACAGGTACCAGTTGCAGTTGGGTAGGATACAGGCTGCCAATTAAAGGGGTTGTTCACCTTCCAAACAATTTTTGCAGTTCACTTGTTTTCAGATTCTAACAGCTGCCTTTAGGGCAGAGACGCACTCAGATTCGGGGAGATTAGTCGCCCAGCGACAAATCTCCTCTTTTTCAGGCAACTAATCTCCCCGAACTGCCTTCCCCAAAAACGAAGCACCCGAAGTGCCATCCCGCCGACGATTTACATTCTAGCTGTCGGGATGGCACTCGGAGCGCTTCATTTTCCGAAGTCGCCCGAAGTTGCCTCACAAGGAAATTTACATTCTAGCCAGTGTTCAGGGAGATTAGTCGCCCTGAAGAAGAGGAGATTTGACGCCGAGCAACTAATCTCCCTGAATCTGAGCGTGCGTCTCTGCCCTTAAAGGGCACCTATCACAGCCAAAATCAAACACATATTAACAATCTGACCAGTACAACATAAACACGTTTAATCAAACTACATATATAGTTTTTTGGAAAAAAAACTGCAGGTTTTAAAAAATCCCTTACTTTGTCAAATGGGTTCTTTCACTGAGGGAGGCCATATTGAGACTATAACAGAGACTATAATATGCAAATTTCAGGAGCATGCTCAGATTGTAACACTGCTTTGAGTATTCTACCCAGAATGCCTTGTTTTAGTAAACTCCTCCACTAGAAGTATCAGGAGATTTCTCTATCTTGTCCCCTGCTGGTGATGTTATTATGCAAATGAAGGACACACACTAACTTCCAGCAGGTGGCAGCACTACTGTACAGCAGTTAACACACAGAGTTTTGGCTGATTTGAAAATAGCTTAGAAGGGTTGATAAGCAACAAGGAATTTCAACTGAGCATGTGCGAGATTTCAGATTTTACCCGGTAAGCGGGTCAGGCTTGGGGTAAGCTGATCTCTAATCTAAGGTCCACATCACATTTAATACAATGGGGACACATTTTTTTATCAAGAGTGAAAGGAACAGTTACACCAAAAGATTAAATTGTTTGAAACTATTTAAAAAATAATATGTAGAAAACTGGTGTGTTTGCTTCAGAAACTCTAATATAGTCTATATAAACAAGCTGCTGTGTAGCCATGGGGGCAGCCATTCAAGCACAGGATACACAGTAGATAACAGATAAGTACTACTATAGTTTATATAAACAAGCTGCTGTGTAGCCATGGGGGCAGCCATTCAAGCACAGGATACGCAGTAGATAACAGATAAGTACTACTATAGTTTATATAAACAAGCTGCTGTGTAGCCATGGGGCAGCCATTCAAGCACAGGACACACAGTAGATAACAGATAAGTACTACTATAGTTTATATAAACAAGCTGCTGTGTAGCCATGGGGGCAGCCATTCAAGCACAGGATACACAGTAGATAACAGATAAGTACTACTATAGTTTATATAAACAAGCTGCTGTGTAGCCATGGGGGCAGCCATTCAAGCACAGGATACGCAGTAGATAACAGATAAGTACTACTATAGTTTATATAAACAAGCTGCTGTGTAGCCATGGGGCAGCCATTCAAGCACAGGACACACAGTAGATAACAGATAAGTACTACTATAGTTTATATAAACAAGCTGCTGTGTAGCCATGGGGGCAGCCATTCAAGCACAGGATACACAGTAGATAACAGATAAGTACTACTATAGTTTATATAAACAAGCTGCTGTGTAGCCATGGGGGCAGCCATTCAAGCACAGGATACACAGTAGATAACAGATAAGTACTACTATAGTTTATATAAACAAGCTGTTGTGTAGCCATGGGGCAGCCATTCAAGCACAGGATACGCAGTAGATAACAGATAAGTACTACTATAGTTTATATAAACAAGCTGCTGTGTAGCCATGGGGCAGCCATTCAAGCACAGGATACGCAGTAGATAACAGATAAGAACTACTATAGTTTATATAAACAAGCTGTTGTGTAGCCATGGGGGCAGCCATTCAAGCACAGGTTACATAGCAGAAAACAGATGCACTCTGCAGGATCCCATTGTATACAGAGCTTATCTGTTATCTGATAAGTATCCTGGCACTTTTCTCCTTTTTTAGTTTGAATGGCTGGCCCCATGGCTACACAGCAGCCCATTAACATAAATTATAGTTGTCTTTCTAAAGCAAACACATAACTTCTACTAACGTGCTACAGTACATTATGTTTTAATTACTTTAAAATGCTTTCATTTTAAGGTGTTACTGTTACCGGGGCAGCAGGAGGAAATACTTGCAAGCGGGAGGAGAACATAAAGTTCTTGCAAACAATGCCCTAGCTGGAAGCCCACCAGGTCTCCTCCTGCTTACTGCAAGTCGAACAAGTGTTTTCAGCCAGTTGAGCAAATGCAGCATGAGGATGTGTAGACCATTTTCAGGGTTTAGTCCTGCCTTACACTATATGGGGTAGGGAAGAGTAGGTGGCAGTCAGGAGGCCTCTATCAACCAATAGAGCGTAACAGAGGATGGAGGGTACACAGATGGAAAGCAGAGGGAATTCATCTCCTATGAGAACAACACAGTCTTATATATAAATAACCATAAACCTGATAGACAGACATAGAACTAAGAAGACAATGCTGTGAGCAGTTTATATCCCTTAGCCTAAGCCTTTAAATGGGAACGATTATGAAAATGTAATATATATATATATATATATATATATATATATATATAGATATAGATATAGATATAGATATATATATATATATATATATATATATATATACATATTATATTAATATATAATATCTAACTGAAATTAGAAATTTTCAATATATATTCAATGAAAAAATCTGAATCATTTCTGAAATAATCAAGTTATTCTATACTCGACCCCTCTCAGCATGGTCTCTTCATGGAGGAGTTGGGAGACTGATTTTCAATGACAGATAGATCCAATATATCTTATAGGGGGTTTTTTTGCCTAGAAGATGTACAAGAGCTCACTTTTTTAAAAGCACCAGAAATCCTGTCTCTCTACATGCAGAATTTGTGCCAATCAGTTTTTTTTTTTGTTACATTTTGTTTGTACTGGAATCAGTACAAACAGTTGGAGTCAGACTCCAACTCCAACATGAACACAGAATGTAGATATTCTAAGAAAGGGGCAGTGAGGCTTAACTTAATTATTTCAGAAACAGAATTTTGAACTGATTATATCTATAGTTTCTTATTTTATTGTGATAAAACATTACATTTCATGATAGTTCCCCTTTAATTTTAAATGAAGTATGTAACAGCCTAAATCAAAAGGGACCCGAATAGGTAGATTGTGGGAAGGGACAGTGGGCAGAAAGCCATTTGGTCTGAGGGCGACGAGTGAAATGAGGATACAGGGCCATTATCATTTGTTACTACAACGTTTTCACTGAGCTTGAACCTTCTCTTACGCTAAATGTTAGAACAAAAAGGAAGATTTAAGACAAAGAAGTCTGACAATTGTAGTTCTAGCTGTTTTACATGATTTCAGAATAAATGTAACAGCTCCACTAGGTTCCTTTGAGTGGATAGTGTAATCCAAAGCAAAATCTCAAACAAAAGTAACAAGGAACCTTTCAAAAAAGTTGGATGTCATTTCATTTAATATGGAGGTGTGTTTGTTTTTCTTGAAAAGGTTCCAGCTGACGTTGGCACTATTCAATACTATGTGAACTGTCAACATTCTAATCATCTCATTACTACAGGTTGTTCTTGCCCTGTTATCATTCAGAAGCTGGTTTTATCCAACCCACCTCGGTTTTGGTTACAGACAGACAACACAGAGCGAGCGTGTTATTACAATCCAATCAGAACACAAGAAGAAACCAGAATATTAAAAAATACAAAACATCAGGGCATGGTAAAATGTGACATTCACAAGACCTGAATACCCATTAATTCAAATCAAAAGGATTATTTAGATCTAGAAGAACAATTTTACCACTAAAACCTGACTATGTCAATTACACCCTTTATTCAGGGTCTACAAAACATCAGATAGACAACATGTTGATCCAAATTGGCCATACAATGGCTGATACTCAATAGTATTCGTCCAATCAGACCACGGCATGAAAAGACGGTTACTATATTTGTGATCCAATGGCTATCCATGGTATAAACCTGACTAGGTAAATTACACCCTTTATTCAGGGTCTACAAAACATCAGATAGACAACATGTTGACCCAAGTTGGCCATACTCTGGCAGATACTCATCGGTATCTGTCCAATCAGACCACAGCTTGAACAGACGGGTACTATCTCTGTGAACCAATGGATATCCATGGTATAAACCTGGCTAGGTCAATTACACCCTTTATTCAGGGTCTAAAAAACATCAGATAGACAACGTGTTGATCCAAGTTGGCCATACACTGGCTCATACTCGTCAGTATCCATCCAATCAGACCACGGCTTGAACAGACCGATACTATATCTGTGATCCAATAGATATCCATGGTATAAGGATCATCTGCCCATCATCCATGTTCTGAAAATCATATAAAGCATTTGTATATGTATTGCAAACTCTAGTTCAGTTCTTTTACTAGTAAAGTCCAAATGAGTGTATTTATTTGAGGCCGCAGAGTGCTTCCAATTTACCTTGCCCACTAGCAGTCTAAAGCTGCTAATATCTCAGAAACTAACTAAATAAGAAAATTCATGTAATTTGCAATGTAAAGCTGGCCATAAACACACAGATCCTATCGTACAAATCGAGGATTCGTATGATTTTCTGATCGTGTGTGGAGTGCGCCGACAGCTTTCGTCAGCGGGAGATCGGTCGTTTGGTCGATCGGTCAGGTTTGATTTTGACCAGACCGATCCCGCCGGAGCCCATTGCACATCGTAATCTGATCGGCCATACGGCCGAACAATCAGATTACCCCCGATATAGCCATGCTCGTTAATGGCATATCGGGGAAAGATCCGCTTGTTTAGCGATGTCGCCAAACGAGCGGATCTTTACGTCTATGGTCACCTTAAGTGTTTAGAGGAACAATCTGGATAAATTTACACCATTTTATATTTCTGGGTTCAGATCCCCTTTAAATTTTTCATCCTTCTATCAGTGCAACCGTGCAAAGCGGAAACACCCGATATCCTCAAGGCCCTTAAGCTCGATATTCTGAAATATTACTGTCAATTTTGCCACCTGAAACCACCGTTCCCCTTCTCTAGGTTCACAGAACAGAAACATATCTATTATTCGTACAATATGTATCTATAATCTTTATTTATATAGAACTACTGTGTACAAAGCACTTACATCTGTACAATACAGTAACAGTACAAACATAGCAATAAAATAAGAATAAATATACACAGTCACAAAAATAAATATACACAAAGAATAATTAAACGGCACAGGAGTAAGGCAGTAGAGCTTACAATTTAAGTACAGTAAGACTATAGAATCCAAAATTCCGTTTCTTCCACACATTCCTTATTCCATCTTGTACCATACATTTTATAGTTATGGCATCCGGAAAACCCTTTATCCAGAAAGCTCTAAATTATAGCACGGCTGTCTCCCATAGACTCCATTTTATCCAAATTTTTGAAAATTTCCTTTTTCTCTGTAATAATAAAACAGTAGCTTGGACTTGATCCCAATTAATATATAATTAATCCTTATTGGAAGCAAAACCAGTCTATTGGGTTTATTTACTGTTTGCATGATTTTGTAGTAGACTTAAAGTATGAAGATCCAAATTATGGAAAGATCTGCTTTCCGGAAAACCCCAGGTCCCGAGCATTCTGGATAACAGATCCCGTACCTATATATATTTACTGTATATTTCCAGTCAGTGACTTAGCTTGGATGACAGCAGCTCAGAGTATGTGTTCTGCATCATCAAAAAATAACATAGGGAGCAACTGGAGCCAATATTAAATTTCTAGCCTAATTCTTTGGTGAATTTATGATCTTCATTAATACAGATATAGGATCAGTTACCTGGAAACCCGTTATCCAGAAAGCTCCGAATTACAGAGAGGCCGTCGCCCACAAACTCCATTATAATCAAATAATCCAAATTGTTTCAAAATTATTTCCCTTTTTCTGTGTAATAATAAAACAGTAGCTTGTACTTGATTCCAACTAAGATATAATTAATCCTTATTGGAAGCAAAACCAGTTTATTGGGTTTTTTAAATGTTTACATGATTTTCTAGTAGACTTAAGGCATGAAGATCTAAATTACAGAAGATCCTTTATTCGGAAAACCCCAGGTCCCGAGCATTATGGATAACAGGTCTCATACCTGTACAAATCAAAATGGGCCTACACATCTTTAGCATACCAATTAAAAGGCAAGCACATATACTGTAGCTGAGTTTCCCCTTTAACTTCAAGACTACGTCAGGGAAAAATCCCCTTTCTGGACGCTGAAGTGCCTGGGTGTGAAACCTATGGATCGATTTAGCCACCTAGGAAGCAAGTCTCCCACGAACAGCGGAAACAAAATGCCCAGCTAAAGGTCAATCGCACATGCATTCCATTCATTGCAGGGGGATGAATATGCAATCAGGTCTGTTCTAGATTCCAGATAAACATGTCACAGGCTAATAATTCATCTAGGAGGATCATATGGAGAACAGTACATTCAAATCTTTTGCACAGAGGAACAACATCGCTGTTCCATATATTTCAAAAACAAAAGTTTTAAAAAAAAATCAAACCAAAAATAGTGATAATAAACGAATCATACAGTTTAATATTATTAACAGACTGTGTTTCAGTAAGTGTAGCAAGGGCATTAACCCAATCTCCCGAGTCGGCAGCTTATTAGCCCGTATGTGGGGCCATCTGACGGGCTACCCAGATGTCATTTGGGCAGGGTAAAAAATCCCATCATCCCGAACATCTGTTCGTTGATTCAGTCCCGTGATCCGACCACCTCCACTCTTATCCGATCGTTGGGCACTAGGGACCACGATCGGATCAGCTCGATATCGCCCACCTCAAGGGGTAGAGATCCACTCGTTTGGCCACATCGCCCTGTGTATGGCCACCTTAAAGGGATACTGTCATGGGAAAACATGTTTTTTTTTCTAAAACACGCCAGTTAATAGTGCTGCTCCAGCAGAATTCTGCACTGAAATCCATTTTTCAAAAGAGCAAACAGATTTTTTTATATTTCATTTTGAAATCTGACATGGGGCTAGACATATTGTCAATTTTCCAGCTGCCCCCAGTCATGTGACTTGTGCTCTGATAAACTTCAATCACTCTTTACTGCTGTACTGCAAGTTGGAGTGATATCACCCCTCCCTTCCCCCCCAGCAGCCAAACAAAAGAACAATGGGAAGGTAATGAGGTAGCAGCTCCCTAACACAAGATAACAGCTGCCTGGTAGATCTAAAGCTGGCCATAGATGTAAAGATCTTTAAAAGATCTTTTCTTTATCGTGAGACCACGATTATCTCGAAACGATTGTTTAAATGTAAGATGTGTCCATCAACTAAAAAGACCATTTCAGGCAATATTGCCAGCAAAACTGAAGGGGAGCTGTCTGCTTGGCCCTGCAAACATAGATAGATTGCACTGGGACCAATAAAGATTTTTAAATCTGGCCAAATCAATTTTCTGACAGATGTTGGACGAAAAATACAGGTAGAGGACCGTATCAACTAGCCGATGCAATCCTCTATTGCCAAAACATCAAACCTGCCCGATCAATATCTGGCTGATTTTTGGCCTGATATAGATCGGGGAGACTTGACAGAACACCCCATACACAGGCAGATAAGATTCCAAATTGGTCCAAAGGACTGCTATCAGCAGCTTTAATCTGCCCGTGTATGACCACCTTAAAGGAGAAAGAAAGTCGTTTAGCATTTAGGGGTGACAAATGTTAGGATTAACCCCGGGCCGGTGCAGTTTTGTGCTGATAGGAGCACCAGACGAGCAGGATCTCCTGATGTGTTATCACTTAAAAGCCTGGGGCCACATAAGAGCGACAGTGAAAACTTGCACTTGCAGAGCACTCAGACTTCTCCAAAGGACTACAATGGTGGTGATGAGTTATTTTCTAGGCTCAGCCATACCAACATGTTAATCACAGAATAGTCTTAGAATAAACAGACAAGATCGTTCCTGTTGACAGTCCTGGACAAAATCTGGAACCTAAGTTTTTGTAAACATTGCTATGTATTGAACTGGATTTGGGCACCTTTCTAGGTGTAGCTGCACACCATTTACACTTAGAATAAAACATGGACTATAGACCACAGCACAAACACCTAACTCCCAACATTTTGGAAATAAAAACAGGGATAAAAAGTTGGCGTGCGTAGCAATTTTATTTTTGATCACGCCCATTTTTGTGGCCACACCCTCTAATTACCATGTTAATTTTACAAAATTTTGCAGGTTATGAAAGTTTGGACATATTTCTGTGGTGTTTTTTTTTTCAGTTATTACAGTTTTACTAATGAAGGTGAATTGCCCTTTAAGCTGTGAGTCTAACTTTGCCCAAGGCACTAGTGATGTGGTCGGGCGGGTTCGTGCCGACCCCTGGACGAAATCGCGACCTAGTACTGCCGGCGCCGGAATTTATAGACTTCCACCTGCCCCGCCCCTTTTGTGACATCACTGCGGGGCGGGCGCGGGTCTATAAATAAAGGGGAGCAGCGGGCCCGGGTCAGATGCGGGTAGGGAGCGGGCGGGTCGGGTGCGGGTTGAGAAATTCTCGACCCGCACATCACTACAAGGCACCTATTATCTTATATTGTTACAATTACTTATTTGCGTATCTTGAAATTGTTACAAAAGTATCTTATCTGCAGCTGTGGCTGTTCTGGGCTCTCTGCCAAAAGCCAATTAAGTTAGAAACTGATTCTTTTTCTGCCTGTTCAGTGCAGAGAATAAAGGGACTTTCCAGTACAAATGAGGGACAGCAGGTTGAGCTGTCAAAAGAGGGACTGTCCCTTTAAAAACGCGACAGCTGGGAGGTATGCAAACACGGTATCTTCCTTTAAAACCCTCTGTTGCTGCATTCTGTTCATCCTCGAGGGGATCACTAGGGAATCTCTGTGAGTGCTTTATAGATCTCTGTGTCATAAACATGGTTTTTATAAAAATGTACCGTCACAGTAGCCACACTTCTCTACCGCAAAAGCGGGTACATAAAATAAGTGAAAAGGTGTCGGGTAGGAGAACGGTGTTTTCAAACTGAAGCTACAAACCACATTCCTTGGGATTCATTTAAAGACCTCTCCCTAAAGGGCACATAACTCTATTCCCCTTAATACTGTGAAAAGATACCAGGGATGACAGGGAATGCGTCATGAAATAAGCAGCATACACAACCATGGAAGTTCAAAAGTTGAATCCCGCTGCTTAATATTTCACCCCCATGGACCTAGGGGGAACATTCAGCAGGACGGAATGAATAAGTATTGCTTGGCCATGTTCTATAGAAAGCATACCAGAAGAGCAGATGTTATGAATTCCAAAAAAGTCATTAAAATATTCCTCAAAACAAGTAATCTTGCTAAATATGAAATACTGGCTCCACTTTTTTTTTTATTTTTTTAATAACTGTATTTCAATAAAGGGTAACTAAATCTCACAATGTTAAACACTGTGAACCTCAATCATCAAGGTGCTTTGTGGTGCCAAGCTCAAAACTGGCACAATTTCAATTCAATAAAAACACCATAGAGAAAATATTTGCATCCTCGACTTCTAGAGGAAGGAAAAACAAGTCTCAGTCTTCAGTTAAAATCAGATGGGGAAAGAAATCCAAAACAGCAACCAGACCAGTCCCCTAGGCAGACTAGGTAGGTCCCTAGGTAGGTAGGTAGGTAGGTAGGTAGGTAACTAGGTCCCCATGGCAAACAAAGATAGGGGTGGTACCATAGAGAAAGCAGAACCTGCAATTGCTGGGGAAAGAAAGAAGGTAAAGGTTGCTTTAAGAATTTCCCAGCTCTCACAATACCCATAAATGTAACCAACTCTTTACTATCACCATTGTGTGGCCGTGCTGATTATATGGGCTGAACCAAATCATTTTACTTCATGTAAAGTAGCTGGCCTACATCTGGACAGATACTCTTTATGTAGGTCCCACATCAGAACTGATAAATTAACATATTTCTTAAAGGAGAACTAAACCCTCTGCGATGTCCCCGCTGCCCCCCTCCCTGCCTCCCCTCTGCACAGTCTTACCCCAGAATTCTGTCCCCTCTTTAAATGGTGACCGCACATGCAGAGTGAGTGCAGCAGAACTCACGGGCGCCAACTTCTTCTCTTACACAAGAGAAGAAATGGCGCCCGTGAACTCTAATGTCCTGAATCTGCAACGAGGGGTAAGTAAAGAGTTATGGGCATTTACCAGTGTAACACCTAGGCTGGGGGGGAGCAGGGTCTATGTAGGGTAGGGGATTTTAATAAAAAAAGGGTTTGGTTCTCCTTTAAATTTATTTTTCAGTGTTATCTAATGGCATTCACCATTTTTCCAGAATATGGAAAAAGTCACCCAATACCAAAAAAATTCAGGAACATAAATAAAGGCCTTACTCATTTCGTGCCTGAAGACACTTAATAATACGCCTTGTTTGCTCACTACTTCTCCAAGATTTGGCCAAATTCTAAATTCTGAAATGTCATATACTGAACATGTGCAAATCCAAGCAATCGAACATATTATTATATGCAAACAGTTTTGTTGCCTTCAGTCACCCAATGCTTAAAGCTCATACGACCTTAAGGGTTTCAATTTGTGAGTCCTGCAAAAAATACAGAGATTTGATCGAATTTCAGAACCAAATTAATCTCTATTAATAACATATCCCTTTAAATTCGCAACAGTCCAAAAACAAATTAGCCGCTGGGGCACGTGAGATGCCATTCTAGCGAGTGCTGAATAACTGGCGTCCTGATGACGACTGTAAATACTGAAGTCACATTTATTCTCACATACAGACAACATCTGATGAGTTGGCGAAGCTTTGTAATATGGTCTGGCCAAAGTCTAACACGCCGGCTTCATTTACCCACCTAGTGCAGTCTTTGAAAAGTTCTCTGCAGGGGCTTTGCTCCAGCTTCTCCTTACATTCCTGTACTGTGTCCTGAGGTATTTCCGGCAAATGGGCTGCAGACTGGACAGACATGAAACGGAAGGAAAAGTAATGAAATCAGATAAGTATTGGCAGTGTACAGTATGGAAACAAAACATTATTGTGGCACCTGCTCCGAGCGGCTGATCTAATAACTAAGCAGCGCATTTACGGGCAGTTCATGTTTGGTTTGTTGCAACTTCACCCATTTCGCAGACAGAGGAACCTCAACATTTTGCATTACTATTGTAAAAAATGAAAACGGAAAATTTGCCTCATGGAAATAAAGTGTTTTCTAAATATAATCAATTAAAAAGTCAGTGCTGTTTCTGAAATAATATAAAATCAAGTTAAGGTGGCCCCTTCAAACCAACCCTAGAATAAAAATCTAACTAACTTTTTTTTTTTTTGGGACCAAGTCTGCTTGTTTGGTAGAAAGAGTAGATCTGGTAAGGTATGGCCACCTTACCTCTTCACTAATCCCCTCTAAGCAATCTGACTGTCTACATGCAGGGGTCAGAGTCAACGTTTGATGGCAGTTAGGTCAAATACATCACTGATCTGTGTTCCCTTTCCCTTGATAATGTAATAGCACTGTCTTTCCAAAAAATGGACTCCGACATAAAGCCCGCATGTAGAGAAACAGACTGATGAGAGGGGAAAAGTGAAAAGAAACTTGGTTATTTCAAAAACTGACTCTGACACAAAGCCTGCATGTAGAGGGACATACTGATGAGAGGGGAACAGTCAAGTGAAAAGGCTGATTATTTTAAAAACTGACTCTGACACAAAGTCTGTAGAGAGACATACTGATGAGAGTGGAAAAACTGACTCTGATACAAAGCCTACATGTAGAAAGACAGATGACAGGGCATAGTGAAGACGAATTTGATTATTTCAGAAACTGACTCTTGACACATATCTAGCATGTAGAGAGACAGATTGCTACGAAGGAAATAATGATATGTAACTTGGTTATTTAAAAAATGGCACAATATTTTTAATGACTATATTTAGACATTCCCATAAGATGGAGCTAGTTCCCCTTTAAAGAGTAAAAAAACAGGATTCAAAATATTTTATACATCTAGCACCTACTGTGGTTCTGTCCTTTTGTAAACAAAATATACATACCTAGAAAGAATTCCTGATCATTTTAACGATATGAAATGTGCTTCATTAATTAATACTGATAACAACTGTGATAATTATTTGACTCCCATACTCTAACTTAAAGGGGATATAAACCCAAAAATATAATTTTGCCTGATAAAATAATTAAATTGATTTTAAGCAGGTTTCCAAGAAACATTCATTACACTACTATTGCATTTGTAAATGTAATGACAAGTGGAAGCCGCATCTGTTAGTCCCTTTCTGCACTGCTGATTCTGCCTCTTGAAACAGTCTTGGACCCTTCTTCACAGGAACGTTAATCAGCTGGCTTCCGCTACACGGTTTTGAAAAGTCAGAACCACCACGGCCAAGGAAAGAAAACATATGAACACAGAGCCATCGATTTGCTTAAACTTTGCTGTCCCACATGAAGAACTGAGTAAATGGCCTTTGCTTTACTACCCAATGGACAGATGCATAATAAGGTTACCTCAGGCCTTCATATACATCAGTGATCCCCAACCAGTAGATCGTGAGCAACATGTTGCTCTCCAACCCCTTGGATGTTGCTCCCTGTGGCCTCAAAGCAGGGGCTTATTTTTGAATTCCAGGCTTGGAGGCAAGTTTTGGTTGTGTAAAAACCAGGTGCACTGCCAGAGCCTCAGAGTAGGTTGACAATCCACATAGGGGCTACCAAATGGCCAATCACAGCCCTTATTTGGCACCCCAAGAACATTTTTCATGCTTGTCTTGCTCCCCAACTCCTTTTACTTCCAAATGTTGCTCACGGGTTCAAAAGGTTGGGAACCCTGATATACATGATCCAGAGTACAGTGTATCCCTAGAGCTGAAATACTTTGGCTTAGCATGTACACTTTTTGTGCATGTTGGCATTTATAAATACAACCAGGAGTTGCCTTGCTAAGGTCTTTACCACTAACCCCAGGAGAGCCACATAGTGATCAAAAATAAATTGCAAGGTGAACTTCTCTGCAAGTGGCATGGAATTACACACAGTCTTCCTTATGTAAATCTTGCTGCCAAACCAGAGATAAAGCAAATACAGCTTTCATAACTCTACCATTCATTCGGTGGGAAAGCGATGTGTCCAGGTGACCTCCAAGAGTTGCACCACCTCTCAGGCCTTTACAACTGAAACAGTCAATTATCCGCATTTACACAAACCTGTCAATATTTGCATTACAGAGGTAATCTACGCAGTGGCTTTTAAACTGTTGATCACATATCAGGTGCACTTACAGTGACACACACAACTGAGAATGAAATATAAAACGACCAGGTTTTATTAGTAATATAGTAACATAGTAAGTTAGGTTGAAAAAAGACACACGTCCACCAAGTTCAACCTTTTAACTCTATTGTAACCTGCCTAACTGCCAGTTGGTCCAGAACAGGGATCCCCAACCTTTACAACCTGTGAGCAACATTCAGAAGTAAAAGGAGCTGGGGAGCAACACTAGTATGAAAAATGTTCCTAGAATGCCAAATAAAGGCTGTGATTGGCCATTTAGTAGCCCCTATGTGGATTGTCAACCTACATTGAGGCTCTGTTTGGTCGTGCACCTGGTTTTAATGCAATAAAACTTGCCTCCAAGCCAGGAATTCAAAAATAAGCACCTGCTTTGAGGCCACTGTGAGCAACATCCAAGGGGTTGGGGAGCAACATGTTACTCGTGAGATACTGGTTGGGGAACACTGATCCAGAGGAAGGCAAAATAACCCCATTTGAAGATCAAAGATGTGAGATCATGAACTGGCCAACACCACATAGGATGGGTACAAAAGGGAAAGTATAAAAAGAAATGCTGGGAGTTGTAGTCAACAACAACATCTGGATATCCACCACAGGTTGCCCAATTCTGATCTAATAATTTTTATCTTTTGACTCAGGAGAAAATTGCTGCAAACTAATAAACTACACGAAAAACATTAGAAAAGGCCAGTATTCAGAACTTGATTTTCTAAATTCAGCCAATGAAAGTAATGGCTGTGCAGAATACAAAAGAACAATAAAATTGTATGGGAAGATGATTGGCTACATGGCTTGTAAAACAGTGGGAGGGTCTGTTTGGGGGGGGGGGGGGGGGGTTATTTGTAGCTTCATTGGCCAATATGCTCAAAAAAGCACCCCAAATGACAATTTTCCAGGCACACAAACCACAAAGGCCCATTCAAGTCATAGATGCAGTCCTCTCCAAATAGATCTACCCTAAGGCCACCAGTAGGATTTTCTAGATATGTCCCTAACTATTCTTATGATGTGACAACAACAGCCTACATGGGCTCACCAATGGCAAGTGGACCATTAGCAGATCATGGAATATGATTATGTGAACCACCATTGCAAGAAAAAAATAAAATGTGGGCCAAAATAAAAAAAGAAGTGTTTTCATGCACCTCCTAACCACTCATCATGACAAAATGAGGTCTGTAGGACAGGGATATGCTGACAACTCCAAAGTGCCTACACTTTCTCTTTTTAGTTTATGCATACTATTAGATCATTGATGGTACTGTAAGGGAGGGTTGTCTCTTTCAGATTCTGAATTGGACTTTTAAGATTGTTTGGTTTAGGTAACACAGCATTTGCACCGACTATCTTAAAAAAGTCATACTTGGAAAAGTATGTTGAAAGGTGTTTTAAGTGTAGGAGAATTCAGTCAAATCCAAGCTATTTTTTATCAGGGTTCTGCTGAATCAAAGAGCCGGCCCAAGCCAAATCTGAACCATATGTCACGCTCAGATCGAGTATTTTTTGGCACGTAAATATAATACCACATCTGAGACTTATGGCCCATGAAGCCTATTGCACTCTTTGGCCTCTTGGCAACTTCTGTTCTGCCCCTGTTGATACACCCCTGAGTTACACTACTACAACACTACTACACCCCAACAGTTGGACCTGGTACTTCATTTATAGCTTTGTCAGACCGACACTAAGGAATATAAAGAATATGTTCTGGAATAGCCAAAAACCCTTTACAGTTCCACATCCTGACTATTGTAATAGGGCCACACTCTCGACAGGACAATGACCACCCGGAGGAAGTGACACAGGTTCCCAAACGCATTTTAATGCTTATCTGTGTAAGGGATTTTCATTTCCTAAGCTCCATGTCCATGTAAGAAAAACTGGAAGGGGTTTGCACAATGCATGCCTGAAACGAGGAATATAGAAAATCTGCACGTCTAGAAATAAACGTAATAATTTTACATTCCAAGAAAAGGAAGGAAGGGAGTAACGTAACTCAATGTCTAAAACAAAGGTGGGTGAGAGTACAGGCTGGACACTAGTTGTGTGATTATGCAAACACCAAGCCAGCCTGTTTGATTTAGAAATTTTGTTTTTGTTCTTGCTTGTTAATTAACTCAATCCAGCACTTTCTACTTCCCTCTCTTGGATACTGTAGCATAACAAGTTGATGAAAGTTTCTAACAGAGCTGTACTTGGCATTCACTTTATGAGCTGCCCTTGTGTGACAAACTATTCACAATCATTCACAAATGAGTGTATTCCAACATGCCTACACATGAATTCTGACTATTACTATTATTCATACAGCACCAGCAACTCCGCAGCACAGTTCTTAAGGCCGGCAAACATCAAGCGATACACAGGCATACTGAAACTCTAAAAATTGCTCTGACCACAGGGGCTTACAATCTAATTGTAGTCAAATCAGCTCGGACAGAGGGGCTGGTGCCCTTACCCAAAGCAACAGGTGTCTCATTCTCACTGTTCTATTCTACAAAGTATAACTGTATAACTCTATCCCACGCAGTCTAACTGCTCTTTCCCACATAGTCTAACCATTCTATCCTACACAGTGGAACCATTCTATCCTACACAGTCCAACCATTCTATCCTATAAAGTGTAACCATTCTATTCTACATTCTAACCATTCTATCCTACACAGTCTAAACGTTGTATTCTACACAGTTTAACCATTCTATCCTACACAGTTTAACTGTTCTATCCGACACAGTCTAACCGTTCTATCCGACACAGTCTAACCGTTCTATCCGACACAGTTTAACTGTTCTATCCTACACAGTCTAACTGTGCTATCCTACACTGTCTAACCGTTCTATCCTACACAGTCTAACCGTTGTATCCTACACAGTCTAACCATTGTATCCTACACAGTCTAACCATTCTATCCCACACAGTCTAACCATTCTATCCCACACAGTCTAACCGTTCTATGCTACACAGTCTAACCTTTCTATCCTACCAGTCAACAAATGCAAATGGAAGATGAATAAGAGAGTCCCTTAATAAGAGAGATAAGCAACCTAAACTAAAAATAACTATGACATTGAAACCTCCCAATCCTTCTCTGTCACCCTGACAACAACATAGCATTTTTACCTACAGGCTAAAAAGAGGTATTAGAGGCAGGTTAATAGTCAAAATAGCAATAAAGACCAACTGAAAGGTGCTATAGGTTGTGCTTGAGAACCAGGAACATGACACTTCAAGTCAAGACCAGATCAGCTCCCAATACAAATGCTTCTGCACAGCCATCTATATATTATTACCCAAACTTCATTGAAGGGGCACTGCTGCTATATTTAGAGTTCCCATTACTATTGATTGCTGATATCTTGCAAGTTAATGCTCATGTTGTTGACTGAATGAAATGAAACACATGTTCTAATGAATCCCGTCTTTCAGATGGAGAGTATCACTCATCAACATGTGTCCTGTGTTTAAAATGTAGTTTCCCTAGTTTGCAAACTGTTTATTTATCCAACTGAAAACTAAGAGGAAAAATGTTTTTTTATTAATGTATCTTGTTATATAATGTCAGGTTGTATTCTTAGAATGCAATGAGCTAATGAAAGAATTCTATAAGCTTGGACCTTGTACCCTCAACTCACCACTTAAATATCAGCTGTAGATCTGGACAATCCTTCTTTATATAATTATAAACAGTATGAGATTATGAGTTAACGTCACAAACTTTTTACTACCATTTCCTCTTAAGAAAATATTTATGTAAACCTTAGGAAGAAATAAATCATATGACAACCCATGTGGAACGTCTCACTCCTTCCACCATTTTGTTTCCACCCCTTGTTTCTGCTGTTCTCATTCAAGTACCAGAACAAAGCCTTTTCTGCCACCAATTAAATCCTTAGTTAGTGTTAAGGGCAACAGGTCATTCAGCTGCACACGCAAAATGTTCTTAAAATGAACAGGAATCCAGACAACCTACACATACCTACAGTTATCTGAATTATTGGTGTAATATGTCTTATGGTTAAAAAAGTTTGAGCTTTGATTCCACGCCAAACTTTTAAAAACACACTCAAAACTCATTTCCTGTTGCTATTGTACTTGGCCAAGAACATCTGTTTAACATTTCAGAGGATTGGAAGAATGAACAGTCACAATGTGCTGTCCAAGATGTGGAGGGAGCACGACTGTTTAAAGCTACCATTACCCATTAGTGGCAATGCTGCAATCTTAGAACTGCTTACTGTTCCCCACACACTATGGGGGCTAAAGTCTTATTGCCCAAATTTCTTGGAGACAGAGATAACAGTGGTGAATTATGTAAAGCTGAATATATAGTGGCTCTATAAAGGAAACTTCATATGACCAAATTTGCTCATAATCTTTTGCCTCACGTCTCCATCTCTAATTGGGGCCCATGTGGCTGCTGCTGTCACAACGTTCATTAAATAACACGGTTTCCCTTTGTGGCACCTTGTTATCATTTTTGCCCTGGGAAATCTAGCAATATCATATCTATTGATCTGGTACTTAGTGGCTGTTTTTGTGCAATGATCACTGCAGCAGTGCTGTTTTTGAGTCCAGCCCTTTCAAGTCACTGGTAGGATTTCCCAGTGTCAACCACTCCATCGATGTATCTGCTTGATCGTCCTTTCATGTCTGCTGTTGGCTCATACATTCTCTCAGCAGCCCATCTTTGGTTGCCACCTTACGGACGTACTCCTAGTCTAATTCTTTCTGGCTGGTGTACAGTCTCTGTGTATTGAACTTGGGATGGAAAATCCATACATGGTTTGGAGCTTGCAGACCTTCAGAGTTGCAGCCTCAATGTTTTCATTTGGCCAACTCAATATACCATCAGGATAACTGATGACTGGCAGGTTGTACGTGTTGATGGCATGGATCTTGCTCTTGCCATTGAGCAGGCTCTTCAGGACCTGCTTTATCATTTGGTGGTACTTGGATGTTGCCATCTACCTTGCCCCATCATCCTGGTTCCCATGTGACTTTGGGATACCAAGGTATTTGCAGCTGGTCTGTATGTCTGCTATTTGGCCTGCTGGCAGTTCGACTCCTTCAGTCATAACTACTTCCCTCTCTTTTTTACCATCCAGCCAGATTTTTATTTTATCAGTCTGATTTTCACACCCAAATGGTGGATGGTAATAGGACTGAACATTCAGGCAAATAAATTGGAAAACTTATATATTATGTGAAACTAACATCTTTCTCTTGTTTTCATTATTGTAACTACTACTTGAGGAGATAAATTGGGTTGGTGGCTATGGTTTCTTGTCTAAGCCAGTTTTGCTGTACTTCTGCAGAATCTGCTAAATTTGTCATAGTGACTCTCACCCCATTGTTGAAGTAGATGTCCAAAATCCTTAAGCCATGGTCTTTCCTCTTCTCATCTGGAGCCAGCTCGTATTCTGCCTAGACAAAGAAGACAAAAAAAGAAAAAAAAACCAGAGTCTGAGAAGACGTTTGAAATGATCTTAGAAGCACTTTGACACTTATTGAATGAGATCTGACTCGTTTGTCTGAATAGACAAAACTGTGTCATCCTGCAGTACAGGTATGGGACCTCTTGTCCAGAATACTCAGGATCTGGGGTTTTCCCGATCTTCATGCCTTAAGTCTACTAGAAAATCATGTAAACATTAAATAAAACCAACAGGCTGGTTTTGCTTAAAATAAGGATTAATTATATCTTAGTTGGGATCAAGTACAAGCTACTGTTTTATGATTACCGGGAAAAGGAAATCATTTTTAAAAACGTTTGGATAAAATGGAGTCTATGGGAGAAAGACTTTCCGTAATTTGAAGCTTTCTGGATAACGGGTTTTCAGATAACGGATCCCATACTTGTATAAGTAGGGTTGCACCAAAACCTAGATACGGCCGAATCCAAATTAGGATTCGGATTAGGTTCAGAAATTTGTCCTAAACTTATGTGCAGGATTCGGTATTCAACTAAATAAAAAAAAAATAACAAAAAACAAAAACAAATTTAGTGCATCCCTAATAACAAGATCACTAAAATAATGCTGTGCAACACCTAGTAACGATAGATTTAGTAGGTAAACCTATAACTTGAGAAAGAGCTCAGCTCGAAACATGTCGTGACACATTAAAGCACTTGAGTTTTGCAGTAAAGTTCTGCGTATTGGACCTATTATTAACCACCACCTTTATTGTTTGATCACTAAAATAATCATAGGGAAGTGTTACTGATCAGTTTGGGTTGGATATTCAAGTGTTAACCTTGTACTATTATGTCATAGCGAGGAAGGGGGTGTGTATATATATATATATATATATATATATATATATACAGTATATATATATATATATATATATATATATATATATATATATACTGAATAAAGTACCCCCTCTTGTAAAATATAATGATATTATAAGTTACCGAGGAGTTTCATGACAATATAAAAGTACGAGACCAAAGGCCGAGTGCTTTTATACAGGTCATGGAACTCTGAGGTAACTTCTAATATCCTCATATTTTGCAACTGGGGGTACTTTATTTATTATAATACACAAGTTTCAGTGAGTCATGTTACAGAAATGACATCACTACTCACCGTTTATAACTGATGACATCAGAACTCACCGTTTATAAGGATATAATTTACAAGATATTCATGCCTTTTGTGTATTATATATATATATATATATATATATATATATATATATATATGTCGTTTAATAGTCGAAACATATAGCAGCAAACAATTATATACATATACATTTTAATAATCCACTTTCATGACACACTGGGTGTAGTGAATAGAAGGATTTCTGTTGAGTGATATTTGCAAGTGTAGGAGATACAGACTTTGCCAGCATTTTGGATGAGAGCTCACAAGGGTTAGAATGACTGGATGAAAACACTTGACTGTGGACCATTGGGGAAGAAGTGGTATCAATTGGGGCTAAGGAGTTTATCACATTCCTTATGACCTTACACTGCCTTGGAGTAGCTTTATGTGTCCTATTTGTGACACAAGGCCAAGAGACTATTGCTCCCTCACTTATCCCCTTTACCAAATCTTCCACCATGGTGGATGGAAACAGGACCTTTTGAATTAAGCTAAGGAGGAACTTAGTTTCATTATTTTCCTTAGGAGGAAACTAATGAAATAAGAGTTTTTTCAAATCTGTTTATTTTTAATGCCTAAATCATTGTTTTAACGTAGTAGGGTTGCCAGCCACTGTAGCCACTGCCCTACTATGTGGATTAGTTCTCTTAATGTTGATTCATTCTTAACCTTCCCATACATATTTATTAATCATTCAATGAGCAATTAGATATGAGTAGACAGAGATTTATAAATGATGCACCTAATGAAAAAAGGGAAGGAGAAAAGAAATTATTTATATATTGATTTTCTCCCGTGGGACTCAAAGCACTTTTCAGCAATCAAGGCATCCATTATAGCCGCACTAAGTATGCTGGGACACAAGGCGGCGACTTGTCCAGGGTCACAAGACCCATACAAGTTGCCATATGGAATCGAACCAGGGTTTCTAGCATCCTACATCAGAGGCGGATCACTTAAAGGGCATGTAAAGTCAAAAAAATAAAATCTAATTTTTACTTTCTTTAACGAAAAAGAAACATATCTCCAATATACTTTAATTAAAAAATATGTACTGTTTTTATAAGAAACCTGACTGTATGCAGTGAAATTCTCCCTTCATTTACTGCTGTGGATAGGAATTGTCAGACCGTCCCTAACTGCTGAGCAGGGAAACAATCATACTTATGTACAGCAGGGGGAGCCCCCGCCTTACTTCCCAGCCATGCAGAACTCAAGCAGCTTTGTTTATGACGATCCCTAAGCAGCCCAGACCACACTGAGCATGTGCACAGTCTTAGTCTTGCAAAGATGTTTAACAAAGTTACAAGATGGTGACCCCCTGTAGCCAACTTTGAAAGCATAAATTATTTGTTTGATTAGGCTTGTGGCGCAGTAAGTTCATGTTTATATTTAGTATACAAAATACAGCATTTCTAGCCTTATTCTATTTTAGACGTTACATGCCCTTTAACCTCAAATTATGCTGGAAAGCCCAAGCATGTCTGCCCACAGACTGTAAACAAAAGGCACTATTTCTTGATGTGTAGTCTAACTTCTCTTTTGCGCCAAGACTTTGCCAATGGCAGAACAGATTCCTTGAAAGACAGAAACATCTATGATAATCTTTATTTATGTCTTTATTTGATCCCAACACTGCAAACCTGTCTCGGTTTAATGAAAAACCTCAAAACATCTGCAGAAGTTACATGACAAAACTGAATTCAGATTCCATCAGCTGACAGTTGCAGAGTTGCCTCCAGAATCGTAGCTCATCGGCCTCTTGTGGCTTTCAAAGTGTATGAAAGAAACTAAGCAATACTGAATTCCAAAAAAATGTGTTTAGGAGATCCAGCCAGAAGAACAGACTGTCATGTTCCTAAGAAATATCCAGAGAGAGAGAGAGAAAGAGAGACAGATCTCTTTACCAGTGACGCGTTTAACCACAGTGGGTTTTGGTGAAAAATAAAACCAGAATATTGCGAAATCAAGAAATGAACAAAATCTAAGGAAATGAAGTTACAACTACAACAACTAGGATACAATAGCAGGGATTACTGCTTTGATACCCTAATGTCTTTTGTAGGTTGAGGAGATCGGGTTTTGCAGTGTGAGCTATATGTAACTCTGGTTTGGACTATATTCATATGATGTGGCTTTTCTGAAGCTATTACACAACCAGAGTGGACATCACATGAAGGACTAATGGCTTCCACCTGCCATGTCCCAGAAAAAAATTTATATAACCAATATTATAACTAAAGTTTCTTATTTCACATTTCCAAGTCTCATTCTTGAAGGACTTCAGCTTGGTTCTCAAAATTTGTGTGTGCAGTAGAGTCCAACGAGGGTCTAGTTGGGCAGACCCGTGCCTAAACCAGACCCACTAACTCAGAACCTCATCTGGAGCTGCTGGCCCGATACTGAGCTCCCTGTCTCCACTATCCAAACCTACCCACTCTGACATAACTTTAATCCAAACTGGGACCCACACAGACCGGAAATGACATCTCTGGTGGGCGGGAGTATATTACTCTGGAAGTGGATAAACCAGGTCAGGGGGAAAAAATTTCATTGTGATTTCAGGAGGTGGGAGAAAGGCGAGCCTCCAATCGGCCTGGGGCAGATACTCCGCGGACAAACTGGTGTAATTCTGCCCAAAACACGACCACTTTGTGGGTATATCACGGATATCTGACCCAATACAGGTCTCTAGTGTGTAGTATAACAGGTTGCCTAGTATGCCAGTATTTTCTTGGGGCAAACATCTGCTATAGATGCTCTTCTGTACTGTCACTGACTGGGTGCAAACTGGCTGAATTAACTTGAGCAAACCATAAAAGGCTCTTCAGATGTGTTCATCTATAGCCCAGCTCAGCCCTCATCCCAATTGAGTAACATGTGAACAATCGTTGAGATATAATTTTGTAAGAGGATAATTTTGGTCCCAGGTTTCCAACCTTAAAGCTCCCTACTGATTGGATCCCGCAGGCATCTAATAAAAGCTTATGAGAGACAAGCAGTCCGATCGAGGTTGCAGTTTAATGAAACCCTTTTGGATGTCACAGAACATGATTAGATGTGTTATCTAATCATATACACAAAGCCTACAGAAAGTGCAGAAGTATCCTACAGAAATAGCAATGTCTATATTTGCTCACCAGAGATGCTTCTGCGTGGGGTTTTGTTTGTGAATGACTTGCTCAAAAAAAAGCAGCACGGCAGCTCTCACTATTATGTATAAACACCGTTATGTAAAGAAGGAATGTTGTGAATATAAAGTAGGCCGGTACAGCATGTCAGATTAATGTCAGAGGTGCCACCAGCTATTACGGTATTTAAAAAAAGTAAATGGCTGTGAGGCGACGACAAAGTTGTTTTGCCGTCAGGCTGACGTAGACATCATCTGGCACCTCAACTGCTCGCTTTATGCAACCCGTTCCCAATATGCACCCAGATCATGTGGGCTGGGAACCATATGAATGGATTGCAGAGAGATGAAACACGTTGCCTGCCAATATCAATCCTCTTTTAAGTAATACCAGCAGCAAAAGACATTACTGAGCTCCATTTCAGCTGCGGGAGCAAATGAGGTCACTCGGCTTCTTTCCTCTTTAATAAGCTCATCGCTGTATTTTTCACCAGGAATGTGTTACCTGCTGGGCAAAGTGAGCAGTTTGTTGAACGCAGCATACTTTAATAAAATATTACCTTATTGCCTATGTTTACATTAGGTTGTTTTCTTTTATTTTACCTGATTGTTCTGCTTCACTTCTCAGTTTAATATGTACCTTCTAATTCACTTCAACTTCTGCTCTTTCATTGTGTTGACTTTGTCTCTTTATGTTTAGTTGTCTTCCACTTATTATTTCTCCCACCCCTTTCTCTTGGCTTTTATCACACTGTTGATTCCTCCTGTTCTCCTGCCTTGCCTCTTGTCCTAAATCTCCCCCTCCCACCCAAGTTAAGGAGCAGCAGGAGGGCTATTTAATCCAATGCTTGGTGCAGAGAGCAGAATTCCATGGATGCAAGTGCTTAATAACTGAGCTCTATGGGGCGCACTCTTGCACCCTTAAAGCTGGACATAGACGCAAAGATCCGATCGTACGAATCATCGAACGATCCGACTTCCCATCTCCCGACCTGCCACTAACCATTCCGATCAAATAAAGCTGGTGACAGTCTCCCTCTGAAAATCGTACGATCGGCAATACATGCAGGGATATTATCGGCAGCTAACAGAAATCTTTTAACCTGTCCCTCTCTCCGCCGGACGAAAAATGTCGGGACTCTCCACATACGGTCCGAAAATCGTACGAATCCTTGATTCGTACGATCAGATCTTTGCGTCTATGTATAACACTGAGAATTCTTCGCTGCCCTGCAGCTCCCCTTGCCTTATTCAACTGCGGAACGAATTACGGTGCAAAATGGCACATTTCGATGACGAAATCCGTTGCATCTGGCTGCATCCTAGCGGAAACAATGCTTCTGGATGCAGGCAGAGCAGGAGCTGAAGCGCAGCAGGGCAGAGCAGGCAGCGATCCAACATCATCTAGTCCTGTCCTTACCGCCCTAGTATTTGCCTCCCGGAGATTTGTTAACGACTCCTTGTATCTTTTGAGAGGAGAGATACAAGTGTCCAATTGTCAAAGCAAAATCCCTGTCCTGAACTTGGTGAATTTGCTTAAGTGATTATATTATATCATTTAGTAATTATATGATATTAGCAGTGGCGTAACTAGATATTACTGGGCCCCACAGCAAATTATTTTTCAGGCCCCCTAAATGTTTAGAGGTTGACTTGTTTCTCCAATACTTATTGAAATTGTATATGAATTAGGGCCTCATGGGGCCCCTATACCTCCTGGGCCCCCCTGCAGCCGCAGGGTCTGCTTCCTCTATAGTTACGCCCCTGGATATTAGCATAGACATGGGTATATTGGAAGTGCAAATAATACATAAGCCTAGCAGACAGATGTGTTAGAAAAACACAAATTCATTACAGAACTAATAAATGAGATCACACTAATTTGTTTCAGATGTAGCAGATTCCTGACACCATATGGAACCCATTTTGGTTTTCCCACTACGGTAAATCGTTGTATCTTTGCCTTTTTGACAAATGTTGTTCTATTGGCTGAGTAAAGTATGGTCGACCAAGATTTGTCACCACACTGAAAGCTAACGTTTGTTATCTTGAGGACCATGGGTTACCCACTACTGGTCTAGCCAGCCGCTAGTTTGCTGGCTATCCCCTGGTGTTAGATGATGGGACGTGAGCTTCATGAGATCGTTGGCAGAGAAATTTGAAACAAATAAAACAATGAGGCATCAGGAACTTACCACAGCATCCAGGAACTCAATGCATCTTTTCAGCTCCGGCCTGGTGTCACAAAACTGCCTGAAAAGTAGTCTTCCTATTGGCTGTTTCTCACACAGATTGCTGTAGTCTCTTTCTAGGTAAAGAAGAGATGAACAGGGAACTTAGCATTGCCAATGTCAATATTCAACTGCACAGAGCAATAGTTTAACCATGTCTATATTCAACTGGGGATTGGAGTAAACCTCCACCACTTAAGGCTGATCACTTAATCTCTTAGCCGACTCCTTATAGGAGCCCCCTTTAAAACTTTTTTAAAAAGTTTATCATTACTAATGTCACCATTAATAATGGCCTGCTCTTAAGCTCTTCTCACATGCAGAGAGATCAACCAGATTACCATGAGAGTGGACAATCTATCTGGCCACACAAGTGATGGTCTGATTTTCTGCACAGGCTGGTCAATACTTGAACAAGGCCCAAGGAGATATTGAGTGGATGGAAAAAGAATAGGCCAGTGTTTGCTCGTGTATAGTCTGGTTTAATATTTTTATTTTTGTATAAATATTCAGTCCATCATACTGGCACACATTATAAAACCGAGCAGCAGTAGTCATTTGTATAGATTGTTGAAGTATAGTAGAACACATGCTTAGCTTCCGTCATTCCTATTGAAAACCGGATAATTGAGACATAACCAGAAAGAAAATGTTATACTGGAATAACGAGTATAAAGGAATCTGTAAGGGATCTGAGGCAGGGAATGGGGGGTCACACTTCATAAGTAGAGCAGAAGGATGTAGCCAGACACAGAGGGTCATTTCAGTGCATACGACTGTTGTATCTGGAAATTAGTACAGCAGCACTGCCCACGCCAGAACTTTGACTGCCCTTTAAAGTTTTAGCATGGGAAATTATAAGTTTTCTCTTTATTTAATGAAGACCCAAAATAAATTTAAAACCTAATTTAAAAACTTCTCTGTGCGCATTTGTTTTTGGAATCTCAAACCCCGGAGCATATTGATACTACAATGATTTATTGCTATTTATGGCTCAGCAGGAAAGTCTGCCAAAAAAGGGTAAAACATAATTGCTTCAAATGCTGTGGCGTCTTCCCTGAGAGCATTTCTATCATCATGTTGAATTAAACATAGAGTCGTTTACAACATTTCACAGTTCAGGGTTTTCCTTCTGCTTTTTTTTCTCAATATTTTAATGCACCATTGTATTGCGAAGCATTGGCAAATCATTTGACAGTGACCACAGTTAGTACACAAACACCCAACTAATCCTTGGCAAGAGGTGCTTGGGGAACAAAATCCTGTGAATGACCCTGAATATGTGTAAAATATAATTTAACAATATTTTTAAGGGGAAGTAACATCATATTAAGAAGCACACAAAATAAAAACTTGAAGAAAATCCCAAATACTCTAGTGTTGAGACTTTAGAAGACAAAGCTTGTCATTTTTTTTAAATCCAAAAAAACCCTCTGTTTAAAGGAGACCTGTTACCTTAAAAAATCATTCCAAATTCTACTTTATGATGTTAGTCAAGTAAAATAAATTTCATTTAGACTATACAAAATTATTAAAATCTTGTTTTTTTAGTCTTGGAATTCACAATCATAGCAATTAGGCAGGTGCCATTTTGTTGCCGCTGTAATGAAGGCAAGCTTTGTGTCATGCCAGAATTTTGTTTATGTGCCAGAATGGGGCACCTGATGCCCATGCCCATTCACTGGCTACACAATTAGATGATGAGAAGGGAGGAGCAGTGAAATATAGGAATTGCAGAATGGAAAATCAAAGTAATTGTTTGCCTAAGGCATATAGGTGGGGCAGGCAATGTATGATTGACAGCTGAGACTTTTAAACGACTTTATAACAGGAAGGGAAGTTTTAATAAAAAAAACAATTTTGGTCTAATGGTTAATAAAATTTGAAGCAGTCTTTTATTTTACAGCTTTCTATGTCTGGGTGACTTCAGTGGAGGCATTTCTTTTATTGTTAAATTGGGATGAAAAAAGTCCAAAGTCCATCAAATTCAACCCCTCAACCCCGGTGTAAATACATACTGTACATATACATTCACTATGTACCAATATCTATACTATTTGTAGATTTTAATATTAGATAAATGAGGAAAAACATGCAGACACAAGGTGAACTTATTTACTCCTTACATACAGTGCCCTATCTGGAATCAAACCCAAGACCCCAGCACTCCAAGGCAGCAATGCTAAACACTGTGTGCCATTTCTCTAATGAAATACTCGATGCATACAGTACAATGTCCATAATGTTTACTCTGCCTTCATTCTAAAGGAAAAAATATGGCACATTAATGCTGAAGGTGGAGCTCAGGATCTGACAGACAATATATATCGAAGATGAATAAATCAGCTTATAACAAACAACGTCCCATCAAGATGCTGCTATGTTCAATGTACTTGACATTTTTTTATCAGATGTTTATGTAGATCTCCCAGTTTTCCAAAGAGAAGTCATAGCAACTGCCAGAAGTTTATCATAGCACCACCATCCAGACAGTTTATGGCACGTCCCTTATCTAAGAAGGTCAATAAAATAATCAGTCAGAAATTTATTGGAATCCAGTCAACCACCTGGGTTATTACGGTGCAAGTGTAGGCTTAGGCTCATGTCACACCAGACAGACCAAGTATGGATCATACATTGAAGAAAGTTGTCTACAAGTTGAGTATCCTCCCAAGGTTCAAGTTCCATAAGCTTTAGGCAAATTGAACCACGTCTTCTGGGTATTCCAGGTCATTATAATAGCCCATATCAAGACCTACCAAACCCTTCTGCTGTGAGTATGTTGTGGTTTTCTCCTGAATAAGTGGGGGGCAGATGTAGATGGGCAGGACAGAAGAAAGTTCCAAGGATATCACTAGTGGTGATGCCTCTAAAGCCATCTTGTGAGGCCAAGCAATGGCAAAAAAATGTTCTGATGGCTGAACTTGTTGCATTCTAGTTGCATTCATGAGGGTTTCAGTTTGTGATTGGAAATATACCCATTGTGACATTACATTTAGGAGGAATAGTCAGCAGAGAATGCCATTTAGATATTGTTCTATAGGACACAAGGTTCCAAGATGGATAAAATGTAGAAAATTACAATAAGGTGTTTTTTATGCATAACATGTGTTGTACATGGTGCACAGTAGAGTGGGGATTATTATGTAAAGCATAAATAAATATCCGTGTCTGGTATAAGAACTATAAAAATAATCTAACATAATAGCAGCTGCTGCTTGACCTACTTGACCCGTCCAACCCGCTCCCGCCTCCACCTGGCTTCCCCCATCCATTTATAGACCCGCGTCAACGTCACAAAAGGTGTGGGACAGTAACGCACCTATAAAAGCGAAAGTCAGAAGCCGGCAGTTTATGGTCCTGGGCGAGGACAGCAGGCAGACCCACAAAGAGCACAGCCAGGTTGGCCCAAAACGTCTGGCCATCACTACAAAGCGGGATCTCTATAATCTTCATGATGATTAAAAGGTTCTCCAACTGTGGCAGTAGTGATGTGTGGGCCGACCCGAGGCTATGAAGCTATAGGGCTGATTATTACATTCTGATGCTATTTGCACTGGATTCTGAGCTGCCATGTAATGAGAATCTCAATTAACTCAGCAGTCTTGTATAATTAACACTTTTGTACCTATGTACCCTATTGTAGTACTCAAGAGGACCATGGTCCCAAACCATTAGTAAAGAATCCCTGGGTTACACAGCATGTGAAGTACCAGGTCACATTCCCACCTACATTATTTTAGGAAGCAGCAGCCAGGCATTTGTCTGTTGTGTTTATCCCTTGATCAGAATGTGTTATGTTGCATTGTTCTACAGTTTTTATCATATCATTTATAATGTCGAATGGCTTAGGCCTTTGTGTTTCACCTCAATAATAAGACAGAACGGTGTTATGTTTTTTTGTATACCTTGCCTTCAGCAAACACTATTTCCAAAGCTCAACAAATTAATAGGAAGCTTATTTACTTTCTCTGTGTGTTCGCTGGAGGTCATCAGAAATTAAATGAGTTAATGTTTAAGTTCATCTATTCAGAGAGAAGGTCGTGGTGAAATAACTCACTGACCTGCCATCCGTGCCAGTTTAGCGCTATTGATTCAATGCCCCAAGACTATTGTATAAGGGAAGAAAGCATAAAATACACACACTGGTGCATAGTCGGAAGGCTTTGCCATAATTAAGACTTTTAAGCCTCAACGGAAAAAAAAAACACAACTGTGTAGCACCATTACAAGTGAAAGATTGGGTGCAAGCATTTTACCTGTGATGCAAGGTATATAATAAATAAATAAAGGGTCTATGTAGAAATAGGAGCAAAGTTTCCCAAGTCCAGTCCAGCAGCCCATGCAAGCAACCAAATATTGATTTCCTTAAAGGGATACTGTCATGGGAAAAACATTTTTTAAAACATTAATAGTGCTGCTCCAGCAGAATTCTGCAGTGAAATCATTTTCTCAAAAGAGCAAACATATTTTTTTATATTCAATTTTGAAATCTGACATGGGGCTAGACATACTGTCAATTTCCCAGCTGCCCCCAGCCATGTGACTTGTGCTCTGATAAACTTCAATCACTCTTTACTGCTATACTGCAAGTTGGAGTGATATCACCCCCTCCCTTTTCCCCCCCAGCAGCCAAACAAAAGAACAATGGGAAGGTAACCAGATAACAGCTCCCTAACACAAGATAACAACTGCCTGGTAGATCTAATAACAACACTCAATAGTAAAAACCCATGTCTCACTGAGACACATTCAGTTACATTGAGAAGGAAAAACAGCAGCCTGCCAGAAAGCATTTCTCTCCTAAAATGCAGGCACAAGTCACATGACCAGGGGCAGCTAGGAAATTGACAAAATGTCTAGCCCATGTCAGATTTCAAAATTGAATATAAAAAAATCTGTTTGCTCTTTTGATTTAATTGCACATAGAACCACTGATTAGCAGGGCCAGTCTTACCAACTGCGGGGCCAAATTGGGACAACTTTGGCGGGAGCCACCAACATTTTAGAGATATATTCAGAGACAATTTTTGATTGGTTTTCATTTATTATTTGTGGTTTTTTTTTTAGTTATTTTTCTTTTTATTCAGCAGCTCTCCTGTTTGCTATTTCAGCAATCTGGTTGCTAGGGTCCAAATGACCTTGCAACCATTCACTAGAAGAGATGGGAATATGAATAGGAGAGGCCTGAATATGGGGTCAGTGATCCTCATTTGAAAGCTGCAAAGAGTCAAAAAGACAAAAGCAAATCACTGAAAACTATAAAAAATAAAGACCAATTGAAAAGTTGCTTAGAATAAGCCATTCCATAACATACTAAAAAGTTACCTGAAAGTGAACCACACCTTTAATCTGCCAGCAAAATTATTGTAAAACATAAATTGCTGCATAACACTTGAAATGTCAGTAAGATCACTGTAGATGGAGTATTGAATTAATACAACATATGGCAGTAACATCATTTCAAAACCAGACACTAAGCACTGTAATATCAGTATAAAAATGGCTGATATTGTGGTGTTTATACAAATGGCCTGTAGATGTCACTGTGCTCAAGATTTGATGGTCAGCAAGGCTACTGAATTTCAACTACAGTACCATTCCCTGATTCAGCATGGGAAAAATTTGCTATTGATATTGTCGGTCCTTTTACAGATGCTCCTATAGACTGTAGATTTGCTATAACCTTGATAGACCATTACAGTAAATGGCCTGAAATTGCATTTGTTTCTCATATAACATCACCTACAGTAATAACATTTCTGTCTACAGTCTTCAGCAGAGAAGGTAATCCAAAGGAGTTAATATCAGAAAATGGACCACAGTTTATCTCATATGAGTTTGAATCCTTTCTGAGAGAGAGGAATATTGTGCATAGGAAATCTTCATTGTATTACCCACAAGCAAATGGAGAAATAGAGCGATTCAACAGAAGCCTGAAAGAAGCACTACAGACAGCAAATCTTACTGGGAAATCTTGGAAAGTATTTACAACAGAGTTCCTGATACATGCGTATCTGTCTGCCATGTAATAATTCAGCTGGAGATGATTGTGTTTTTGCATGGCACGTTGCTCTGTAGTTATCTACAGAGCAACGTGCCATGCAAAAACACAATCATCTCCAGCTGAATTATTACATGGCAGACAGATACGCACTAAGTTACATGTTGCAGACATCAAACTTCACAAAATACTGTGCCTACAAAATCATCTACTGCTGACATTGTCAAACGTCAACAAGCCAAATGCAAGGCTTATACTGACAGAAAACGTGGTGCAAGAGAAGAGCACTTTTAGCCTGGTTCTCTAGGCAGAATTAAGAAACCAGGAATACTGAAACAAGGACAATCTAAATTTACTACACCACTTGAAGTGAGACGCCAGCGAGGACCATACACATTTGAACTGTCTGATGGTCGCATATGGAATGCAAGTTGTCTTGCTCCTGTTAGATATGACTTGGGAGAAGCTCCATTTGATGAAGGACATTTTCCTACTCCTGATGTCAACTGCAATAGGCCTGAAGAAAGTGAACCTATAAGGCGTACTGAGAGAAATAGAAAACTACCTGCATGGACCCAGGACTATGTGATGTGAAGGATGCATAATATTGCTTTAATATGTATACTGTTTTATTATTGCTGTTTATTACATTTGTTCAAATCCTTTCCTACTATAGGGGGAATATGTGGTGTTTATACAAATGGCCTGTAGACGTCATTGTGCTCAAGACTTATACTGTGCATACTTCCTGGTAGCTTAAAAGTGAAAGTTACTGTTGTGTAATGCCTGCATGAGCCTGCTAATTAAGCACTGTTATACTCTACTCATCCTCGGCTACCCAAAACATAACAGATATATACTGAGAGCAGTAACTACTGGGAAAGCACAATGTTGTCAGGGCATTTCTATGTACACAAGCAACCCAGGACATTACATCACCCACCTTTCCTCATTTCACTAATTTTCCTTGATTTTCTCTCTTATTCTGTATCTCCTAATCTGTCCTTGTCTCCCATTCTCCAAACAATTATTTCACATGTCATTTCCACACAGTTCTTTTCTCTGACCTTTTTAGTGGGCCCCCACATCCTGCACAGACAACTTGTCCCCCAATACCATCACAGCTACACACACACACACATTTTACGTTTTTCAGGGGACCAGGAAAAAAATTTAAAATCAAATGTGTTAAAGTAACTTTTTCTTCAAGTATTGAAAGGATATAAGCACAGGAGTCAGTTTTACTTTGAGATACAATATTTAGTGTGTTAATAACAAGGGTTAAACATTGCAGCATTAATGTTGCATTAATGTTACACTATGGGGGTGCAAGACTCTCTGTCAGTCACATACACAACCTAAAGCAATAAGTGATTGGTGCAGGACTGTATAAGGGATAGTCTCATTGCAATTGACCATTTACAGGCAGAACCATGGCAAATATACATCTGGTTAGTATTTTAAACCTCTTTAGGACAAAATTTTGATATAAAATCAGGGAAATGCACCCATTGAAATGTGTGTGTGTGTGTGTGATGCAGCCTGTGTGTGTTTGTATATAACACAGTATGTGGGTGTCTCATAGGGCAGGGGTGTCCAAACTTTTTGCAACGAGGGCCAGATTTGGTGAGGTGAAAATGTGTGGGGGCCGACCATTCAGCCTGACATTCTTAGAACCAATAACATTAAATTACAGGAATCACATAGCCGGGCATATTTGGGCTGAAGGTGTTAGCAATAGACACGTACTGGGATGTAGAGACGTGACACTCTCACATACTTCTTTAGCTCACTGTACTGGCACGTCAGTACGTCTATTGCACCTTCAGCCCTAAAGAAGTATGTGAGAGCGGAGCATCACTACGTGCCAGTGTCTATTACTAACACCTTCAGCACACAGGCAGCAGTACAGACCAAGTGGCAGATCATTTCACTAATGTGCCCAAATATTACTGCTACGCGATTCCTGATTGTACTGTGCTGGTGGGACACATTTTTATTAATTTCATGATGGAGTCTGAGGGCCGGTATAAATTTGAAAACGGGCCGCATTTGGCCCCCGGGCCTGACTTTGGACATGCCTGTCATAGGGCATCCAGTGCTCAGGTAGGTACTTGCAGGTAATTCTCAGGACAATAAAGCCCCGCCCCCATGCTTTATGCTCATACAGTGACAGGTGGGTACAGGTAGGTGACTTTGCCATTTTCCCAATTTGCCTTTAAAAAAATTACTCAGCTCTTCCCCCATCTTCAATATATTCTCCCTCCTTCTGTTTTTCTCATCCCAAATGTCATTCTTTCCCACCTTCTACCCCTCTCTCCTCCTGCTCTTCTTATCCCCCCTCACCTTCCCTTTTCCTCTTTTCTACTCTTCTCTCATCCTGATATTCCCATCCTCCCTCTCCTGTCCTTCCCAGCATTTTTACCCCAGAGCAGACAGTTTAACTATGGCTGGGCCTGGTGGTGTGGTGTGACCATCTGGCCAACTCCGTCAACTGAGTGGTGAAGCCTGGGCTGACTGGCGGCTGTTACTTACTATGGTACAGGTAATACATCTGTCTGACTCACGCGTTGCATCATGCGTGCCTCCAATCCAAAGCCTAATCTTGCTCTGCATAAGCGCGGGTGTGCGCAGGCAAGTCTATATTGGCTTGGACTGCTCCATTTGAAAAAAATAATGGGGGTGGCTGTGGCCCGGTACTGATTCGAGCAAGTAAGGGGTTCCAGGGTGCGGGGCGGGGGAGAGGGAAACTCGACCCACACATCACTAACAGACAGATAGCACTTTCAACTTTCAATTAAAAAAAACTGACATTGTCCTATGTACAGTCTATATGAACCGGTCTGCTTGACTGTCTGTTCTGTGTGTATGTTTTGTGTTCAAAAAGAAATAAAACTTACCTTTTAAAAAATAAATAAAAAAAAAACAAAAAAAAACTGACATTGTAATCAATGTATATTGGGCAGCAGCTCCTTGGGATTAACCTTGCTCACTTTATGCACAACTTTATATTTGTTTTAAACCACTTGAGAGTCGCATATTCCAATAAAAGGAGAAAGCATTAAATTGTCTTTTTAACATTTGTTTGATGTTCTTCGGTTACATTTGTAGCAGTGTCAAGTCCCTGAAAGGTAAATGGTTCTCTTTCTTGTGCGAGTTCTTACGTAGCAGCCATTAGGCAAGTAAACACAACCAGCATAAACATTCATTAAGCTGGAACCAGTGTCCTTCATAAATGCAATTCAAAAAATGGAAGGGTTTCCTTTTTTTTTTTCTTTCTTGCACAGATCATTTATACATCAAACAGCTCCTTGAAACCTTAATGAATCTCCCTTTACGAAGCCAGGGTGCAAATCATGTATATATTGTGTAATTAACGTTAACAGATCGCTAAAGCATTAGCATTAATTAAGTCTAAAAGCAACTCTTTACGCCCCGAGTTCTTTTTCAAATACACAGTGGCTGTTCGATGTTTATATTTACGATACATATAATGAGGGGAAATGATCTGCGTCTGATTAAGGTTGATTGCGTTTCTGTATATTCATTGGAAAAACTCATTTAGGACGTATTTGTAGCGGTAGAGTTTGACGGTAGTCCGCCCAGTGAACTCATCACGCGGTCAGACAAATTCTCCTCTTCTTCGGGGTGACTAATCTCCCTGAACTGCCTCCCGCTGGCTAGAATGTAAATTGCCGGCGGGATGACACTCGGAGCACTTCGTTTTCCGAATTTGTCAGACGTTGCCTCATAAGAAACCCAGTAGAAGAGGAGATTTGTCGCCGGGCGACTAATCTCCCCGAATCGGACCGTGTGTTTCTGCCCTTATCTGTACAGGTGCAGAGTTCTTGGTCCGCCACAATTTATACATGGGTTGGAGTCAAGGATAGCGGGTAACAGGGTGTGGCTGGGTATAAAAGGGGTGTGGCTGGGTGTAAAAGGGGTGTGAACAAAAACGTACCGGAAATCATCTGGGAGATTATTAAAAAGAAAGCTATTTTTATTTAAAGGGGTTGTCCACCTTTGAGATAGCTTTTAGTATGATGTAGAAAGTGATAATTAAAACAATTTGTAATTGGTTTTTATTTTTTTATTTTTTTATATTTGTGGATTTTGAGCTATTTAGCTTTTTATTTGGCAGCTCTCTAGTTTGGAATGTCAGCAATCTGGTTGCTAGGGTCCAAATTACCGTAGCTACCATGAACTGATTCGAATAAGAGACTGGAATGTGAATAGGAGAGGACTGAATAGAAAGAGGAGTAATAAAAAGTAGCAATAACTGTAAATGTGCAGCCTTATAGAGTTGTTTGTGGATGGGGGTCAGTGACCCCCATTTGAAAGCTGGAAAGAGTCAGAAGACAAATAATTCAAAAACTATAAAAACATTAAGGCGAAAGTTGCTTACAATTAGCCATTCTATAACATACTAACTGTTAAATTTAAGCTCCCCATAGACGCGACGATTCTTCTTGCCGAACGACCGATTTTAGGGAAGTCCGACCAATCCTTCGAAATTATTGTGCGGTTAGTGGGATTCGAACCATCGTACATCTTACGATTTTCCGGCCGACATCTGTCGGCCAGGTTAAAAAATCTTTGTCGGCCCCAGTGCAATCTATCTATGTTTGCAGGACCAAGCAGGCAGCTCCCCTTTATTTTCCTAGCAAATTGGTCTTTTTAGTTATCATCATCATTTATTTATATAGCGCTGTCAAGATACGCTATATAGTTGACGGTAAATTCATACGATCGTACGATCGTTCCGAGATAATCTTGGTCTCACGATCAGGATCTGATCTTTTAAAAATCTCAACATCTATGGCCAGCTTAATGATGAACAACCCCTTTAAATTTTGGTTGGCTCCCCTAATATTTCTAGCGGGGTGGTTGAATTAGTCACTGAGAATTCTGAAGTGGAGCTAGGCATTTTGCATAGACTCCCCTGAAACCTCTGTATGATAAGCATGCAAAGGCTTTGGATAATTTAAAAAAAAAATTACATCAACCCCTTGTGTTCTAGATGGAAGGTCCTCACAATAATATCTTAATGCCAGCTGACTTAATACATAGGCAAAGCTGCAACAAATTGAAGAGATTATTCCCCCCCTCTGCTGCTGATTTACAGTGACTTAATTACCTATTAGAATGTGAACGAAGGCATTAAACTAGAACTAATGAGACTCCAGTGTGTAATCCAGGGAAAGTAGCTCTGGCTATGTAATGTTCATTTTGAATTAGAGATTTAAACCTCACTACATACCTCTCAACATTTTGGAAGGAAAAAGAGGGACAAAAACATTTGGCGGGCGTAGCGCGATGACATTTTTGACCACGCCCATTTTTGTGGCCACACCCCCTAATTCTAATTTTACTAAATTTGGCAGGTTATGAAAGTTTGAAAATATTACAATTACTTATTTTCTTATCTCAAAATTGTTACAAAGTATCTTATTTGCACCTGTTCGCTGTTCTGGACTCTCTGCCACAAGCCAATTAAGTTAGAAACTTTGTATCTTTTTCTGGCTGTTCAGTGCAAAGAAAATAGGGACTTTCCAGTACAAATGAGGGACAGTTGGGAGGTATGTCACTATTTATAAGCAGTTTATCTTGAATTTGGTAGCACGGTGGTTAGCACTGGTGTCTGGCAAGTCTAGAGCATTGGATAAATTCCATGCAGGATACAATCTCAGCCCATGAAGACACATAAGGGGTCTTTCTGTAATTTGGTTCCCCATACTTTATGTCTACTAAATAGACTAAATAGAATATTGTTTAAACATTGAATAATCCCAATAGGCTGGTTTTGCCACCAATAAGGATTCATTTTATCTTAGTTGGGATCAAGTACAGGTATGGAACCTATCAGGAATGCTTGGGACCTGGGGTTTTCTGGACAACAGATCTTTCCATTTTTCCCTTTCTTTTATCTTCAGTCTACTAGAAAATTATGAAAACATTAAATAAACCCAATATTGCTTTCAATAAGGATGAATTATATCTTAGTTGGGATCAAGTACAAGCTACTGTATTATTATTACAGAGAAAAGAGAAATTATTTTTAGAAATTTAAATTATTTGATTAAAACTGAGTTTATGGAAGATGGCCATTCCTTAATTTGGAGCTTTCTGGATTAAAGGTTTCCAGATAACAGATACCATTCCTGTACCTTAAGCTCATCACAGAAGTCAAACAAAATAATATTACAGGTATAGGATCTATTATGCAGAACACTTGGGACTTGGTGTTTTCCGGATATCTCTGGTATCTCCAAAATGTATTCAGACTGTGCCCCCTGCCAAATCGTATGCTTCCATGTGGGGGGGGCTGCCTTATTGCTCAATAATATGACTGGAGCCAACAGAAAATCTTTATTCGCCAACATAATTCAGTACTGCAGCCAATATTATGGGACAGATTTATCAAGGGTCGAATTGAAAATTCGAAGTAAAACAAAAACGAATTTTGATCTATTTTTGAGTACAACAACTAGAGAATAGTCCAAATGCGATTCGAATTTGAAAAAAATTATAAAATTCGAATATCTAAATTTATCATGTACTGTCTCTTTGAAACTTCGACTTTCACCATCTAAAACCTGCCGAATTGCTGTTTTAGCCAATGGGGGACCTCATAGAACCTATTTGGAGTCAATTGGTGGACTTTTTTAAAATCCTTTTAATTAAATTCGATCGAATACAGCCTATTCAGTAAAATTTCCGTTGGTCTTTTTTTATTCGAATTTCGAAATTATGGGAGTTCAAAAAAACTCCCATTATTTCAAAATTCGACCCTTGATAAATCTGTCCCTAAGCCTAACACTAGAGGTGGCCATACAAGGGCAGATTAAAGCTGCTGATATTGTTTCTTCGGACCGATTCGGCAGTTTATCGGCCCACGTGTGGGGGCTCCCAACGGGTCCTCCCGATCGATATCAGGCCAAAAATAGGCCAGATATCGATCGGTCTAGTGATTTTTTTTTTCTACGATCCAGGAACACATTGGCTAGTTGATGCGGTCCTGCCACCCGTTGCTGCCCATTTGTAGCATTGTAATCCAATCTGTCAGCCCCAGGGCCGAACGTTCGGATTCACCCGATATCACCCGGCCGTTAGTGGGCATATTGGGTTAAGATCCACTTGTTTGGCGAACCTTGCCAAACAAGCGGATCTTATAGTGTATGGCCACTTTAACAGAGACTACCAGAAATTAGATGGAGCACTGCCCATGGCCTGCTCCTTGTCTGTAAAAACAGAAATTGACACGTAAACAAATGCATCTTTTTTTTGAGGGTTAATGTTTTATGTACTTGTAAAAAGAAAGGAAAGGGAACGTAATTCCTTCTACATACCAATCCCATTGTGAGCTGCAATGTCGCTTGCCAATGTAAACAGCGATGCTGGACTTGATCCGGTACAAGTTATGTGTTTACCCACAAACCGCCCTGAATTCATCTAGCTGCTGTTTACAACAATACGTGCTGAAGCGTATTATAATGTTTGAGAATAAAACCACCATTGAAGGTAGAATTATTTCAAGAGGGAATTAAAGTTCTCCTATGCACATGTACATCACTCTGGTGACGAGTAACACGGGCCAAAATCTGAGCGCACAGTTATTATTTAGTGGTCAAGTGCAGTCAAAACAATTCAAGCAAACCTACAATTTGGTGCTAAGAGTTATGGGGTTTTAGTACATAGCACTATTTTTTCTCATTTAAGTGCTGAAAAGCCTAGCTATAAGCAAAAACCAGTAAAAGCCATAGAAAACTAGGGATGCACCGAATCCAGGATTTGGTTCAGGATTCGCCCAGGATTCTGCCTTTTTCAGCAGGATTCGGATTCGGCCAAATGCTTCTGCCTGGCCGAACCGAATCCAAATCCTAATTTGAATATGCAAATTAGGGGCAGAGAGGGAAATTGTGTGACACGGAAGTAAAAAATGTTTCCCCTTCCCACCAAATGCAAATTAGGATTCGGATTTGGTTTGTTATACGGCCGAATCTTTTGCTAAGGATTCGGGGGTTCGGTCGAATCCAAAATAGTGGATTTGGTGCACCCCTATAGAAAACCATACGTAAAATCAAAGCCATGAAGAAAGCAAGTCCTAACACTTGCGGCAATCCAACAGCCCAATAAATAGGCCAAAGTTAACGAGAAATGTACCGGTTCCCAAGGCACATATCACTAATTATATGTGTGTATAGTAACCGCCGGTACTTACTCATAGGTGATGGTCACATATATACCGGAGGGTACGAAATGCGTAAGGTGGAGCACTATGTGGACAGTATGCTGAATGATTTTTTTAAATATATCTTTGAATAAATGATGGACTTTTAACAATTTTGAGTAACAGGAGAATTTTTTGGGATAAGAAATGAAGCAAGCACAGAATGGAACAAGGCACAGATTAAAGTTGCATCGCCCTATGGTGGCAGTTTTATCAAACGCTTTGCAAGCTTGTTCATATTAATTATAGTGTTCCAACCAACTTGCTAAATAAATCACCACCACATACTGAACCTTAGAACTTACAATCTAGACAAGTAAAGCAGGCAGAATGTTCTTTCTGGTGGGGTCTACATTTTCTGCACTTTATAGTCATATCTTTCACATTTTGTGGAGACGTAAATAACCTAGTACGGCTTCAATGAGCAGAAGGTGCAATAATAATATGTAGAATATCTATACAGTCCCTCAATTTGTAGATCTTCTTAGAAAATAAACGTGGGTGATATGGGTGATTACAAGGACAACGTTTGCTCTAGTTCCAGTATTGTACAGAAACCATTGAGCAGATAGCAATTACTACTCTGTCTTGAATATGTTAGTATAAGAAAGATCTCACATACTGGCTTTCAATCTGAGCTGGTTCAGTCTCCTCCAAGTGCAAGCCAACAAGGTTCCTTAAAGGAAAACTTTACCCCAAAATGAATACTTAAGCAACTGATAGCTTATATCATATTAAGTGGCATATTAAAGAATCTTACCAAACTGCAATATATATTTAAGTAAATATTGCCCTTGGGCCACCGTTTTATGATATACTGTGTGCTGCCTCAGAGATCACCTGACAGGAAATACTGCAGCTCTTACTGTATCAGGAAGAAGTGAGGAAGCAAAAGACATAACTTTGTCTGTTTATTGGCTCATGTGACCTAACAAGTATGGTTTGTTTGGTTTGTTTGTGTGCACCGTGAATCATAAGATCCCGGGCGACGGCCCTTATTTTTTAAAATGGCAATTTTCTATTTAGGATTACCCAATGGCACATGCTACTAAAAAGTATATTAATATGAAAGTAGTTTATTTACATGAAGCAGGGTTTTACATATGAGCTGTTTTAGGCACTTACATTGTGCTGGGGTATTGTTTTCCTTTAAATCACAGTATTGAATAGAAATGCAGCAACTGCCATCACAGATCCAATATAAAGTATTATTTTTTTTTTGATAGTAAACATTTTTATTGTTTTTCAAAAGCAAAAAAGAAGGGGGGGATACAGAAGGAAAGAGGGGGGGGAGGGTACAGTAACATCCGTAAGACAGTTGCATACAAACGTAACATCAAGAGCAATAGCATCATTAAATCCGTATTAAGACAATTGAAGCAAATGTACATCTAACCAGGGATGCCATACACTGCTAAATTTATCTGGGCATTTCCTAGCCTCATATGTTAATTTTATTAAAGGAAGTAACCGGTTCACATAAACTATCCATTCACCTTTCGTAGGGGGAAGTGGTGCCATCCACTTCATAATTGTCATTTTCTTTGCATAGTATAGAAGTGACCTTACGAGTATCCTTGTTTTATTTGAGGGAAGGATGTCTTCCAACGAACTCAACAGACAAACCTCAGGGTAATGGATTGGGGGTAAATCTAACATATCTACCATATACCTGGTGACTTCCTTCCAATATCGTTGAATGACAGGGCATAACCACACCATGTGCCAATACGATCCATCTAGTTCCCCACACCTTTTGCAAGTCGGGGAGGGAAGTTTCCCCATGCGGTGCAATCTATTGGGGGTGAGGTATGTTCGCATTATGAATTTATATTGAATTAGCTTATCTCTAGCACTAATCAGAAAATTATATAAATTTCCCGTCACTTCATCCCATTTGTCCTCTGTCATATCCGGGATATCCCTCTTCCACGACACTAATGCTATAGAGAAGGGGCTCTGAGCAGTAGCCATAATCTGGGCATACAAAATAGATACCATTTTGGACGTATCTTCTTTCCTAAACTGCTTCAGAATTAGAGGTTCATCCATTAAAATATCAGCTGTGCCAAACTGCGTAAAGAATATATGGCTTATTTGTAGGTACCTATACATTGGCGAATTCGGGGTCTCAATTTTGGTTTGAAGTGATACTAGGTCTATGAACCTTGTGCCTTCTAGCAAATCAGCCAGGTACCGAATTGGCGTAGAGGTCCAGTATCTTGTAATCTCAGTCGCTTTAAAGTGGTGGAGATGGGAGTTGTTCCACAAGGGAAGCAACGGTGAGAGAATGGGGGGTTTGATTTTCAGCATCTTTTGTACGTGCAGCCACACCATATATACGGGGCTTTCATGCACGGTGGAAATAGTGAGTAATTATCCGCCTTCCAATAGACACAGTTTGCTAAAGCTTCCAAAGACCCCACAAATCTAGCCTGCAGAATTACATTAGGATTTTCAAGTTCTTGTAGTAGCCACCAATTAATATAAGTCAGCTGGGCTGCTAGATAATAAGCGTAGAGGTCAGGAAGACCCAGTCCCCCTCTATCATATGGGGCCATCAAAGTACGGGTAGCAACTCTTGGTACTTTGTTGCTCCATAAGAATGGCCTAATCAGGGCTTGGATTTCGTCTATAACTCGCTTGGCAATAATTACAGGAGAATTGTGGAAGATGTACAAATACTTTGGCAGGAAGATCATTTTAATTACATTTATTCTGCCCCACAGTGTAAGAGGCAGTGCATTCCATGTTGATATCGCTGTGGTAAGTTGTCTAGTTATGGGAGCAACATTCTGGGCTATAAACAGATTAGGATCAGCATGGATAGTTATCCTGAGATATTTAAAGGATGATACCCACTGCAATCTTGTATCCGTTGCTAGGCTAGGATCTAAGTCTGGTTCAAGGGGAAAGATGACAGATTTGGACCAATTAATCTTGAGGCCAGCAAAGACAGTGAATGTAGAGAACATATGTAAAACCCCGGTTAACGATGGACATGGGTCAGCTAAATAAAGAAGAACATCATCCGCATACAAGGAAATCCGTTCCTCAACGGGTCCATATTTAAGACCGGTTAAAATAAAGTATTATTTAATGGTATACTTTAAAAAGTATAGACATGAACAGCACCTGCTACTGTCCGACATGTTTTGGGCGTCCCCGTCCTTAATCATACGGGTGTGTGAGACATGTCAAGCAATAGCAGGTGCTGCTCATGCCTATACTTTCTGATCTGTATACCCAATTAGGGATGCACCGAATCCAGGATTCGGTTCGGGATTCTGCCTTTTTCAGCAGGATTCGGCCGAATCCTTCTGCCTGGCAGAACCGAATCCGAATCCTAATTTGCATATGCAAATTAGGAACGGGGACGGAAATCATGTGTCACACACATCACAAAACAAAGAAGTAAAAAATGTTTGCCCCTTCCCACCCCTAATTTGCATACGGAAATTAGGATTCGGATTCGGTTTGGTATTCGGCTGAATCTTTCGCAGAGGATTCGGGGGTTCGGCCGAACCCAAAATAGTGGATTCAGTGCATCCCTAATACCAATAAATAATACTTTTTATGGGATCTGAGACGGAAGTTGCTGCATTTCTCTCCAAATACTTAATGGAATAACAGACATATATGCTGCCCTATATCAGCCTATCAGATATCTGCTTCCATTATTCTAACTATACCGGGTCATCTTTCGGCATAACCGGCTATGGGGTTCGTAAACGTAAAAATGGAACCTTTCACACTCACAGCACTGTGAGCTTTTTTGTCAGCAAACTTTTTTTCCTACCCCCATGAAAAAGGGCAGTGTCCCATGTTTGGGGGCTAATGCTAGGGTTGCCACCTTTTCACATCGGGGAAACTGGGCAGGGGGCAGGGCGGATGACATCAGGAGGTGGGGAGGATGTCGTTGGGGGCGGACCAGTGACATCGGGGAAGAGCCGATGACGTCGGTGGAGGAGCCGATGACGTCAGGGGCGGGACTGATGTTGTGGCGATCAGTGATTGGCTGATCGCCATGTCGTTAACTACAATGTCCCGTACGGATTTTCTAATTTGGAGATCCGGACAGGCACTTCTCACCCAGACAGCCCTTTCAAAAGCCGGTCTGTGAAATCCGGACAGGTGGCAACCCTAGCTAATACGGATAACACAGATTTGGGGGTAACAAAAGTGTTAGATTAGCTCAGTGCCCACAAACTCCTACACATCTATAAAAATGATCTGTGCTCCCCGATCAATTTGTGGCAAAGCAACCACCACCACCAGCCCTACAGCAAGAGGACACACTACCTCTGAAACTTGCAGAGAAACATTTGGGGAAATGGCACAATAAATTCTCCTTTGCCGTCAGCTTCTGGCTTGAATGCATGAGCAATGGTGGTTTTTGTTATCAGCTCAGACAGACAGATGCCAAGTGTCAGGTCAAATATTTCCACCAAATTACCCCATCCAGCACAGCAAAGAAAAAGAAAGAGAAGTGTGCAGCCAGAGTAAATGAAAACCATGGTTTGTGTGCAAGTTCACACAACAGAAGGCTTTCCGTTGTAACCGCAGCGCATATTTTTTTTACGAGTTAACATCTGTAGCCAAGCATATGCTTTGAAAGATATGTCAGCTTATAAACACGAATGACGCAAGGACTTTACTGAGCAGCAGAGTAATTGGAGGATAAGAGAGAGCCATCGGCACAGAAACAGATGTGTCCGCTTATTCATTTACAAACTGAAAAAATGTGCACGAGGGGGAATGGAGGCACTTAACCTATTCATTGCCGGAGGGTGCAGGCATCCGAAAAACTACTGGTCTGTCCTTAGACACGCAGTATTTATATTGTCACCACAACATGTCCCTTTTATAGTCACACCATTCTGTATGGGTAAAAGAGCGTTGTCACTTACTGCAAAGACATAAGTGGCCGCACAGTTACACACTTGCTTATTAAGAACAGTGCTTTGGGGTTTTTTCTGTCAAAGGGGTTGTTCACCTTTAAATTACCTTTAAATATGATGAAGCAAGCGATATTCTGAGACAATTTGCAATTGGTTCTCATTTTTTTTTATTATTTGTGGTTTTTGAGTTATTTACCATTTTATTCAGCAGCTCTCCAGTTGGCAATGTCAGCAGTCTGGTTGCTAGGGTCCAAATTACCCTAGGAACCATGCATTGTTTGAATAATAGACTGGAATATGAATTGGAGAGGGTCTGAATAGAAAGATGAGCAATAAAAAAAACAATAACAATACATTGGTAGCCTTACAGCACATTTGTTTTTTTAGATGGGGGTCAGTGACTCCCAACTAAAAGCTGGAAAGAGTCAGAGGAAGAAGGTAAATCATTAAAAAACTAAGGACAATTGAATTAGCCATTCTATAACATATTAAAAGTTAACTTAAAGGTGAACCACCATTTTAAGGCACACAATAAAAATATTGTGACCTTTAATGCTCATTAAAGGAGAACTAAACCTCCCTCACAGACAGCGCCAGATTTACATAGCAGGCAGTGTTGCCACCCGGCCGGTATTTTACCGGCCTAGCCGGTAAAACACCAGCCAAGGCTGGGGCCGGTATTACAAATTTACCGGCAATGTAGCTGCCGGTAAATTTGTAATACACCTAAAAAAAAAGCCAGTGGCCTGCCCCCAGCCTGCTCCAAACTTACCTTTTTCCTGGGCTTTTTGCCAAATTCGCGCGTATGGCTCCGCCCCCTTTGGCGTCATGACCCGGACAGCCAATAGCGCGTCATGGTCCCGCCCCCTTTATCATCACGGCCCCGCCATTTTAACACCGCCCCCTCCACTTGCCGGTATAGATTATTTTAAAAGGTGGCAACCCTAATAGCAGGAGCCCCGAGGCCCACTGTCCCCTTCCCCTTTTTCATGCAAATTTTCATCATCGGGACCAGAGCAATTGGTATTGTTGCATGGGAAATTTAAAAAATGATTGTATCTAGGCAGAACGCCACCCCCTAAAATCCTGCCGTCCTAGGCCTGGGCCTTTCCACAAACCCAGACCTGCTCACAGACAAAAGCCCCCAATCCTCTGCCCTCGATTGGCCCCTCTCCCTGCAAGCTCTGTGATACAGATACAAAAAGATGGAGTCTGTGAACTCCACTGCACCACCTGCATCTATAGGGAGACTTTTCCTTGTACAGGTATGGGGCCAGTTATCCAGAATGTTTGGGACCTGGGGTTTTCCGGATAACAGATCTTTACATAATTTGGGATCTTCATTCCTTAAGTCTACTAGAAAATCATTTAAACATTAAATAAATCTTAGTTGGGATCACATACAAGGTACTGTTTTTATTATTACAGAGAAAAGGAAACCATTTTAAAAATTTTTGATTATTTAGACAAAATGTCATCTATGGGAGATGATCTCACACAAGCAAATAAAACAATCACACACCCTTGTATTGATCAGCCTGGTGCCAATATTAGAGGATCCGGCAACCTCACAATCTGTCTTCTTCCCAGACCTATTAGAGATGGCCTATCCATAAATTGGAACTTTCTGGATGACGGGTTTCTGGATAACTGATCCTATACCTGCATGGAGGGGGTCAATGGAGGGCAGTGAATGAGGATATGTTTGGAGAGATGGTGTCTATAGTAACAGTGGGGATAATAGTTTCTGGGAAGGGAGTGGGATTGTGGGATATCGTAGTGATGAGAGAAATTTTTGCCAAGTTTTGTAGCAAAAATTATACCCATAGACTCCAAATGGAGAAAAAGTGTTGCATTTCCAAAGTTTTTGACTAGTGTCACAAAAATGTTGATGCCCATAGACTTTTGGCTGATTTTTCACTGTTTTGTGAATTTTCAGTGATACGGGTCAGATTAATCATCAACATTACAGCCATGTGCCAGTTTGCTTCTCATTCAATTGGGCACCAGGCTCCTAAATGTGTTCACGTGTCTCTAGTCAGTAGCAGCTATTGATGCAAGATTATAAGGGAATTGATGGAATTCCTGCACTTTAAAAGACACTGCAACATAATAGATATGTTACATTTTTAATTTTTTATTAAAACTATTATTACAATATATAATACTGAAAATAGGAAACCAGTTGCTGCTGACATTGAAAAAATCAGCCTTTGGTCCTGCAGAGATTTATTTATTTACATTTATTTAACTTTACTGCCCCATTCACATGTCATACTGCAGCAATAACACTATTATGACATCACAATGCAAAGTCATGTGACACCATCCTGCATCCTGAGCACAAACAACACATTCGTCAGTTGGAGAGAAAGATTGAGCTAAGCAGTCATGCAGAGTTTGATCTTCCACCAAATGTTTATTTTTCTTATTTTAATCCATTTTATCAATTTGTCTGTGGGCTTCCCAGTTCGGAGACTGGATGGTAATGTATCCTGTATTTATATTTACTCTCAAATAGATTTATTTCTCTTTTTTGGAAGGACTGTGAGTGACAGTGTATTCAGTAATACAAGGTGGGGTCGGGAGGGCACCGTTATTGTGGGACAGAGTGTATATAGTAAGGCAAGATGTCAGTGAATGGGGTGTAATTTTGGGATAGAGTGTATAGTAAAGCTGGCCATACATGAAGAGATCCGCTCGTCGACATTACCAAACGAGCGGATCTTTCCCCAATATGCCCACTAACGGCAGGGCTATATCAGGGTAATCCAAACATTCATCCCTAGAGCCGAACGATGGGATTACAACGAGTAGTAATGGGCTCCGACAGGTCGGTCGAGGGAAAAATGAAACCTTCCCGATTGATATAGTGGCCAGATATTGATCGGGAAGACCTGACGGAAGCCCCATCCACGGGCAGATAAGCTGTGGAATTGGTCTAAAGGACTGATAACTGCAGCTTTATCTGCCTGTGTATGGCACCTTTAGGCAGAGGCTGTTAATAGAAGAAACCATAATCATGGTCTATATCAGATCTGTCCAACACCTACAACTATCAACATCATCCCCCAATATGGCATTATGGGATAAATAGTTGTGTTTAAAAAGTGTGAGTTGGTCTCAGTGTAATATATAGTAACTATTAACAACTCAGTGTTATACACAATGCACAGGCTCCTGTAATCTCCCTATGAAAGATGAAATATAATGTACTTTCTATTTAACATTACACAGAAAGGTAAAATATAAACTATAATGATATTAATATTATTATAAGTGTATTTTATTCACACAAACCATCCCTAGCTCTTATTCTTATATCCTTTTGCTATTCTATATAACGGTCATGTGACATTTACTGGCCATACTGCCGCACTGACACTATTAGCGATTACATCACAATGCGCAGACATGTGACACTATTAGCGATGACATCACAATACGCTGACATGCAACAACATCCTGTATCCTGAGCACAAACAACACATTCGTCAGTTGGAGCGGAAGATTGAGCTAAGCAGTCATGCAGAGTTTTATCTTCGACCCAACATTTATTTTTATAATTTTAATCAATTTTATCTTTATTGCTGTGGGCTTCCCAGTTCATAGACTGGATGGTAATGTATCCTGAGTTTATATTTATATTTTTTTTAGGAGGGGATGTGATAGGTAGTGCATATAGTTGAGAGCGTGTTAGACAAAGAGGCTTTAACTGTGGGATAGAGTGTGTGTGTGTGCTAAATATTTTCACTATATTCATGTAATTGTAATGTTCCAACTAATTGTGTTTATTTCTTATAGGACCCAATGATCAGGAGGCAGAGGTTACAACAACTGATACTATGAAACAAATAGGTAATTGGATCATTATTAAATACTGAGTGTCTGTTATTTTCCTTTTCTCTCCATCTCAGAAGACCATCAGCTTCCCCCATGTGACACTTCATATTATTCTTTATATTTTATTCCTGTCCATTAATTAATTAAATGACTGTATTAACAGTAATATCTATTCACTCAACTTAAAGTTTCTTTCCTGAACTCATTACATTCTCCTTTTTCCCCCCCAGATTGGCATCCCATCCAGATTACTGACAGCATCAGTGTACATGGAATTGGTAAGATTTCTGTGGCTTTTATCTGTCTCTTATATTCATTATTTGGGCAACTTCTATTTTTCTTCTTCATGCATCAAATTTCTCACTTCATTAAAGGGGTGGTTCGCCTTTCAGTTGACTTTTAGTATAGAATGGACAACTTTTCAATTTGTCTTCATTATTGTTTTTATATTTTTTACATGAATTGCCTTTTTCTTCTGACTCTTTAACTTTCAAACGGGTCACTGACCCCATCTAAAAAAACAAATGTTCTACAAATCAACAAATATATTGTTCTGGCTAATTTTTATTACTCATCTCTCTATTCAGGCCTCTCCTATTCATATTCTAGTCTCTTATTCAAATCAATGCATGGTTGCTAGGTTATTTGGATCCTAGCAACCAGGTTGTTTAAATAGCAACTGGAGAGCTGCTGAATAAAAAGCTAAATAACTCAAAAACCACAAATAATAAAAAATGATAACCCATTGCAAATTATCTCAGAATATCACTCTCTACATCATAGTAACAGTTAACTTAAAAGGGGAACTGCGCCTTTAACTTAAAGTACTAATAATAATGTAATATTTCCATTTTAAATTTTTCTAGCAGGGGCCTTTTAACACTGGTGACACAAAACAAATGAAGAAATAGCCTTTTATATGATGAGGAATCCATGTTAGACCTGTCGCCTTAAACATGTCTAGCACTTACATGGTTATATAATCAGTAACATATGTGTTTGTCATGTTGCAGATATCCCTATGAAAATTCTTATCCGTGTTGCTGGTGGATGCATTGGCTTACTTATAATCGCAGTCCTGGCTTTATTCATGCGATTCTGGTAAGGACAATTAGGGTGCTTTATAGATAAACCAAGTTAAATTCTGATTATTTTTGTAAATAAGTAGAAATATATTGGCAGGCTTTCCTATTTTTATGAAGATATACAATATCTAATGATTTCTAAAAAGCATAAATGAATTAATCCCGTCCCTTGTAGATTTCTATATACATTTTAGAGTAGAATGTGCTCTTAAACATTATTTTTCTCTATTCTGTCTCAGTAACAAAAACGTAAAAGAACTAAGAGAAGCCGAGGAAGAGCTGCGCAGCCTCCAAGTTGTTGTACAAGGTAAAAATGATGATATTGTCCTTTGTCTGTGACATTTCCACCCCATAAATGTCTGAAATAGGTTCATATGGATAAAAAATACACTGTCCCTATAAAGTAACATTATCCAGGGCTAATAAAAAATCATTTGTTCTCTCCTGTCAAAATCTTATGTAAGATTAAGGAATGTTTTTTAAGCCGTGATGCCATTTTCACTTGTAGATTCTTTTATGGGAATTGTACAACATATGAGGACAAGGCCGGTTATAAGGAAAGCTATAAAACTATAAAATACCAATTAGACAGTTACAAAAAAAAATACCATTGATGGTAATCTTTAATTCTATGAAGAGAAAAAGAACCCCAATTGCCTCTCACTCGTTCAGCGGTTCGAGTGAGAGGCAATTGGGGTTCTTTTTCTCTTCATAGAATTAATTGAAATTTACTGACTTAGGTCAGACCTCTGCCTCTGCCGTGGGACGAATTTAAGTTTATTTGGGATCACTTCGTTTTTGCAAATCTTTAATTCTAGTAACTCCTAGCAACCAAAGAGAAATTATTTATGGTCTGGTATGTGAAAGAAGGCATCTGATTGGTTGCTATGGCTTGCCACTTTGACCGCCATGTTTGAAAGAGTTAATCGAAGTATTACACTTATGTTTTAGGTGTTAAAATACAGAAGCCAGAAGAAGACTCTAAGGCAAAGGAAGATATTCCTAAAAAAGAAATAGAAAATAAAGGCAAGGAAGTACCTAAAGAGTCTACTATAAAGACTGATCCCCCTCAAGAGATCTGTGAATCTGAGAAAACAGAAAGTAAGTACAAACTAAGTGAAGTGGAGAAATGAGCTGACGGTTGAGAGTAACATTTGTTAAGGCCCCCATACACGGGCTGATAAAGGTTGCCGACAGATCGAGTCATCTGATCGCGCCCCCATCTGTGCATTTATGCAGTCCCGCGATCCGACCACCCCTATTTGATCCATTATGATCCGATCGTTGGGCTCTAGGGCCCACAGTCGTATCATCCCGATATCACCCACTTCAATGTGGGCATATCGGGGGGAGATATCCGCTCGTTTTGCGATAATGGCCACCTTTAGTCTGCTCTTCAGACATCTCATTGATAACTATGGGTTGCCACAGAGAAAACTTTGACTGCCTTGTTTTAAAGAGTTAATTGAAGTGTTACACTCTTGTGTTTTAGGTGTTAAAATACAGATGCCAGAATGAAAAGGAAGATATTCCTAAGAAAGAAACAGAAAATGAAGGGAAGGAAGTACCTACAGAGTCTACTATAAAGAATGGTCCCCCTCATGAGGCCTGTGCTAAACCAGAGAAAGAGACAGAAGAAAGTACAGAAGCAGAATTGGTAGAGGAAAATGAAGGACCTGAAAGTAGAGTTGATCAAAAGAAAGAAGAAGGTGCTCAGAAAGCAAATGAGACCCAACAAAAACAAGGGCAGAAGAAGAAGAAAAGAAATAAGAAACACAGAAAGTAAAGAAAAAAGGATCATAGTGACCCGAGGGAATAAAAGGCAACCGTTGAAAGAGCCGCCATTCAAAATACAGAATGGAATGACAGCAGCCCTTTACTGAGCAAACTACCATACTACCATCTACCATACTACAGAAATAAATTGTATATGTAAATATGTATATACTATATATGATTATGTATTATAATAATATGTATAATAATAAAGTTTAATATGATAAATATATTCTGCCTCTTTGTATGAACTTTTTTTCACTACATCAAGGGCTGTCTAGAGGGTAAAGGTAAAGCTCTGTCTTAAAAGGCCACAGGCTGAAAACAACATGGGAGTGGTGTATGGGAGAGAGTTCAAACTTGACCATTGAGGATTAAGTATTATTCCTAAACCGATTCAGTTTGAGGCTTATAGCCAGAGAGCAGTTTGACTGGTGTGATGCTCTGTTGGGAGTTGGCTGTGGGGCTGCATATATTGTATTGCAATGGTAAAATACAACTTAAAGGGGTTGTTCACCTTTGATTAACTTTTAGTAGGAGTTAGGAATTGATATTCTAAGATAATTTGCAATTGGTTTTATTTTTTGTGGTTTTTGAGTAATTTGGCTTTTTATTCAGGAGCTTTCCAGCTCGCAATTTCAGCAATATGGTAGCTAGGGTCCAAATTCCCCTAGCAACCATGCATTGATTCGAATAAGAGACTTGAATACGAATAGGAGAGGCCTATGGAGAAAGATGAGTAATAAAAAAGCAGCAATAACAATACATTTGTAGCATTTTAGAGCATTTGTTATTAGATGGGGTCAGTGACCCCCTTCCGAAAGCTGTAAAGAGTCAAAAGGCAAATAATTAAAACACTATAAAAAAAAAAAGTAATGAAAAAGTTGCTTAGCATTGGCCATTCTATAACATACTAAACGTTAACTTAAAAGTGAATCACCCCTTTTAAAGAGAGTTTACATTTCCAAGATTTTTCCAAAAATGTATTAAGTGTAAAAGCACCTGTTAGCTGTTCTGGGCTCTCTGCTAAAAGCCAATTAAGTGAGAAACTTTCTTTCTTTTTCTGGCTGTTCAGTGCATAGAAAAGAGGGACTTTCCCGTACAAATGAGGGACTGCGGGTTGAGCTGTCAAAAGAGGGACTGTCCCTCCGAAAAAGGGACAGTTGCGAGGTATGATAACGGTATGGAGATCCAAATTACAGAAAGATCCGTTATCTGGAAAATCCCAGGTCCCAAGCATTCTGGATGATAGGTCCCGGGACCTGTATTTGATTCCAACTAAGATATAATGAATCCATATTGGTGGCAAAACAATGCTATTGGGAATATTCAATGTTTAAACAATTTTTAGCGAAGTATGGAGATCCAAATTACGGAAAGACCCCTTATCCGAAAAGCCCCAGGTCCTGAGAATTCTGGATAATAGGTCCAAAAGCTGTATTTGTTTATAACTTTTATTCAGAGGTTCCATTGCAACGGGCATCTTTTATAAATAAGAAAGCAAATATTGGCTTTATCCCATGATTACAGATGGGATTAAGCCCCCCGCCCTGTACCTTGGAAAGTAAACAACAAAGTTGGCATTAAAGGTTAAAAAAGAAAAACGAAGGTGTAAACAGGGCGTACAATTAATTTGTTTGGATCCTGAAGCACAACTAGGAACGACTATTTCTATACAAGGCGAGGAGCCAATAACACTCAGCGAATGGAATGCGCAGAAATACTTCTCCTCTCCTGCTCCAACTCTATAACAGAGCGTCTGAATTATCTTCAATGCCTACAAAGCCACCTGAAGGGGTTCTCGTGCCAAAGTCCATGTAGGAAAAGCACACTGGGAGAAATTCTTAGGAGTCTGGCAGATGAGGATTTGCAGTCTTTTGGCAGGGGTGGAGAAATTCTTAATAAGGTTAGGAGCCAGACAGGGTTTGTGAAGTACAACTGGAGTGTTGGTGATAGAGAAAAAAACATGTCCAACGGCTTGAAAGCAAAATGACGGTCTAATTACAGATAACGCACACATTTCCCCCGTGTGCCAGAGGTTTTATTTCTTTTTGAGTTATAAACGTGTTAAAAAAAAAGTTATTTTTTAAGATACAGGTATGGGACCTGTTATCCAGAATGCTCGGGACCTGGGGTTTCCCGTATAACGGATCTTTCCGCCTTCATGCCTTAAGTCTACTAGAAAATCATGTAAACATTAAATAAACCCAATAGGCTGGTTTTGCTTCCAATAAGGATTAATTATATCTTAGTTTGGATCAAGTACAAGCTACTGTTTTATTATTACAGAGAAAAAGGAAATCATTTTTAAACATTTTGATTATTTGGATAAAATGGAGTCTATGGGAGACGGCCATTCCATAATTTGGAGCTTTCTGGATACCGGGTTTCCGGATAAGGGATCCTATACCTGTATTTGGACTCTGTGTGCTTGTTTATAAAAGCTGAAATATCCGTCCGATAATGCAAAAAACTAAATTGTCGGAAATCATACCATATTCTGGTCATAAGGGATTGGTGCAGAGGAAACAGAGAAATTTGCAGGTATGGGGGTACCTCCCAAGCATGGTCAAAGTGGGTCAGAGTTTGCTACTCTGCACCAGGGCCAATCCGATGCTCTGAAGATTTTATTTTTTTTTAGGGGGGGGGAGCAAGAGTAGTGACGCCACTGTCTGCATGAATTTACAGAATGGCTCACCCAGTGAGTAACTAGATGTTACTGGGATTGCAAATTCAATTCACTGGCATACCTCCCAACTGTCCCGTTTTTCGCAGGACAGTCCCGATTTTGACAGTTCAACCCGCAGACCCGGATTGTTACTGAAATGTCCCGATTTTCTCTTTGATCTCCTAAACTGAACAGCCAGAAAAAGATATAATGTTTCTAAGACCTAATTGGCTTTTAGCAGGGAGCCCAGAATACAAGGCAGGTGCACTTAGATACATGTGTTTAAAGAGGACCTGTCATCTGACATAAAAAACTGTATAATAAAATTCCTTTTCAAATTAAACATGAAATCCAAATTCTTTTTTTATTAAAGCATTCATAGCTGTTGTAAACTCATCTAAAAATCTCAGCTGTCAATCAAATATTGTCTGCCCCTCCTCTATGCCTTTTATGCCAATCACTTTCCATTCAGCACTTACTAAATGTCACTGCTCTCCCCACATTCCCCAGTTCTCTCTACCATTTAATTGTGTAACCAGGGCATGGGGATGTACATACGGTCCCCCATTCTGGTGAACAAACAAGATTCTGAGATGATACAAGACTTGTCTTAATAACAGTGTCCACAAAATGGCTGCTGCCTGCTTGTTATAATTATGAATTCCCAGACCAAAGGAAACAAGATTCAAATAATTTATATAGTGTAATTAAAGCTTATTTTGCTTGACTAGCGTGATTAAATAGGATTTGGAATATTTTTTTTCAGGTGACAGCTCCCCTTTAAGATAAGCAAAGAAACAATTGTAACAATTTAAGATAAGCAGGTCTCTTGGGGAAACTGTGACTTGCAGCTTAAAAGACAATTTAAAACTGTAATAACACATAAAACCTGAATCTAAAACCCCCAGAAATGTATTTAAACTTTCCATAACCTGGAAAATTTTGTAAAATGGACATGGTTATTAGGGGGTGTGGCCATAAAATTGGTGTGTAGGGATGGGCAAATTTTTTTGCCGAAAAAATGACGCCCATAGACTTGTATGGCGTTGTGCGTCAAAATAAAAAGACTTGCGTCAAAAACAATTTCGCCGTGCAACATTTTTTTTGACGTCCTTAGGCCATCAGCGACATTTCGTCGGCGGCAAATTTTTGGACGAAACGGGTCAAATTCGCCCATCCCTATTGGCGTGGTCAAAACGTTTTTGTCCCTCTTTTCTTATTTTTCGTCCCCACCCAGCGCTGCATCCTAAAACCCAAAGTGAACAAAAAGCAACAGATGATTGATGGGTCATTGACTCACTGGCTCTCTTGGCAGACAAGTGTAAATATTATGAAACAGAGTTCAGCAGTTGTATCCAGTTACATACAGTAAATAAAGGGTTTAAAAGAGAAATATCTGCTTTTATCATTTTACAGAAGTGTTCCCACAAAGTTGCTCAGTACAGGAGAATGCCAGCGCTATCAGAGTTGTATGGTATCTCTCAGTGCAGGCTATGAGAAGACTCAAAGGCTATTCTGGAAGAATTGAGTTATTTATCAAAAGTCGAGTGTCAGAATTTTATTTTTTTTTACCTCAAATGAACTTGAATGACCTTGAAAACCGAATGTTATCTTATTTAAGAAAAAACTCGAATGGCAAAAACCAGATTCTGTGAGTTCAAGTACAGCAACCAGAAAAATGTAATCGTTCGAGTTTTCGGGGGTTTTTTAAAAAAAAATTCAAGTTTTTTTTAACCCGAAAATGTGAGTTTAGACCAAAAGAAAAACCTCAAAAACTAACATTTCTGTGGAAAAAATAACTGCAACCTTAATAAATGTGCCCCGTAAGGTGGCCATAGACGTAGAGATTAGCTCGTTTGAGGACATCTCTCCCCGATATGCCCACATTGAAATGGGCGATATCGGGCTGATCATAATGCATTCGTTACGGGCGGTCAAATCGCGGGGCCGCATAGATGCGACAGGATTTTTTTAACCTGCCCCCGACTTTGGCCAGATATCGATCGGGGAAGCCCCTCGGATGGCCCCACACACAGGCCAATAAGCTGCCGACTTGGTCTGTCGGCAGCTTTTATCGGCCCATGTATGGGGATCTTAAGGGAACAGGGAGCCCTGAGACTTAGAGGAGAAAAAAAAAATATTTCCTATACTCTGGTTGGGGGAAACAATACTATTTTTGCTTTAAAATTCTCCTTGTGTGAGCTATGCTGCCCACATCACGAGGGAGCTCCCAGTACAGTAGCCATGTTAGGGGTCACACAAGCACATCGTTTTGGAAGCTTTCTCATTGTGCGCATGCATGTCCCCTAAGTCTATGGGAGATGGCTTTCAAGTAATTCTGAGCTTTTTGGATAACAGGTTTCCGGATAATGGATCCTATACCTTTAATAATAAAACCTTGTACTTGATCCAAACTAAGATATAATTAATCCTTACTGGGGGCAAAACCATCCTATTGGGTGTATTTAATGTTTACGTGATTTTAAGCAGACTAAGGGTTAGTTGACACGAGGAGTTTCGAGGAGATTTTGTCGCCTGGCGACTAAATCGCCTCATCTTCTGAGCGACAATCTCCCCGAACTGCCTCTGCGTGTTTTCCCATAGGCTATAATGAAAAGTCGCCTGCGCTAAAACACAAGCGGCGATGCGTTTTCCATAGTCGTCCGAAGTTGCCTCCCGTGAGTCTCCCCGAATCTCCTTGTGTGAACTAACCCTAAAGGTACGGAGATCCAAATTACAGAAAGATCCATTATCCGGAAACCTCAGGATCCCCTGCATTCTGGATAACAGGTCCCATACCTGTACAGGCTATGAGATGCTGTTTAGGGAGCTATTGTTGCATAGTACAAGGTAATACTTTCACTGACATACTTTTACAGAATTTCTTTGTACAAGCTGCACATGTTGCAGCTATGGAGTATCTCATTTGCAGTTTTTCCCATGCACTATTATTGCTTTATTGTTTTATCGTATATGTAGCTCCACTGGGGCAGGGACTGATGTGAGTGATCAACAATCTCTGCAAAGCCCAACATGCTAGCGCTATATAAATAAAGGATAATAATAATAATAATCTTCCCTGCAATTATCAAATGCAAATATTACAGTGGCTATATAAATATTTCCCTTTGTCCTCCCTTGAAGGTGTTTCATATAACAAGGGTTTTGGGAGTTTCCGTGCTTAAAATCTGTTATCCGGAAACCTGTTATACAGAAAGCCCTAAATTACGGAAATGTCGTATTCTATAGGCTCACTTTTATCCAAATAATCCTAATTTTTAAAAACTATATCCTTTTTCTCTGTAACAGTAAACTGGTACCTTGTACTTGATCCCACCTTAGATATAATTAATCCTTATTGGAAGCAAAACCAGCTTATTGGGTTAATTTAAGGTTCGATGTGTTTCTAGTAGAAAAAGTACAGAAAGACCTGTTATCCGGAAAACCACATTCCATAGGGATGCAATGATCCACTATTTTGGATTCGGCCAAACCCCCAAATCCTTTGCTAAAGATTCGTCCGAATACCAAACTGAATCCTAATTTGCATATGCAAATTAGGGGTGGGAAGGGGAAAACAGTTTTTACTTCCTTGATTTGGGACACAAAGTTACACAATTTGCATATGCAAATTAGGGTTCAGATTTGGTTCGGCCAGGCAGAAGAATTCAGCCGAATCCTGCTGAAAAAGCCCGAATCCCAAACCGAATCCTGGATTCGGTGCATCTCTAATATTCCATAATGATACTTAGTAGTAGTAGTAGTAAAGGCACGTGCAACTATATTCCTTTTGTATGTTTGCACAGGTAGGAGCTACCATAGCGCCTTCTCCCTTTGTCTAGTACAGGTATGGGATCCGTTATCTGGAAACCCGTTATCCAGAAAGCTCCGAATTATGAAATGGCTCCCATAAACTACTTTTTCTCTGTAATAATAAAACAGTACCTTGTACTTGGTCCAAACCAATATATAATTAATCCTTATTGGACGCACAACCAGCCTATTGGGTTTATTTAATGTTTATATGATTTTCTAATAGACTTATGGTGCTGTACGAAGATCCAAATCACAGAACGATCCGGGAAAAAAAAACAGGTCCTGAGCATTCTGGATAACAGGTCCCATACCTGTACACATTAACAAACTGGCATAATCTATCTGGGATCCTGCACTAGAGGGCAATTCCTCAAACAAACCCAAGTAACATGGAAGCTTCAACTCCCTCCTATAAATCCAAATATGAGCACATGCTTCCCATTTAAAAATCATAAGTAATTGTATTAGGGTCCTTCAAAGATTGCTCTAATTCAGGCCAACTCATTCTCAAACCCAGATTCCCAGCGAGCAATAAATATGATCCATCTTAATTACCAAGTATCCTGTAAGAGGACTGTTCTTAGGAAATGCTTTAAATAAATCTCTTATATTGTTCAGTTTTGACTTGGGACGTGGGAAAGCGCCTAATCCTATTGAATTTCGAGGCCACTGACACTTTATTGAACTCCGCTGGCAATGCTGGTTCTGGAGCCGTTTATAAAACAGAGAGGCTGTTTAGAGAACTCACCAACTGTATGTCGAAGTTCTTCACATTGGCTGATGTGCGGCAGCCTTAGCATTTCCTTCCATTTCTTACTGCGTCCGTTTCGCTTGCCACCACCCCCTGCAACAGGAGATATAAACATTTCATTCAATAAAACAAGAAGCTCAGCTAAACACCATATAAAAAATGCAACAAATTTGAGGTTTTTGAAGTCCCACTCCCAAATATCTTTGAGCTCTGGTTTATAACATCTCATGGATCATTGATGATCATGACAGGGTGACGTCTTGTATTGAAATACAGCACTGTTTAGACTCAATGACTCCTGCTGGGAAACGTTTGCATGAATACACTTGGTTTTCTGTATTGGAGCCCAAACCCTGAGATCTTGGCAGTAAAAGACATAAAGAAGCGAGTCACTGAGTATTAAATTTGTCATGTAGGCAGTGGGACCTGAATAGATTGAGGTTTGGCTGCCTAGAGTTGGCCATACACTGTCCGCTTAAAGCTGCCTTATCGGCCTGTGTTTATAGCCACCAGGCTTGAATCATCAGGCTTGAAAATCCCGTTGAGTGAAGACAGCATTGACCTCAACCGATGAGTCTATGTAGACCCTCAGTATGATCTGATGGTTGTCCTCCAGACCTATTATCAGATGGCCCAGTGCATGGGTGGCTTAAAAGGGTGGTTTGCCTTTAAGTTAACTTTTACTATGTTATAGAATGGCCAATTGTAAGCAACTTTTCAATTGGTCTTCATTGTTATGTTTTTTAATAGTTTTTTAATTATTTGCCGTCTTCTTCTGACTCTTTCCAGCTTTCAAACGGGGGTCACTGACCCCATCTAAAAAAACAAAACTTCTGTAGGGCTACCAGTGTCGGACTGGGATACCAGGGGCCCACCCAAAAAACCTTAGACCAGGGGCCCACCCAAAAAACCTTAGATCAGGGGCCCACTCAGTACTATTTTTCTTCCTCTCTTCACTCAATCTCTATTCTTCTAGTCTCTATTCTTTACATAGTATAAACTATTATTCCATCTATTTAGCTTCATAGAAATAGGGAATGGCCATGAAATAGGCCAAATCTTTAACAGCATGAGGGCCCACTGACACCTTGGCCCACTGGGAGTTTTCCTGGTATCCCGGTGGGCCAGTCCTACACTGAGGGCTACAGATTTATTGTTATTGCTACTTTTTATTACTGATCTTTCTATTCAGGCCTCTCCTATCCATATTGCAGTCTCTTATTCAAATCAATGCATGGTTGCTAGGGGAATTTGGACCCTAGTAAACAGATTGAGGAAACTGTAAACTGGAGAGCTGCTGAATAAAAAGATAAATAACTCAAAAACCACAAATAATAAAAAATGAAAACCAATTGCAATTTGTCTCAGAATATGACTCTCTACATTATACTACAAGTTAATTTAAAGGTTAACGACCCCTTAAAAATGGCCATACACATTACAATTAAGATATTTCCTGCAACCATGTGTTTGTTTTCACTACAAATGTTAAGACCTGGGTCGTCAGGTATGCAGATAGAAACAATAGAATTATACCGATGTTCAGGTGCCTTCAGCGGCACCCGATAAAAATTCTCCGTCTTTGCCAATTAACGAGACAACCAATATCCAAGTCTTTTTCTAATATCGGTCACCTCGTCTTCCACCGCACAAGCACTGAATTTTGTAGAAACATTTTAAAAAGATTTTATGTGGATGAATGCAAAATAGAGCTTTTGTTGTATAACATTTTCATGTCCTCAAAGAAGAAGGCTTGAAGGAAATCTGTCTATAATAGACTGGCATAGCAAGCAATGGCAATCTGATGCAGATCTTAAGGGGGCCATAGACGTAGAGATCCGCTTGTTTGGCGATGTTTGCCAAACGAGCAATTCTCTCCCCGATATGCCCACATTGAAGTGGGATGGCCCCACACACGGGCCAATAAGCTGCCGACTAGGGGGCAAATTCACTAAGATTCGTAGTTGCGCCAGGCGTAACTTCACCGCACTTCGCCGCACTTCGCCACACTTTGCCAGGCGTAGTTTCGCCAGCGCTTCGCAAATTCACTAAAATCCGAAGTTGCGCTCAGGGGTAGCGTAAGGTTGCGATGTTGCGCTAGCGTTGATTCGCTAAGTAAAGCGAAGTTTCGCTAGCGAAGGCTAATTTGCATACGGCGCCAAATTCAAATTTCAATGGAGGAATACGTATCAGCACTACAAATGCCTAGAAAACCTTCAAAACATCAAATAAAAATTTTATTTTGCCCTACACATGTGCTCACTGTATAGGTAAGTTGCCATGAGTCAGGAAATGTAGGGGGGAAGGAGGGGAGCCCCAAAATTTTTTTCGATCTTTTTCAGCCTATCACCCATAATGTAGAAAACACGCCAGCGTTTTTTGGGACTTAGAAAAAAATTGGACTTTTTTTGAAGCAATCCCTATCTACTCTATTGTGCTTCGCCTGGTCTGAGGTGGCGAAGGAAGTCTAGCGTAAAAGGTAGCGTTCAGTACACTGCGCGCGTTAGTGAATTTGCGTAGTTACGTCGCTAGCGAAACTTCGCCAGGGGTAAGGGTGCGAAGTAACACTAGCGAAACTATGCCAGCGTTCGTTAGTGAATTTGCGCAGTAACGAAAATGCCAAACGCTAGCGAAGTAACGCTAGCGTTCGGCGCTTAGTGAATTTGCCCCTAGGTCTGTATAATACTCTGACTATATAATACTAAGCTGTGTATTATTTACAGTATGGGAATGTTGAGTGAAAAATCACAACCAATATCTTTGTACTGTGGATAAACTGATTCTTGGATTGGAGAAATTTAAACATTTCATCTCTCTGCCAGTGCATCGTGCTTTGGAAGATGAGGAAGCAAAGAAGGGCCGCATTTCCAAGCAAGATGCGCTAGCGTTCAAGTATGCCTAGCAACTTCGTTAGAGGTCTTCGCTCAGGCTAATTTGCATATGGCGGGAAATTATAAACTTGAATGGACGTATATGTTGCAGCAAATACATTACATTACACAAGTCCAGGGAAATAAAATAGGGTTGTTATAATGCCCTACACATGAGCCCACTGTATAGTTTATGTTCCATATGTGTTTAAGGACTTTTGCAGGCTATCACTCTGAAAAAAGGAAACTTAGAAACTTTTTCCACTAAAAATATAATATATAAATATAAAAAGTGACAGAAGATTGAGAAAGATCTATGCACTCCAATGCACTTCGCATGGTCTGAGCTGGTGAAGTTAAGTCTGCCACCAATTCGCCAGACCGAAAATTCGCCTGGAGATAGAGTGCGAATGACTGATAGCGTCTGTCTTTTTCGCCAGCGAAGTTATGCCTGCGCCTGTTAGTAAATCGGCAAAGTGCCTGAAAGAGGTCACGCTGGCGAATTGTCCCTTAGACTAGCCAATGGTTAAACTTGATTTTATTCAGGCTCAGAATGTATGCTAATAACCTCATGAAGTCTGTATCAGCCACCCACGACATGACCCCTCTATTATGGGATTAACCATCGTCCACTTGAAAGTTGACATTTATTATCCATTATAAGGAAGGACCGCAAGCATTTCCATGGTCTCCTCCATTGTGCACGTCTATTAGCAGCCACATAAAGAAGGTCTGACAATGTTATCATTTAAAATAAAAGCCTTCTACTTAGGAAAAGATCCCATAAAAATCCCCTTTTCAGAATCCGCCAGAGAGAATCGACAGAGAGAACAAGCAGTTCTCACCTAAACTCTAAAGTTGTGAACCAGTGGCATGGAACAGGCTTTGACTTTCTTGCACAACAGCGACAGCTGTGGTTTTATTCCATAATTTAAACTGCTCTCAATGTACAAAAAAATGAAACAAGGCAGACAATTTTATAATTCTCAATTTCAGTATATTGAAATTTTTCTCGATCACTAGTATTTTTCATTTTTTTTGCGTATTTAGGTACATCTTTATAATTGTATATTGTTTTGGTATTTAGTAAAATTGCTACGGGTTTTAAAATCGATCCTTAATTCAAAATTTAGATTGTATTTTAAATTTGAACTTAAATTTAAACCTTAATTGAACCTAAAGTGACTATAGTTTCCTCGTATGCTCTTCAAATCCATTGCAGCTTATGTTCCATGATTACTAAATTGGTTTTAAATAGGGCTAGACCCGTAGGGTGAATCCTAACGTCATATCCTTTTAACATGTTTAAATACTTATAACGGTTTCCTCACAATTGTACCTATGATTACGTATCGGCGTATGAATTATGGATTTGGATCCCTAATATTAGCCTATAAACTTGGGTGTAAATATTCAATGAACTTGTCTTGAGTGGAACAATTTTGGTGCAAACCATGTCACTGTTTGACCCAACTTATGACTGTTCTCTATAAAGCAGCTACAAACTCACTGTCTAGCATATTGCTCCCCTCTAACACTTCCATGTCCATATGTTGTTCCATAAGTTTTATTTAGGATATTTTTCCAAAATTGCAGTGTTTAAAATAAACCGTCCAGAACTGCTAATATCAACATCCCCCCGCTATGGAAAAATATGTCTTAAACATTTCTCATGTGCGTCACAATAATTCTCTTGACGTTTTTGGAAGCCATATACAAATGGAGCAGACTTTAATAATAAATAATAATGCATCTGCTGTATTTGATGCACAAAGAACACCCCACATTACAGTGGATGTGTGCATGGCTCCATCTGTTGCTAACAAAGCCCATTGGATATGTTGTTATGTTCAGTTTACCAAACCAGAAACTCACCTTATTATTAACTTTTCCTATCACGCAGGCACTGATGTATTCTAAATATTCCCATATAAAGACACTGTCTCAGTTTGCGGCCATGTAGAAACCCAAAAATACCCCCTTCCTGATTGATATTTGATTGGAACTCATTTAGACAATAAACGGCATTTTTACTTGAATCATTGAGACAGGGAATTAGACTTTTTGAAATTGGCCTCAGGTGTGCACCCACAACCTTTCTTTTTTGTATTTGTAATTGCTGGGAGCTATGGCTAAGCTCCATGTGGTTTTTTGCACCCTCATACCCACCCTTTTAGATTTTTGGTGGTCCTATTGTCCCTTTAATTATTTGCTTTGGTTTGTGCAATCACTCTCCCTTAAAAGCCGAAAATGCTAGCGGCATGGGAGGATCTAGCCTGAAGGCAGTCTCTCCCATTTAAAAGCCGCATAGCAGTTGGCGGGGGAGGATTTAGCACACAGTTTAAAACCAAGGCATAGGAGTTGTTCACATGAAGTAATGCTATTAAGAAGAGAGGTAAGATACCTATTTTACTATGATTAAAGGTAAACAAGTTAGGGACCACCGTATGGGGTTTGCCTTGACGTGGTATGGTGGCTTGTCAATTTTGTGATCATAACTTTGTAGCTAAAAAACCCTGTTTCAAAACTATATGCACTAGCATTTTTACTTGAATCATTGAGACAGGGAATTAGACTTTTTGAAATTGGCCTCAGGTTTGCACCCACAACCTTTCTTTTTTGTATTAATAAACGGGAAGGGTAAAAAATCTCATTGGCAGCAGGACACCACATATAAAGTCGGGCAGATGCAGTGTCGGACTGGGACACCAGGGGCCCACCAAAAACCCTTAGACCAGGGGCCCACCCAAAAACCTTGGGACCATGGGCCCACTCAAAGTATTATTTTCTTCCTTTCCTTGCTCAACCTCTATTTTCCTAGTCTCTTTTCTTTACATACTATAATCTAATATTCCATCTATTTAGCCTCTTTATTCTCATAGAAATCAGGAATGGCCATGAAATAGGGCAAATGTTTAGAAGCAGGAGGGCCCACTGACACCTGGGCCCACCGGGAGTTTTCCTGGTATCCCAGTGGGCCAGTCCGACACTGGGCAAGGTAAAAAATCCAGTCGGATCGAGGCTGCATCTGTTCGTTGATGCGGTCCCGCAATCCGACCGCCGTATTGCCTCCATTCTGATCCGATCGTTTGGCCATAGGTCCCACGATCGGATCAGCCTGATATCGCCCACCTCAATGTGGGCATATCAGGGAGAGATCTGCTCGTTTGGCGATGTGAATGGCCACCTTTAGGCCATGTGTGTGTGGTCCTAGGCTGGTGGGTTCTATTATGGCCAAGCAAGCAGATTTTAGTTTGTAAAGCAAATGGCATCCGGGTGCTAGGCTCATGCATCTTAGTAACTCGGTATTGGACTGTCAGAAATGAAGGATGAATAGGAGACGGTCCATACAGAAACATGACCAATGAAGAACTTCAAACAAGCTGCAACTTCACCTTGTTTTCCTCTGCAACTCAAAAGACAAACCTCAAAACACATCTGACAGAGAAGCTATGACAGAAAAAGGATTTTCACTACAATTATGTATCGACTTATGGACAAGTAAATGATCCCTGCAGCACCGTGCATAACCCAGAAAAAGTCCTGCAGAATTCAGACAGTTCTGGTGAAGAGCAAGAGAAGAGTTTCCGCATTAAACATTGCCCCCATTCTTACAAAACCAGTATCATTTACATTCAGAAAACCACTTTCCCAACCAACGCCAGCAAAAATATGATAATGTGACGGATGCCAAAAGTATCAGCAGCGGGTGAGGGAGTCTCCCCAAATGACCCCTCATTGTTTCATGCAGAAATGGATAACTTTTTTCCTCTTTTCATTATTTTACTGGATTATCAAAAAGGGCAAACATAATCTATATCAACTGCCTTGTTAAAAAAAAAAAAATTCCTTTTATTTGTACAATTAAACAGCACAGGCTGAATTTTAACATTTTATTTACAATAGAAAAACAGGTAAATAATCTGTTATAATATGTTACTTGCTTTCCCTGTTTAACCCCCTCTATCCTTGGTTGCCTTTTCACCTAAATTGCCTCTGTAGGGGGGAAGTCAAAATAGTGGATGGGGAGGGCCAGTCGGATTTGGGATTTGAGATTTTTCTGCTGTTCTGAACACTCCAGGAACTACAGCCATATAACTGCAATGACAATATTTTCATATATCTTTAACACATTGTTAAAAAGGTGCCTGGCCACATATTTGCCCACTAATAAAAGTTTTAAACTAAACTCTGCAATCCTTAGCCCCTAGAAACCAAACCGTAACCCAGTGCTTCCCAAACTGTAGGGCGCAGCATGAAGTTCAGTTAGGGTAAGGTCTAGAGTGAGTGAACACTTAATCTTCTGTCCTAGTTATTCCTGGCAAATGCTTAAATGCCTGAAAGACCAATGTTTTAATATATTTGGAAGAGGTTCTCGGACTATATCTTGGACTTCAAAAAGAGTCTGGAATAAAGAAGTCTGGAGACAACTGCCCTATAGCCTTTGAGAACAGTGGGGAAGCAGCCATATTACTCACTATCAAACCTTTTTCATTAAAGGGGTTGTTCACCTTTCAGTTTGCTTTTTGTATAATGTAGAGAGTGATATTCTGAGACAAATTGCAATTGGTTTTCATTTTGTATTATTTGTGTTTTTTTAGTTATTTAGCTTTCTATGCAGTGGCTCTCCAGTCTGCAATTTCAGCAATAAGGTTGCTAGTGTCCAAATTACCTTAGGAACCATGCATTGTTTTGAATAAGAGAATGGAATATGAATAGGAGAGGCCTGAATAGAAAGGTGAGCAATAACAAGGAGCAATAACAAAATAATTGTAGCCTTACAGAGCATGTGTTTTTTAGATGGGGTCAGTGGTAGTGATGTGCGGACCAGCCAGATAACTGCGGGACCAGCGGGTTTACCCGTGGGTAGGTGCAGGTTGAGCGCTTGTGACTGCTCTCCCCTCCCGCGACCTTAAAAATGCCGGCTTGAGACTTCCAGGTTGAACTTTTATAGACGTGTGCCTGCGCGTTGGGTTTGGGCAGGCGCGGGTGGAGTGAAGGCAGGTCTAGGGCGGCTGCTGGTTGGAAAATTCCGACCCGCACATCACTAGTCAGTGGCCCCATAATAATTCAAAAACTATAAAAAAAAGAAAAAATGAAGGCCAATTGAAAAGTTGCTTAGAATCAGCCATTCTTTATCATACTAAAAGTTAACTTGAAGGTGAACCACCCATTTAAATGCATGATGTTACATGTTCTCCAGGATGAGTCATGCGATGTCAAACCAAAGTTTACAGTGTAAGTAAAAGAGTCATTGATTGGGCAGCCGCCATATTGCCAGTTTATTCTTGTATGAGGAAGGCTAGATCTGCTGTAAAACAAAGTTAATTCCATCTGCCCTATAGTCCTCCCAGCAAGCAACAGACAATAAACCGACATGACTGGCCTAGTAGAGTCAGAATAATGAATTAAAACATATACCATGTAGATTTTATGTGTTCTAAATTTAAAGGAGAAGGAAAGGTTAAAAGTAAGTAAGCCTTATCAGAAAGGTCCATCTAAATATACCAGTAAATCCCCAAAGTAATGTTGCTCTGAGTCCCCTGTCAAAAGAAACACTGCATTTCTTTCCTTCTATTGTGTACACATGGGCTTCTGTATCAGACTTCCTGCCTTCAGCTTAAACCTCATTGCCCTGGGCAAGAGCATGCTCAGTTTGCTCCTCTCCCCCCCCCCCTCCCTTCTCTACTGTAATCTGAGCCCAGAGCAGGGAGAGACTCAGGCAGGAAGTGATGTCACGCCACATTAATACTGCAGCTCCTATTCTAATCAAACAGAGAGTTTCTAGAGCTTTTTACTCAGGTATGGTAAAACATTCTACAGAATAAATATAGCATTCTAGCTTGCACTATTGCAGCTAATCTATTGGCAATAAAATGCCTCCGTAGCTTTCCTTCTCCTTTAAGGGGAAGAGGTGACAAACTATAATCAAACCCAGATTTCTCAGAGATTTTACAGATCCCCATCTTAGCCAATCCTCATGATGGGTGGCTTAGTCCTTCTGATATACCAACCAACCTTCTTGATCAGCTCATTGTATCAACTTCAGATGCACCCAAAGAGGATACATAAAGATCTGCAGATGACGTGCTCACCATTACACCATCAAGGGAACACGCCAAGAAATGAATGGTAGTTCTCAAATTTCCTCAGCTGCTCTGCTGCGATGCTGATGGTAATATTCTGTATAATCGGGGTGGCAGTGTAAGGAAAGCATGGGGATACACTCAGAATACACCGAACCAATCTTGTGGACAGGGAAATACGAGCAGGGAGTTTGGTTTTTTTTTGCCAATCAGGCCTTAATTGCTAAATGGCTTTGCAGATCCTGAGGTCAGCTTGTTTGCAAAGACCACTGTTCTTTTTGCAGATGCTCCAGACATAGCCCAGTGCTAGGAGTCCCATTTACTAACTATTTAATAGGTAAGTTGTTTATTTCACTGTAAAGTGTTTGGCTAATTGAGGTCTACAGGAAATAGGAAAATGCCAGTCATCTACAGGATGCACTTTAACTTTATTCTTGTGTGCAAGGCAGTTGCTTGATTGATATAGCAGCTGATGCTGCGGTTTGGGGTCCTGAAAATGTATAGATTTATTTGAAGAATCAATAGCTCTTAATGTTATACAGGTATGGGACCTGGTATCCAGAATGCTCGGGACCTGGGGTTTTCCGGATAACGGATCTTTGCGTAATTTGTGTCTTCATGCCTTAAGTCTACTACAAATTCATGTGAACATTAAATAAACCCAATAGGCTGGTTTTGCTTCCAATAAGGATTAATTATATCCTAGTTAGGATTAAGTACAAGCTACTGTTTTATTATTACAGAGAAAAAGGAAATCATTTTTAAAATTTGGATTATTTGGATAAAATGGAGTCTATGGGAGACAGCCATTCGGTAATTCGGAGCTTTCTGGATATCGGGTTTCCGGATAAGGGATCCTATACCTGTACTGTATCTGCTCTGATTCCCTCTAGAATTATAATGGAAACAATGCCTGTGTTAATTGCTTATTGGTCCAGGTCAGATGGGCCCACAAGAGTAACAGGAAAAATCCTGGTCAGATAATTTTAGGGATGCACCACTATTTTGGGATTTGCCCGAACCTGAATCCATGGTGAAATACTCAGCCAAATACCTGAATCAAATTCTAATTTGCATTTTACAGTTACTTTTTTTTTTTTTTACTTCCTTGTTTTGTGACAAAACGTCCCGTGATTTTAAGATTTATTTCGGCCAGGCACGAGGATTTGGCCAAAGTCTGCTGAAAAAGGGGGGATCCTGGCCAAATACCGAACCAAATCTTGTATTTGGCTCATCCCTACATAATTTAGCTTCTTCCCACAGTTAGCCTGCTATTTATACCTTGTACCACAGTTTTCTTTAATTTTTCAATTAACCCTGCTCCCATTGCAATTCTGCAGACAAGCACTGGTCACCTCCAATTCAGGCCTTGGGGACAGGTGCCCCAGTCCTAAACTGACTTGGTCCAACAACAAAATTCCACTTCATACTCCTGGATCCCATGAGTATTCACAGTACCTGCTGCACCTATTGCTACACCCCTCTGCAGACACTGAACAAAATGCACTTAAATCAAACACTCTTTCAGTACTGCTAGAGAGGGGCACAGTATCCCCATTTACTATATGTACATAATTAAGATGAAGAACTCAGAATACAACTTTTAAGGGAATCATGGGGCCTTTGTCAAATCATAGATCTACACAAAGGGCTAAGTGTAAGCCCCAAGCAAGCATTTTACGTATGAAGCATTGACGGAATCACATTAAGAGCCCATTCACAGAAAAATACATTTAGTCTATGGAAACCCAAACACGCTGAAACATTCCTTAATGCCAGGGTCACTGGAAGTGTAATTGTCTGTAAAGACCGGTTGGAGATCTATGACTAATACATGGGCTATTCTTAGCAGCACCGAGCCAGGATTATAGCCTTCAAGTAATGCGGGATATGGTCACATTAACCAATCATAATCAGGTTTAAAAAAACAACTATTATTTTTGTATGCCTTCAGAGCCAAATGACAGGCCCACTATGCACTGCACTTTTTTGCTGCTTAATTGTGCTTAGTGCAGGTGAATCTCTATGCAGAGGGCACAGTTCACTGGATAGTAGACAATAACCCATAGACTATACATCCTCTTGTAATATACAATACAGCCGTTGTAGCTACTGTACTAGCCACATAATAGAAATTGGAATTCTGTGTATGCAGATTCCTCCATAAGCCCTCTGACTTAAATTGATTCTCTTTGCAAGCTAGCCTTGGTCATTTGTACCCTGGCCTTGAGGCAGAGCCACCTACTTGGCTGTAAGAGCAGTTCTTTGTTTTTCTGTGCTGTGGAGCGATATGTCTATGCTCTCCCAATGGTAACTTCCTTTTTACACGTCTATAAAAATTCTGTGATTCCTTAGTCCATGCAGCTCGTGTCAAATATTCTTTGACTTTCACCTCAAGTGGTCTACGCTTCCAGAAATTCCATAACAACAAGTCTTCGCCAAAACAACTTTCCTCGACCTGACTGGCTAGGACTATCTTTTGTGTGTGGTTGTCCTGGGAGAATGGAATTTTGGGCTATGATTAAAAGAAGCAAAGAACCCCCAAAACTATAACTTTTACAAACAATATTCCACCTTAGCCTATTGGTTTGCATATAGCCACTTACTTTTCTTAGTGACAAAACTGTCTTTATCTTTGAAGATCGTGAGTACCACATTGGTTAAATTGAAGTGATCATACAATGGTTGCTTCTTTCTAAAGAGGAGGCACTTATGCATGTGTTGAATTTCTGTGTATGCGCTAGGTCTAAGTCTGACTCCTGGACTCAGTAGAGTCCTGCGCGGGTCCATTTTTTGGAACCCGTACCCAACCTGTACCCGCAACCTGCATTCTTACCCGCTGCTACGCGACCCGCAAGAACCTTATCCGCAACCCAGACCCGTGACCCGCTGATCATCAAGAATCAGGAAGTGCTGTCATTGAAAACTGGAAGTGACATCATCGGAAGTAGGCGTGATCAGGGAAAAAAAAAGGAGTAAAACAGGAAGTGCTGTCATTGTAAACCAGAAGTGACATCATCGGAAGTAGGCGTGATCAGAAAAAAAAGGTATAAAAATCGATATTGAGAAGACCAGCGGCCCGACCCCCAGAACCGCCAACCCGCGTCTATACCTGCACCAGGAACTTCTACCCGCAACCTGCATGGTATAGCAGGTTTTTGTGGGCAACCTGCGGGTTCCCGGAACCGCTGCAGGACTGTATCCTGGAGTGCTTGCATTATGAGGATTATGACGTCAGCCAAGGCTTTGAAAATAGCCGGATTATTATAAAGATGCAGTGGGAATAGTGCATATTTCTCATGCTCATTGTTTCCTGCTTTATAAAAAGGAAAATAAACTGGTTGTTTTCTTTCCTCTCCCTTCCCATTCACCCACCTTTCTTTTGCCATTGGATTAGGGATGCACGGAATCCACTATTTTGCATTCGGCCGAACCCCCGAATCCTTTATGAAAGATTCAGCTGAATACCGAAACATTTTTTACTTCCTTGTTTTGTGACAAAAAAAATCATGCGATTGACCTCCCCGCCCCTAATTTGCAAATGCAAATTAGGATTTGGTTGTGTCCGGCAGAAGGAATCGGCCGAATATGAATCCTGCCGAAAAAGGCAGAATACTGGCCGAATCCCTAACCGAATCCTGGATTCGGTGCATCCCTACATTTGATTCTCTCCTCTTTTATATATTGTAAATAAACACATTACTGATATAGAGAGATCTAGATGTCTCACGTTATATTTAAGGACACAAAACAGGGCAGTTTAATTGAGAATGAGATCGCCAGTGTTGCTGACGGCCATCTTTGACAGTCAGTTTTGATAATCTGACTAGATCACCATAATCAGGGACCCCCCAAGCATGCAAGCTAGAAGCTGACCGAAGTCTTAAAGGAGAAGGAAAGGTTAAAACGAAGTAAGCCTTATCAGAAAGGTCCACCTAAATATACCAGTAAACCCTCAAAGTAATGCTGCTCTAAGTCCCCTGTCAAAAGAAACACAGCATTTCTTCCTCTGCTGTAATCTGAGCTCAGAGCTATAAGTGAGCAGGGAGAGAGTCAGGCAGGAAGTGATATCACACCAAGCTAATACTGCAGCTGCTATCCTAAACAAACAGAGAGCTTCTAGAGCTTTTTAATCAGGTATGGTAAAACATTCTACAGAATAAATATAACATTATATCTTGCACTATTGCAGCTAATCTATTGGCAATAAAATGCCTCCGTAGCTTTCCTTCTCCTATAAAGGGGTTATTCACCTTTAAAACAACTTATTATATGATATAGGCATTGGTAATCTGATACAAGTTGCAGATGGTTTTAATTTTTTGTGGCTTTTCAGTTATGTATCTTATTGTTCAGCAGCTATCTGGTTGCTAGGATCAAGTATAACTTAGCAGGCAGCAGTTTGAATTGGAGACTGGACTATGAATAGGAGGGGTGCTAAATAGAAAGATAATGAATTAAAAGTAACAATAATAATAACATTGTAACTCACTAAGCTCACATGGCAATAGGTGTAAGGCTGCTCGGATCACTGAGCCCATTTTGAAAGCTGTTAAAAAATCAGACGAAGAAGGTAAATAATTTAAAAACTATAAAAATAAGACCAATTAAAATGTCACTAGGAACTCTACCCTTTATAATAGTAAAAGTTAACTTAAAGGTAAACCACCCCTTCAAGTGTGTCAGATAGGGATCCAGAATTTGGTTCTGGATTCAGCCAAGATTCGGCCTTTTTCAGCAGGATTCTGACGAATCCAAGTGCCTGGCTGAACCGAACCAAAAAAATCATGTGACTTTTCGTCACACAAACAAGGAATTCAAAAATGTCTTTACCACACACTATGGGGCATATTTATCAAGAGTCGAATTTTGAATTTGAAAAACTTCGAAATTCAAATTCAAAAAGACCAACCAAAATTAAGTCGAAGTCCACCAATTGACTCGAAATAGGTTCTAGGAGGTCCCCCATAGGCTAAAACCGCAATTCGGCAGGTTTTAGATGGCGAATGGTCAAAGTCGAATTTTTAAAGGAACAGTACATGATAAGTTTCGATATTCTAATTTTTTTTCAAATTCTAATCAAATTTTGACTATTCCCTAGTCGAAGCACACAAAAAAATAGCTCGAAATTAGATTTAAATTAGAAAATTCACCTCGGCCTTGGATAAATCTGCCCCTATGTGTGCAGTTCTCTTCCCCCTTTTTCGGTTTGAGATTCGGCCAAATCTTTCACATAGGATTGGGGATTCGGCTGATTAGTAAAATAGTGGATTCGGTGTATCCCTAGTATTAGGCATTTTGGTAGCAGCACTGCTGAAAATCATTTGTTTAGATCAAAAATGTCATATGAATTCAAGTCAGTCCCTGTTGCAGTGGACCTTACGCACACTGTGGTCTATTCCATCAGTACACTATTAAAGAAAAACTATACGCCCAAAATGAACACTTAAGCAACAGATAGTTAACATCATATTAAGTGGCATATTAAAGAATCTTACCAAACTGGTCTATATATTTAAATAAATCTTGCCCTTTTACATCTCTTGCCTTGAACCACCATTTTGTGATGGTCTGTGTGCTGCCTCAGAGATCAGCTGACCAGAAATACTGCAGCTCTAACTGTAACAGGAAGAAGTGTGGAAGCAAAAGACACAACTCTGTCTGTTAATTGGCTCATGTGACCTAACATGTATGGTTTGTTTGGTATGTTTGAGTGCACAGTGAATCGTACTATCCCAGGGGGCGGCCCTTATTTTTTTAAAAAAGCAATTTTCTATTTATGATTACCCAATGGATCATACTACTAGAAAAGTATATTATCATGAAAATGGTTTATTTACATGAAGCAGGGTTTTACATATGAGCTGTTTTATGAATTTCTTTTTACAGAGACCTACATTGTTTGGGGGGTATAGTTTTCCTTTAACCTGCTTGCTTGTTTTTTGGTTGCGGGAATAAAACGGAGCACCCAAAGGAAACCCTCACAGCAGAAGCACATCATACTTGCTCCTTGCAGATAATGTCCAAGTTTGATTATGGCCCCCCAGAGCTGCAGGAAAGCAATGCTAACCAATGAACAACCATGCCACCCAATATCAGCAGAACTTACATCAGAGGTTTGCTATGTTTAGTTCAAGTAAAGGGGTGGGAAAGGAGGAGTCCCTTCTTATTCTAAGTTGCATTGGATTTAATACACAAGCCCTCAGAGCTCACTGTTCACACACAATGTATTTGTCCCAATTTTCAGCTTTTGACGTCTTTCATGCAGTTGAACAAACCAGGCTGAAATGAGGTATTTCCAGATGACAACAAGCCAAGTACATGAAGGTACAAGACCTGGAATGAGGGAGGTAAACACTGATCATCCGGAAAGGGTTGCCAAAACACACATTACTCCCAGACCATCAGCTCACTGCTCCATCGCTGCTCTGCAGGGCACACTAACCTAAAATGTGAGAATTGTGGGATGCTGAACTGGAAAATGGAACAGATCATTTTACCCTATTTTGAATATGCATTCCAGAACGTATTTTTATGTGTATAAAAGAAACTTGCTTAAAAAAAATTTTACAAAATCAAGAGGATAGTAAACACTGTTCATATACGAGCACATTGAATTGCACTTAGGGGGAAAATTGTGGATAGATGAAGCCTGGATAATAGATAATTCCAGATATCATTTGTGCTAATTATGGGAAAAAGCCTGCTATGTAGAATGCTCAGGACCTGGTGTATTCCGGATAAGGGATCTTTCCATAAACTGGATCTTCATACTTTAAGTCTACTAAGGAATCATTTTGGGAGTTATTTATTAAAGCCTGAATGGTAAAAACTCTAAAAATTTAAGTTTTTTAAACTAGAAAAAGAATTTCCACTAAAAAAGAATTTTTAGTGGAAAAAATTCAAATTTTTCAAGGTTAATTATACCCCGAGGCTGTACAACGTCTGAATCCAAAGCTGCCGAGGTGGTATACAAGTCAGTGGGAGAGGTCGCTATGTTATTTGGAAGTTTCTGTAGTCTGCGCTGGAATTAGCCTGAAAATCCTCAAATAGTCTAAAAAATTCAGGGCTTTATGGGAAAAAAAAACAAATCGAGCGATTTGGGGGAAAAAACCAAAAAAATCTTTCAATTCAGGTTTTCACTCTATTTCATCGAGTTTCTCCCTGATCATGCTTTCTTAATAATAAATATGGTCAAATTGTGGATTCTAGTTTGGTCAGAATTTTGTATTTTCAAAAATCAGATAAATTCGGATTTTAGATAAATAACCCCCTTAAAATTTTGTTACACCCAATATGATTGTTTTGGATCCAGTAAGGATTTATTATATCTTAGTTGGGATTAACTACCCGGAACAGGTATGTAGTTATCTGGACCTGGTGTATTCCAGATAACAGATCTTTCTATAATTTGGATCTCCATACTTGAAGTCTACTAGAAAATCATATAAAAATTTTGCCTCCAATAAGGATTAATTATATCTTAGTTGGGATCAAGTACAAGCTACTTTTTATTACAGAGAAAAAAGAAATCCATTTTTTTGCTTTAATTTACATTATTTGGATAAAATTGAGTCTATGGGCGATGGCCTTTCCATCATTTTGTGCTTTCTGGATAATGGGTTTCCGGATAAGGAATCCCATACCTATACTGTTTTATTATTACAGAGAAAAAAAAAAGAAACTTAAAAATTGTAATTATTTAAAACGGAGTCTATGGGGCATATTTACTAAAGGGGCGAAGTGACTAACGCTAGCGAAAATTCGCCAGCGTGACATCATTTCGTTACTTCGCCGATTTACTAACGGTCTCTGGCGTAACTTTGCTAGCGAAAGAGATAGACTCTAGCGGTTCTTTGCTCCCTTACGCCTGGCGAAGTTGCTCTCTGGTGAATGGCGTAACTACGCAAATTCACTAAGATGTGGATTTTACTGAACATTACCTCTTGTGCCAGACTTGACTTCATCACCTCAGACCAGGGGAAGTGCAATAGAGTAAATAGGACTTCCTCAAAAAATATTTGAAAAAAAAAGTCCCAAAAAACACTGGTGACTTTTCATTTTTCAGGGTGATAGGCTGAAAAGAGTGTACATTTTTTCTGGGGTACCCGGCTTCCCCCTACATTTCCTAACATATGGCACATAAACTATACACTGGGCTCATGTGTAGGGCATTATAACAACTTTATTTTTTTTTTATTAAGGTTCCCTGGGATTGTGTAGTGTAATGTATTTGCTGCAACATATACGTCCATTGAACTTTAACTTCCCGCCATATGCAAATTAAGCAACGCTAGCGCAACTTCGATTCGCTTGCGGCAGTAACGCTAGCGGAACTTCGCCAGTGTTCGGCGCCCTGGACAAAACTTCGGATTTTAGGGAATTAATGAATCTACGCCTGGAGAAGTGTTGTGATCAAAGCCGTCGCTGGGGAATTTTCGGAGGTTAGTAAATTTGCCCCTATGGGAGATGGCTTTCCTGTAATTCTGAGCTTTCTAGATAATGGGTTTGCAGATAACGGATTCCATACCCATATGGATTTATAGAGGGTATATTTAACAAAGAGTGAAGTTTGAGAACACCACAGTCAGCCAGAGTGAAATTCTGCCACTTTCCATTCATCTCTAAGGGATTTTGAAAGGCATATTTATCACAGGATGAACTTTCACTTTCACCCATTGATAAATACTCTTTTAAAAATCCCATAGAACTTAATGAAGAGTGGCGGAATTTCACTCTAGAGGACTGTGGCTCTAACTTCACTCTTTGATAAATATAGCCCATAGTATTTAACTAGTTATACCCTAGTTATGTTATAGGACACAAAGGATGATGTCCAGTATCATGAGGAATAATGAGAGGTTAGGATAAGTAATTTGCCTTTCCTTCCATAAACATAAAAGTTAATGTTTACTCTTCCCAGTCCATTAAGTGGTTATTAAAATCCTTGTTGCAGAAGTACTGCATGTGATTACTACCAGGAACAACAATAAGGTCACACTGGCACAGATCCCATGAAAAGGGGAACATCTGAAAAGCACAGGGGACATCTCTATCCAGCGTAAAGTCCTTATCATGGAGTTACCCATAAATATGCACAAAATAAATTTGAATGGTTTTACGCTCCGGAGTCACAATCCTCATGACTTGGAAGTGGCTGCTGCTCTTACGTTGTACTGACTCACTGGGAGTCAATGACAAGCAGATTTTTAAAGGACCAGTAACATAAAAAAAAATGTTTAAAAATTCGTTAGTGCACAACGAAAAATAAACACTAAGACAAAAGAAACTTTCTAAATAGCAAAGCCTTTATTAAAAAATAACTTACAGAATGTCCACTTCCTGTCTGCTTCAGAAACGGCGAAAAGGCGACCATCCATCCTGCAACGATCAATTTCTTCTCCCTGGCTAGTCACTGACAGGCATTGCTTTCATCCACCTCCTGGTCTCCCGACGCACACTTCTTTCTGCTACTGTTGTGGGGAAGTGAGTTCGGCTGGAGGGGCCTCCAGTTGGTGGGAACTTAGAACCAGCTGGATCAATGTGCAAAGTCCTGGGGTAGGAGCTGTAGTCGTGTCCCCGCTTCATGGCTGCTGCTTTGAGTCTGTGGCTGCTCCCGCTGTGTGCTCGTTACTGGCTGCTGACACTGTGCTCCCTGCGCTGCCTCTGCCAAGGCATCGCTTTCCCATGGTCCCAGCGCAAGCCGACACTTCAATACTGGTGCCGGCGGTAGTGCAGGAAGCGGAGGGGTAGCGGCTGGGGCACTGCACTCCCCTCAGGTGGGAAATGGTACAGACTACAGCGCAGCCGGGAGGGCAGTGAACACAGTCCGTCCACCAGCACTACCGCCGGCTCCAGTTCTCAGACTGGCCCCGGCGGGACCCAACCTCTCAGCTTCATGGCAGTTGGGGCAGTCACAGGTGGTAGCGCCGAGCTGCGGACTGCCCCGGCCTCCACCGCTCCCTGCCCCAGCCGCTACCCCTCCACTTCCTGCACTACCGCCGGCACCAGTATTGAAGTGTCGGCTTGCGCTGGGACCGCAAGCGATGGCTTGGCAGAGGCAGCGCAGGGAGCACAGTGTCAGCAGCCAGTAACGAGCACACAGCGGGAGCAGCCACAGACTCAAAGCAGCAGCCATGAAGCGGGGACACGACTACAGCTCCTACCCCAGGACTTTGCACATCGATCCAGCTGGTTCTAAGTTCCCACCAACTGGAGGCCCCTCCAGCCGAACTCACTTCCCCACAAAAGTAGCAGAAAGAAGTGTGCGTCGGGAGACCAGGAGGTGGATGAAAGCAATGCCTGTCAGTGACTAGCCAGGGAGAAGAAATTGATCGTTGCAGGATGGATGGTCGCCTTTTTGCCGTTTCTGAAGCAGACAGGAAGTGGACATTCTGTAAGTTATTTTTTAATAAAGGCTTTGCTATTTAAAAGTTTCTTTTGTCTAAGGGGCCGATTCATCAAGAGTCGAATATCGAGGGTTAATTAACCCTCGATATTCGACTGGGAACTAAAATCGTTCGACTTCGAATATCGAAGTCGAACGATTTTGCGCAAATCCTGCGATCGATCGATCGAAGGATTTTAATCCAACGATCGAAGGAAAATCCTTCAATCAAAAAATCACAGGCAAGCCTATGGGGACCTTCCCCATAGGCTAACATTGACTTCGGTAGGTTTTATCTACCGAAGTAGGTGGTCGAAGTATTTTTTAAAGAGACAGTACTTCGATTATCGAATGGTCGAATAGTCGAACGATTTTTACTTCGAATCGTTCGAATCGTTCGAATTCGATCGAATTTAACCAATTCGATGGTCGAAGTACCCAAAAAATACTTCGAAATTCGAAGTTTTTTTAATTCGAATCCTTCACTCGAGCTTCATGAATCGGCCCCTTAGTGTTTATTTTTCGTTGTGCACTAACGAATTAGTTTTATGTTACTGGTCCTTTAAGGCAGGGCAAATGAGAGCAGATGGACCCTTATGGAAGCGGGATGAGACATTTTCAAATCCACCAGGATCATTTTCTTGCTCAGAATGGCAAGTTTCAGGGAGAAATTGTTTCTTTAATACTCACTAATGCACCAAAGGTGCCAGAAAGTGTCTTTCCCAAGCAGCCAGGAACAGAGCTCAACTAACAGCCCAGTGCTAACCTAGTCATGTTGCCACACTCCCTATACCCACAGTGAGGACACCTCAAATGAAAGTCACGTTCCTATAGGTCATGATCACTTAATTGCCATGCATGCTGCAAAAACACTGGTATCGGGAAGCAATGCACAATACAGCTGATTAAGCTCATGCCAAAAAGGGGGCTAAAATACCCATGATATGAGATCATTCAGCTGCCCATAAAAAAAGCTGTAAAAAATAAGCACTATAAAAATACTATTCAACTGAGAGAATAGTCTGCCTAAACTAAGAGGCATTTCCCAAACTTCCTTAGGCTGGTAGAGTCATGCAACTCCTCCCTTAGTTGTTCCATTTTGATTCTGGAATTTTAAGTCCCTTTGCTTTCCATACTTGGGGTGCACCGATTGTCTGAAAGCAGTCGTCTCAGAATCCATCACTTCACAATGGAACAAGGTGAGGGAAAAGCTGCATGACTCTATGAGCCTAAGGGGGGGTTGAAAGATAGTTGAGAGACAGACTGCCACAGCAGACTATCATCTGTGGGTAGTGTGGAAGATTTGTATGTGAAATAGTATGAGCATATTTATTTTTGGAGTTCAGTGTTTATGCACCTTTTCTATATAAGCCCAACTGAATGAGCTCCTGTCAAAAAGGATGGGGGGTGTAAATATTAATAAGGCTTCCACCTTTGTGTAGGTGTCCAGTTTTAATTAACCGAGACCGAGATGAGGACTCTATCTCCAGACCCCTCTAGTAGAACATAGACAAGTCATGCTAATACACTCGTTCTTTTATTTAAGGTCCATTATATGGGCCTTGTACGTTAGAGTCCTGCAGCGGGTCGGGTACCCGCGGGTTACCCGCAAACAAAGTGGGCACCCTGTGGAATGAGGGTAGGAGTTTCAGGTGCGGGTACAGATGCGAGTCGCGGGTCTGCAGGTCACGTTGCGGGTCGCATCTAAATTTCTTATCTTATGTTATTTTTCTTTTGATGTCACTTCTGGTTTGCAGCAACATCACTTCCTGTTTGATGGTGGTCGGCGGATTTTGGGTAGGGTTGCAGAAATCATTTTGTAATGGTTATTTCTGTGCCTTGTTTCCGTAAAGCTCTAAACCTAAGCCTCTTTATGCCCCAGTTTATTTAAGCAGGGACAGCGAACCCTCCAGCCTGAGCATATTCTAGAAGTACAAAGTGGTGTTGCCAATAGCAGCCAATCAGCCATTAGTTTTAATCAGTCGGCTGACAAGTTAGAAAATGAAAGCAAATATCTGATTGGTTGCTACTGTCAGTTGAACTTGTGCAAGTTAGTGCCTACATTTGTAAATCAGCTCTCTTTGTTTCCTCAGTGGCCTTTTCTCTCACTCTCTCTCTCTCTCTCTGTCTGGTTTTTTTTTTTTAAGAGGGACATGAACCAATTTATTTATAGATTATGGTGCTACACAAAAAAAATAATGATAATATGATAGCAATGAATGAATAAAGGAGAAGAAAACGTCTTTTTTCTTGGGGGTGCCAAAAGTTAGGCATAGGGTTTCCAACCGGCCGGCCCACCACCGAGCGGTTGAAATTTTATGAAAAGGTGGCAACCCTAGTTAGGCACCCCCAAGTGATCACATTTACAGCGAGGTTATTCCAGCGAGCACCACGGAGCGATCCTCTTCCTGCTTCTTCTTTTTTCTTGCGGCTGCGCGCGCGCAGTAGAACGAAAAGCCGAACTTTAACTAAAAAGCTGCGCATGCGTCTTCCCCGGGAAATTTGAAGAAAGAAGAAGATTGCCCAGGGTTTCAGGTAAGTAAATGCAATCACTTGGGGGTGCCAAACTTTTGACACCCCCAAGTAAAAAGACCTTTCCTTCTCCTTTAAATGGCTTTCCTGCTGTGGATAACTGAGGGTTTTTTTGTGAATTGAAGCTAAAGCCTATTTACGCACACATGCGTCTGTGAGTACGTATAGAACACACCTTTCCTTTTAACCCCAGAATTCAGCTTCTCATGGAAAAATAACAGCACAGGGCTAATTAAGACAAAATGTTGCTGTGCGTGTGCCTTTGTCCGTGTGCGTGGCAGTTTTGCACCCTTATAACTAGGCTGCCAGAATTCACCTCTCACACATAACTCCTGGCCTTTTCTCTGTGTGTTTATATTTCGACAAGGAGTGACACACAAACGCAGCTCAGAGACGTCATTGCTAAGCATGCTGGGAGAAAAAAAAAAGGCAGCCTTAAAACTCCTTTCTTTCCTTTGAGGGGTTTAACATGACATCTGTGCTAAAGCTGCTTTCCGAAGCATAGCAGGCATCTGTACTACAGTGGCTTGTACTGTTGTAAGAGTACGGGGTTTTTTGTGTAAACATATTTCCAAAGCCCTCCGCTTTGTTTATTTTGGCAGCATGTGCCACTGTGACACTCATGGCAGTCACTGGTGATGTCACAACACTGTGCCTGTAAGGAATGCGAGCCTCTGGACAGGCAGTTGAAAAATGCATTGTGCTGACAACTAACAGAAAGGGAGAGATGGATTCAGTTATCTAATATGTACAGAGCTGTGGCAAGCACACACACACACATGCCCCCTATGTACACAAAGGAGTAGGCATTTATACAGCAAATATAGGGAATAATGCCCCTGTTATAAAAATATAAGGACCACATAAAGGCACAAGTTGGCAGGTATACAGGTCTGGAACTTGGGGTGGGCCGAAGAGGCACCTGCCTAGGGCGCAACAGTAGGGGGGCGCTGTGCAGGTACCTGTTCTGCCTATCCCTAGTTCGCAGTCACTTCCTTCTGCAGCTCGACCCTCCCCACTCTGGCCCTCCCCTCTGCCATTTCCCCTTCCCACTATCGGCCCTCTCCTCTGCCGCTTCCCCTCCGCACTCCGGCCCTCACCTCTGCCTCTTCCCCTCCCCACTCCAGGCCCTCTGCCACCTCCCATCCCCACTCCGGACCTCCCCTCTGCCACTTCCCCTAACCACTCCGGACCTCCCCTTTGCCACTTCCCCTAACCACTCCGGCCCTCCCCTCTACTTCCCTTCCTCACTCCGGCCCTCTGCCGCTTCCCCTCCACACTCCAGCCCTCACCTCTGCCTCTTCCTCTCCTCACTCCGGCCTTCTGCCACTTCACCTAACCACTCCAGACCACCCCTTTGCCACTTCCCCTAACCACTCCGGCCCTCCCCTCTGCCACTTCCCTTCCTCACTCCAGCCCTCTGCCGATTCCCCTCCCCACTCAGCCCCCCCCCCTGCTGATTTCCTTCCACACTCCGGCACTCTGCCTCTTACCCTCCCCACTCAGGCTGTGCCCTCTCGCTCTTGCCTTCCACACTCCGGCCCTCTGCTGCTTCCCCTACCCACTCCGGCCCTCCCTTCTGCCACTTCCCTTCCACACTCCGGCCCGCCCCTCTGCTGCTTCCCTTCCTCCTCTGGGAAAGTAGACCTGTTACCAGAAAACTTGCAGGAAGTTTATCTCCCATAGACTCCATTTTATCCAAATATTTTTTTTAATTTTAAAATGTATTTCCTTTTCTCTGCAAAAACAAAACAGTACCTTGTACTCGGGGTTGGACTGGGCCAGACCTGCTCCCTTCATGTAACCATGCCGCTAATTGTGACCTCCCTAACTGGCCCCCGGCGCTGCCACAAGAAGAAAAAAAGACAGGCTTATTGGATTTAACGTTTAAATTTTTTTTTACGAAGATCCAAATTACAGAGAGACCTGTTATCATGAAACCCAAGCCCCTGAACATTCTGGATTACACGTCCCATATCTATACAACCCCGGCCTAAACTAGTATTTTACTGGCTATGCTAAGAAAAACTGAACGGGTGGAAACCCTAACAGGATCATATTGTACAGCAGGTTTAACACGTTTCAATGAGTTATGTGAACCAAGTGACAGCACAAAGAACCAATGGCAGCCAGTTAATATCTACTTACAAGGCTACATTTCCTGTGTATTTTGTGTGTGGATAGACAGACAGATTCCTTATTAGTGGATATTTTGAGTAGTTACCATGAATGGCCCCAAAATAATATCCCTCGACTAATTATTTAAACTAAATTTCTTCCTGACCAGGCAGGATGGAAAGGTTTTAGGTTCAGCCTTTTATTTGCAAAAACAGAAAGTGGTACCAGGTTCCTGTACATATGGTAGCATCCCATTCACATGTATAAAACACACAAAAGTCTACACAACATAATCAAGGGAGGTTACTCTATTTATTGCACCTGTGGGCCAAAAAGAGGGTTCTTCCTATGGAGAACCATTGGGAGAGAACAGCATAGATATGGAGAGCCTAATCGATATATGGACGATTTTTGGACAGATATTATATCAGGCAGCATGAGGGCCCCATAAACAAGTCAATAAACTGCTAAGTCTGGAGGGGCTGAGTCAGCAGTTTTCCTTGGCCTGTGTATGGCCAGTTTGAGACTGAAATGGAATTACAAGACTGGAAAATCGTTCAAAGTTGCAGAGGAAACCAGGAAATATGGGTGTGGAGAATTGGGAGATAACTTTTACAAATGTTTTTTTAATGTAGCAAGTTAGCTAGTCTAGTTTAATCTACATTCCCTTGAGTCTCATGCTCCTAGGTAATCTCTCTCAACCAGTCTTTCTAGGCACCTGTCTGAACCCTCTTATCAGAGAAAGTACAAACTCCTCTTTATTGCAGGAGGATCATAAAACCATTGAGGAGTAATGTCAATATTTCTCTTGCGTCTCTTGGTGATCCCCGCGCATGGAGAGGCAAGACTAACATTTTATTATGCTCTCCGGATAGTTTACTCTGACAATTGGCAAACAGCGCCATTACAAAAGAAGCTAAGAGCAATTCATTACTGCACTTCAGAACTGAATAAACAAAGTACATGCGCTGATGTCTCTGCGTAACACCTTTGTTGTGAAACAAGTATCTCAAACACCAACAAGCAATGACTTAGCCATAGCCCTGAGTCTATAAAACAGGAATTATGGCAGGTTAGAATATGGACATCAGCAACAGAATACCATCCCCAAGGCTGCACAACCATGCAACAATTGTTGTGGTATTAGTACAATATGAACAATTTGGGGGAGGGGGGCATCTAAAGTAAGCACTTTCCTATATATCCTAAGAACTCTGGCTGATTGGCTGATAAAGCAACGTCATCTTTTATCTAGAATTATGTTATTAAAGGAGCAGGAAAGGTTAAAATTAAGTAAGCTTTATCAGAAAGGTCTTTATAAATACACCAGTAAACCCTCAAAGTAATGCTGCTCTGAGTCCTCTGTCAAAAGAAACACCACATTTCTTTCCTTCTATTGTGTACTCATGGGCTTCTGTATCAGACTTCCTGTTTTCAGCTTAAACCTCATTGCCCTGGGCAAGAGCATGCTCAGTTTGCTCCTCTCCCCCTCCCTTCTGTAATCTGAGCTCAGAACTATGAGCAAGCAGGGACAGACTTAGGCAGGAAATGATGTCACAGCAAAATAATATGGCAGCTGCTATATTAGACAGTGTCTAGAGCTGTTTACTCAGGTATAGAAAAGCATTGTAAAGATTAAATATGGCGTTCTAGCTTGCACTGTTGTGGCTAATCTAATGGCAATAAACTTCCTTGGTAGCTTTCCTTCTCCTTTAAATAAGTGGGCCCTACCAAAGGCCCTAACTCCCAAGTGGCTACAACGAAAAAAATGTCAGGGAACCAACTACTGTACAGCCTCTGTCTCAATTGTTTCTTCCTCCAACCTTGTCAAGGCCTGGTGCTAGCAATCAAGCATTCCATTATCTATTCTAACTTCTAACAATGTTGTTCGGAAGCCACCCAGAAAAGGGCCAAAGCACCTATGGGGCTAATATAATTTTTGGCAGCAGAACCTTTGATTCTAATTGAAAATCTTCTAGTTCAGACCCAAACACAAGGGCAGGTATCAGGGAGTATGGCTGAATGTCAGATTGGGTAGTTTTCTCTGTGCCGGACATATTCGTATAGCATTCTACCTACATCTAACGTCCATCTGTCATTGTAGAAGATACCAACCCCCCCCCCCCCTTAGTTCTGTAGGCATTTGCTAGTTCTATATAGACATTTGAAGAACACCCAATAAGAAAACCTAGGCTAACCCCTGGTTGGCTAGCACTGCTACAGACTGTTCTTGCCCAATCAGAAAGTGGTGCTCATCTGAGTTACCTGAAGTACCGACTGCTTATAAAGTGTCAGCTCGTGACGCAATACAGTGTAACACACTTAAGACTCCAGTTGGTTCCTGTGGGAAACCACCTCTGCAGCTGCCGATGTTGAACAATGATCTCCTCTTATAGCTAGTGTTCTCGCATTAAATCAATAGCCCTGAACACTGCTTGTTCAAGGCTTTCCGTGCTCAAGAGATAATTACCTTCCTCTAACTCACAGGGAACGGAAGGCAGCTGCTGTAAAGATGGAGAAGCAGGAGACAAGAAACAAACGGCCAATATATACATGGGGACTGTCCTCATAGCACTTAGCAAAGGACTCAAAAGCATCTCTTTTCCACTACCCGCCTAGGCTTTTTCCAACAATTCTGTTTTTGCATGCAGTATGCACATATCAAATTCATCTTTGGACATATTTGACGTCCTAGTCCTGTACAGTAGGGAAACATTGTCTGTATCCATGGGTTATATGCAACAGCTGAATGTGGTTGTCTAGGTAGATATCAACAAGCATGTTCTCCAAGATGTACAGTGACCCTGTAGTGAGGTGTCAACCTCCAAGGTCCACAATCAAGGAGAGTTTTTGCCACAGCCATGTTACACATATACACCTCAACCATAACGCTTGCTTCCAAGGTATCTCCTCTCATCAACAGTTTCCTCTTGTTTCATACACCCTCTCTTGTTAGAAACTCACTACAAAACATGTACATGTACAACAGAGCTGTATTTGTGTAGGTGGAGCCAGAGCCGGAACTTTAGCCATCTCCTTCAATTTGTCAATCAAAGCATGCACAGGACAGTCTGACAGTTGCAGAACAGAGGCGTAGTCTCACTCAGCTCCTCCACCAGATTTAGCTGGTGGAGTGCTTTATTGCTCTGGGCCTAAGTTCTAGGCAGAACCTACTTTAGTGTACGGCTGAGTAGACATTAACAGTGAACCTTCAATAAAACAGAAGCCAACAGTAGGTAATGGGCCTAAGTTCTAGGCAGGACTACTGTAAAGGAGACGTAAACCCTAACATTTAATATGGCACCAGCCTAAAGTTTGAGCTTGTCAATAGCAGCAATGATCCAGGACTTCAAACTTGTCACAGGGGGTCACCAACTTGGAAAGTTTCTGTGACACTCACATGCTCAGTGGGCTCTGAGCAGCTGTTGAGAAGCTAAGCTTAGGGCTCGTCACTAATTATCCAGCAGAAAATGAGCTTCCGCTGTAATATCAGCTGATGCTACAGGTTTGCTGATTATTAAATTCTGATGCTAATTGCACTGGTTTCTGTGCTGCCATGTAGTAATTATCTGTATTAATTACTAATCAGCCTTATATTGTGATATTTATATTCAACGTGTACTGTATATTGTGAGTGGGTCCCTAAGCTCAGTAAGTGACAGCAGCACAGAGCATGTGCAGTGAATCAGCAGAAACGAAGATGGGGAGCTACTGGGGCATCTTTGGAGACACAGATCTTTACTGCTAAAAGGCTGTGGTTGCCTTGGGCTGGTACAGAAGCCCAAAACATAATGTACAACATTTCTAGCCTATTTCTTTAGTTAGTTTTTAGTTCTCCTTTAAGCTGACCACAGGCGCAAAGTTGAAACGAAGGTTCATACAATTTTCAGGCCATGTGTGGACTGTCCAGACTTTTTCGTACCATGTCGATCGTCGTTTAGTCGATGGGACAGGTTAGCAGACGATATCAATGAGTGACTGTCACTACTATTTGTCAGACATAACTTCCGTAAGATTTCGGTCTGTCAATTCATGTCCAGAAATTCGTCTGATTTGTTCTTTTTACTACTTTATTTCATCTGAATGGTTAGTTGTAGCTCAGTAGATTATACGAATGATCGTCGCTGAAGAGAAGAAAATCTGCACGTCTATGGCCATTTTAGAATAGGACATAGGGGATATTAACAGTGAACCTTCAATATAAGAGAAACCCACATGAAAACAAAAGTATACACATATAGAAGGTGAAAAAAATATTAGACTCTATCAGCACTGCCAGTGCTACACAGCTTTTAATAAACTCCATAGGACTCTCTGACAGCCAATGAACTCATCAGACTACAGGGCTCTCCATCACAGTAAAAAAGTAAATAATCTAGTTATCACCATCGAGTGTACGTTTAATATTACTGAGATAGGCAGTCTAAAGGCCATAGCAGGGTAGAATTGGCAGTGTTTACGTAAATGCCTCGTGCAGAAACTTATCAGTGGTTTCCAGAAGCCGTCACATTGTGTAGTAACCGAGCATGAGCTAGCAAGTTTACGTGATAAAAGGCAACAAATGAGGCCACGGGTTTAACCCTTTTGGAGCCAGTGGAAATTCTGTGCTAAATTTCATTACGGAAATATATATCGGCATCCTCTGCCCCTTGATGCCTAGGCGTTAAATTTGTTGTGCTGAATATAAATATTTTTGTAACCAAATAAATTTTTATGGGTAAATAAATGAAGTTTTATCCCCAACTGCTACATCTCTTCTCCTGCCACAAAAGGAAAGCTGTTATCCGTTGCCTTCTCCTGCCCACTAAAAGTCCTGGCATAACATAGGGAAAAGCTCATAACAAAGGAGGGGAAATGTAAATATAAAGTTATTATTATTTTATTATTATTAACATGTATTTATATAGCGCCAACATATGGCGTAGCACTGTAAAGTAAATGTGATTATACAACTAAATCACATGAATTATATACATAGAACATATGGAGTTACAGACATCACAATCAATACCGGTACAAAAGGCCCTATGCAAAGGAGCTTACACTCTAAAGGGAAGGGAGTAATACACAAGGTGTGGGAGTGGGCAATATTGAATTAAATGGGTGAGAAATGTGGTACTGTATGTGGTGTTGCGTTTGGTAGCTAAGCAGAGTGACGGTAGGCTTCTCGAAATAAGTGCTTTTTAAGAGATTTCTTGAAAGCAGAAAGTTTGGGAGAAAGTCGGACAGACCGTGGGAGAGAGTTCCAGAGGAGGGGTGCAGCCCTTGAAAAGTCTTGAATGCGAGCATGTGAGGAGGTAATGAGAGAAGAGTTGAGTAGCAGGTCAGTAGAGGAGCGTAGTAAGCGAGTGGGTGAGTATATAGAGATGAGTTCAGAGATGTAGGGTGGGGCAGAGTTATGAAGTGCTTTGAATGTCAGGGTCATTCATTTGAATTTGATTCTGAAAGGTAGCGGAAGCCAGTGCAGGAATTGACAGAATGGCGTGGCAGAGGAGGAGCGGTTGCTTAAGGTGTATGAGCCTCACAGCAGTGTTCCTTATGGACTGGAGAGGTGACATTCTCTGGAGGGGAAGGCCAATTAAAAGAGAGTTACAGTAGTCTAGACGTGATATGACGAGATAGTGAATAAGAATTTTGGCAGCATCGTGGGTGATAAATGATCGTATTTTGGATATGTTCCTTATGTGGAAGTGACATGATTTAATAAGTGACTGGATATGAGGAGTGAATGACAGGGCAGAATCTAGGATAACCCCAAGGCACCGGGCCTGGGGAGAGGGGTGATAGTGGAATTGTTAGCTATGATGGATACTTCTGGGATGTTACTGGTGTTAGTTGGAGGAAAGAGAACCATTTCAGTTTTAGAGAGGTTTAATTTAAGGTAGCGTCGCGACATCCAGGTAGAGATAGCGGACATGCAGGAGGAGACGCAAGTTAGGAGTTCTGGGTTGAGATCAGGAGATGATTGTTGGCTTTAGCGGTTAAAAGATCATTAGTTAGTCGAGTCAGGGCAGTTTCAGTGCAGTGTTGTGGCTTAAAACCAGATTGTAGGGGGTCCAGCAGGTTATTGTCAGAGAGGAAAGAAAGATGCAGCGAAAGTGCAATAAAAGCAGGTTCAAAACAGCAAGCAGAAATAAAACAAAAAGAAAAACACAAGAGGGAAATAAAAAAGGAGAAGAAACTCTCAAAGAGGGTCACAAAGCATTAAAAGAGGCAACATAACTTGAATAGAAGTTGATTATACACAAGGGTGGTCGAAATTATAGTTAAAATGGTCATTAAACTATATTTCGCTACAACCCATGGCAGCTGTGGTGTAACAGGTGGTAGAAAGCCCACCCCCCCCCCTCTATCATTAGCAGTATGGGACCCCTTATCCAGAATGCTCAGAACCTGGGAGTTTTCGGTAAACAGATCTTTCCGTAATTTGGATCGTCATACCTTCAGTCTACTAAAAAATCATGTAAACATTAAATAAACCCAATAGGCCTCCGATAAGGATTAATTATATCTTATTTGGGATCAAGTACAAGGTACTGTTTTATTATTACAGAGAAAAAGGAAATTGTTTTTTAAAATTTCGATTGTTTGGATAAACAGCCTTTCCGTAATTCTGAGCTTCCTCGACAACAGGTTCCATACCTGTATATCTATCAACTTTTAGATAATACAAATACAAGCAAATTTTAATTTCGCACGTTACAACATTTAGTTTGGAGGAAAACAATGTGGCAATGTAAAGTGACCTAAATGGCTAGGGACATTGCAAACGCCATCTGCATGTAGTACAAGAGTCAGCTACATTACAGCACTTTCTGTAATACAGCAGATTACACCCAACTTTCTCAACTATTAATTTAGTAAATTAGCAAATTTCCGCCAGCCAACAATATGGTAACAAGTGTGGCGATTTTTAATGAACAACAACTTTTGCAGAATTATTCTCACAATATAGTGTGCTTTGGAAAATGCTCAACCGCAGTTATCCTAAATATAAAAGTATTTGTCACATCAGAGCTCCAAGGAATCAGGCATTTCTATATTCAGTATCTCTCTATCACTTTGTGCGGCTTTTTCCAAGATGTTATAAACAACCTGAAGCCTTATTACAATAGTGAAATAAGGCACATGACTATTACATATGTTCATAAGACGCAAACAATAGCAAAAAGCCCAGCTGGCTGTGGCACAATATTCTTCTGCCGTGCAGAGCTTCCTAATCAAACAGTGTTTATTGAATTCATTTTATACTATTATTGTGCTTTATAAATAGCACAACATTGCAACAATCTGAGATCATCCCAGATGTTTATTAATTAAATATACACGTGTGTGTGTGATCGCACTCACATGACTTATATTTAATAAATTTTCTTTAATTATAAAAAAAATCTAATGCTTTGCCTGCAACACCAGCCTTTATCAAAGTGTGGTTGGCTGGTGCTACGGCCAAAACGTTAGATTTTTTATAATAAAGGCAAATTTATTCAATATAAGTCCTGTGAGTGCGATCTCTGACAGCATCTACAATTTACAATGTGGAAATAGAATAGACAGCACAGCTACTTACACCTTTTCTTTTGGTGTCGTGGTGCACGTTCCCCAGTGGCCACTGTCCACTGGCACATGAAACCGCAGTAGAATAGAGAATAGAAAATGTTCCAAATAAAAATGCCTTTAAGATCTCTGGTGCTGTTCTACAGCATCTACAATTTACTACAAAGTGGACTGCACCCAGACGCCAGTGAAAGCTTTTGTCGTGAGTACTGGGACCCTCGGTATATATATATATATATATATATATGTATTGAATAGAGTACCCCCTCTTGTAAAATATAAGGATATTAAAAGTTACAGAGGAGTTTCATGACCATATAAAAGCACGAAGTTGTAGGCCTCAATGAGTCATGTGACAGAAATGACATCAGAACTCACTGTTTATAAGGATATAATTTACAAGATATTCCTGGCTTATATAAAATTAATATACAAGAGCCATGAATATCCTATAAATTATATCCTTATAATACACAAAAGCCTTGAATATATTGTAAATTATATCCTTATAAACAGTGAGTTATAAACGGTGAGTTCTGATGTCATTTCTGTCACATGACTCACTGAAATTTGTGTATTATAATAAATAAAGTACCCTCTGTTGCAAAATATGAGGATATTAGAAGTCACTTCGAAGTTCTATGGCCTGTATAAAAACACTCGGCCTTCGGCCTCTTGTTTTTATATGGTCATGAAACTCCTCGGTCACTTATAATATCCTTATAATTTACAAGAGGGGGTACTTTCAGTATATAATCAGAGCTTAGTGATGTCATTCGTTATAATCAGAACTTAGTGAGGTCATTGGTTACTTGTGTATTATAATAAATAAAATACCCCTGTTGCACAATATAAAGATATTTGAAGTCACCTCGGAGTTTGATGACCTTTTATATGGTCATGAAACTCCTCGGTAACTTATAATATCCTTATATTTTAGAATAGGGGGTTCTTTGTTCACTATATATATCAGCACAGCACATATACTGAATATGAAGTAAGAGTGAGGTGCAGTCTATCATTTTTTGTACGCCAGTGACCCACCACATATCCAGACAAGAGGCATTATTTAACAGGATTTTTCTTTCCAAATTGGCAGCTTTGGATAGAACAGGATCAGCCCCAAACCAGGAGCACAGATTGGAACCATAATTATGTGCAATTCACATATCATACCATCTTCCATCTTATTATCATGCGGTGTAAAAAGTGGAGTGACGCATTACCTGTGATTCTGCCCGGAGCAACCAATCAGCAATTAGATTTCAACAGTTAGAAAAAAAAGCAAAGATCACCGGTAATGTTTCACTCCACTTTTTACACAGCGTGATAAATAGACCCCTTTGACTCATTCTTTACATAAAGACCAAAGAGAACAACACATAGGGACACATTTACTAAGGGTCGAATTTCGGAAGTTAAAAAACTTCGAAATTCGACCATCGAATTTGATACTTCGATAACGGAACGATTCGAAGGATTTTACAAAAACATACTTCGACTACTCAAAACTTGACCAGGGGCAGCTGGGAAATTGACAAAATGTCTAGCCCCATGTCAGATTTAAAAATTGAATATAAAAATTTTTTTTCCCATGACAGTATCCCTTTAAGTAAATATTGTCCTTTTACATCACTTGCCTTGAACCACCATTTCATAATGTTCTGCCTCTGAGATCACCTGACCAGCAATACTATTGTATTTCTACTCTAACTGTAACAGGAAGAAGTGTGAAAGCAAAAGACAAAAGTCTGTCTGTTAATTGGCTCATGTGACCTAACATGTATGGTTTGTTTGGTGTGTTTGTGTGCACCGGGAATCCTACAATCCCAGGGGGCGGCCCTTATTTTTTAAAATTGCAATTTTCTATTTAGGATTACCCAATGGCACATACTAATAAAAAGGTATATTATTATGAAAATGGTTTATTTACATGAAGCAGGGTTTTACATATGAACTGTATTTATAGAGACCTACATTGTTTCCTTTAATGGCTAGAATGGTAAAAATATAGAAAGGCCAGTATATTTCTATAGAAAAGGTGGCATACTGTACTCAATAAACATTTACTTTTATGTATGTTTCTTACATACAGGTACCTCCATGTCAGGTATATTATACTATAGGGGTACTTCTTGAGCAAGATGCACAAGATAGTAGGGATGCACCAAATCCATTATTTTGGATTCGGCCGAACCCCTGAATCTTTTGCAAACCGAATCCTAATTTTGCATATGTAAATTAGGGGTGAGAAGGGGATACATTTTTTCCCTTCCTTGTTTGGTGACAAAAAATAGGATTAGGATTCGGTTCAGCCTGGCAGAAGGATTCGCCTGAATCCTGCTGAAAAAGGCTGAATCCTGGCCGAATCCCGAACCGAATTTCGGTGCATCCCTACAAGATTGCATAAGTACGTGGAGGCACATGGAAAGCTCCCACACTACGCAGCCTGTATGGGTCAGCAAACAAATGGTTTAACCCTGAAAGAGCCAGTCAGGCTGCAGGGGTGACAGAAAAGGGGATCACATCTGGCAAACCGTATTGATTTTCTGAAGGGAGCCTACTATCAATAAGAGCTGACTCATACAGCCTGTCAAGCTTAAGAACCAACACTGGTGTCTCCAGGCATCATTCAGGCCTCCATACACAATAAATTAAAATAAGTGGGTTTTGGCTAAATCTGTAGGCCGGGCAAATTCCAGTTCTGGTTTCAGGAATGCTGGCAGTCGCTGATTAGAGAAAGCTATTAGGCTGAAACATGGTCAGTCTTGTCAATGTTCCCTTTAAGCTGCACAAAAAAAGCTGCACAAAAAAACAGAGCAGACAGAAAGTTCTATGTGCACATACATACTTCAGTATTTGACCCACCCACTGCTCTGCCCATAAGGTTTTTCAACGTGTGCACAAAAGATAATGTTTCTGCGCACACTCCTGTAAGATATTGCAGGAAATTCCTATTCTCTCTCTAAATATAGATGTAAACTTCATAGTACAAGAGGTTTGGTATACTGGGCAACTCCCCATTAATGTAAATGATAAGCAATGAGTACAAAGTCACTAAAAATGTTTTCTTCTGGTATTTACATACCAGCAAAGATGACAAACTGCCAATCTCAACAACCTGTGTAATATGTCCCATGCCACCTGAGTGCAACACAGGGTCACCTAAAATGTCCTGCTCCTTTCACTGGTAGTTTTGGTTCATGAACATGTGAAGGGTTGAAGGTTGCATTTGCATGTTATAAATGTCCCATCTTCTAAAAAATAAACAACAGATAGAATCAACATGGGAATATTTTTGTAGAATGGAACCAAATCCCATAAATAATAGGGGCATATAATGCCAAATCCAATATAAGAGGTCTTTTTTTTTTATCACATTCAGAAATATAAGCTTAACTATTTATATTTTTTAAATGACTTTATTGTTATTTTTCTGAACTATTAGGGCAGTGGCACACGATGCTACTGGGGGAGATTAGTCGCCCAGTGAAAAATCGCCTCTTCTTTGGGTGACTAATCGCTCCTAAATGCCTTCCAGATAGAGTGTAAATCGCAGGCGAGATGGCACTCGGATCGCTTCAGCTCTCCGAAGTTTCCTTGTGAGGTAACTTCAGATGACTTCGGAAAACAAAGTGCTCCAAAGGCCATCTCGCCGGCGATTTACATGGTAAAACATTCTACAGAAAAAATATAGCATTCTAGCTTGCACTATTGCAGCTAATCTATTGGCAATAAACTGCCTTTATGGCTTTCCTTCTCCTTTAAGCCCCAGCACAGTCTCAATACTTTATGATTATGAAAATTCTCAGAAATACCCCAGCTCCCCTTAGAGATTATGTGTGGGCCTGAAGATGCTTTTCTACTGTTTTGCCAGGTCATCTTTCAGTATTTTCCTAGCGGCTCTCTTTATACATTTGGAACCCCTTCCCTCTTGTCATTTTGTGTGCTGTGTTTGTCTTACATGTACAGGAAGCATCTGCTATTATTATTATTATTTCCTATCAAACCATTATGTCTCCTTAACTTCAAGCCCCCACACCTTTTCCTCTCTGCCCTTGTATCACTTTACTTGCCCAACAGTCTTTTGCTTTCTCACTAATGTCCCACCGTAATCCCTTCTCTCCTTTTCACCTTACTTCACCTACCCCAGCACATCTTTATTCAGCATATTACCAATTGTAACTTCCTTAAGCAGCGTCTTTCCATAAAGTCCTTACACTATTGTTGCTTCCATGGAGAGGATTTCCTATAAGAAGATTCACTGCTTCTGGGTCTTTGAAAACAACTCTTTTATGTCACAGGTGGTAATGGCCAAAACAATGTCTGCCATTGTTTTTGAAGCACCCCGTTGAGCACAAAGAAAACACAACCACGCAAGATCTACTGTACTTCTGCCAATGAGTGAGGCCCATGGCCAAATGCCAAAAGTCATCCCACCCCATATATGTCAGGTGATGTCATCAATCTGCATGTTAGCTGTGGATTTTTACTGGGCTAATAAAGTCTTCTATAATGGCCAGTGTGTGTGGACAGATTTAAGGAGAAATAAAGCATAGCTAAAAACCCATCCTAACAGTATAGGAAATATTGAATCATATATGGTGTTCGGTTCGCTTTGGGGTAAAAGTTAATACTTTCTTTTTAAATAGGCTCCTTTATTGGAGCTCCCTATAGATCTGATATGCTCCATGCCCATATTTCAAATAGAGTAGGCGTGTCCTAACAGGCCCTGTCAGCACAGTAGGAGGGTGAGCCAATCACAGCCCTGCAGTCACAAAAGCAAAGACAGGCTTCAGTTCCCGATCAGGTCAGCCTAGCTGCTGATTGGTTCCTTTCCTACAGTGTAGTGTGCTGAGTGCCGCTGCGTTCACTACACAGCCTGGGAAAGCAGGCAGCAGGAAGTGGAACAGATGGGTGGGGCTAGTAGGGTTTTTGCAGAAATGTTCAGTAACGCAACCAGAAGCACAACTTTTTTCAGCACTTTCCTTCTATATTTAAAAGTATACAAAGCATTGGCACATTCTTGCTTTTCAAACAATATATCTTCTTTAACCCCCTGTGCAGAAGCACAGCATTTATTTAAGTTACTGTTTCTAGTTTAGGGTTCAATTCTCTTTCCTTCGCCACGGTGTGTTCTACTTGCCTTTTATGCTAAGGCCAGCCCCATTGCCCATTGAGTAGAATAGATTTAGAGGCAGTAAATTTGAAATAGTAATAGGATATGTGGATTGAATATGATAAAAAACAAGTTGGAAGGCAATACCCCTTCCCACACCAAGGGGCAAATTTACTTAAGGTCAAATATCGAGGGTTAATTAACCCTCGATATTCGACTGTCGAAGTTAAATCCTTCGACTTCGAATATCGAAGAAGGATTTAGCGCTATTCATTCGATCGAACGAAAAATCGTTCGATCGAACGATTAAATCCTTCGAATCTTCCGATTCAAAGGATTTTAATCCATCGATCGAACAATTTTTGTTCGACCAAAAAAAAGCTAGCCCACGTGGGATACATTGACTTTGGTAGCTTTTAGGTGGTGAACTAGGGGGTCAAAGTTTTTTCTTAAAGAGACAGTACTTCAAATATCGAATGGTCGAATAGTTGAATGATTTTTAGTTTGAATCGTTCGATTCGAAGTCGAAGGTCGAAGTAGCCCATTCGATGGTAGCCAAAAAAAACATTCGAAAAACCGACGTTTTTTTCCTCTATTGCTTCACTCGAGCTAAGTAAATGGGCCCCCAAAAGTCAAAATGGCAGAAAACAAACGCATGAACAACTCTGACAGTGTAAAAAAGAACTACTGTTTTATGAGCAGTGAAGAAGCTGTAGCAAGAGAACAAACAAATCATGAAGACCAAAACTAAATTACATTGCAGAAGGAAAAAAAGGAGCTATGGAAGGTACGGCTTATATTAGTCATTTCCCCTCTAGTTCTCTTTTGGCCAACCGATTCCCACGTGGGATATTTGCTGGTGCCTCTAACCATAAAACGGCTCAGACACAGAATGATCTTCCAAGCTGTCAACAACAATTGGACTGAATATACAGAGGCTGAAGTGCGACGACAAGACTTTGGCATGGCAGTCTGATGTGGGGAAAGTGAATGGACACGGTGTAGCTGAAAGGCTTTGGAGCAGGATAATGCTCTATTTTTTCTGGAAACGATGATATCTGAAAGGGTCTATTACCTCGTTGGCATTGTGACTCAATTTGCTATTGGCATTACTGTTGTGCAATGCTGCTGGTGTCATTTAACAGCTGCACCCTGTTTACATTTTATGCCGAGGTCAATGATAGCAAAAAAATTGCCAAGTCAAGGGCTACTTCCACATCCAGTCCCAACAGATGTATGTGGTCTATGACTATTCTCCTCTAAAAGGGTTACACCTTTCTAAAGGGGAAGTCTGCATGCAAATAAGCTGCCACTTGAAATCCTAGGCCTTGATGTTACTTACAAGTATGTGCAACGTTTCCCTCAGCTGTATTGAAAAATCCAGCCACTTGCTCTCTTTTGAGTAGGGTGGCGTCAGCAACTGGCCTACATCTCCCCTTTATTAACTGCCCTCAGCACCATGGCTGTGGTATAAGTGCCTGTGCAATCGTTCCCTCTTCTCATGTTCACCCACACTGAGAAGTCGAAAGTGGTGGGATTCTACACACCCAGTTCCAAGATGCAAGTATGAAAACATATACCATAGAATCTTTATATATTTGTAACATAGAGTTTGAAGAAATACTGGAGACTACTCTTTTGTTAACTTCTAATTCCCTTTCACAACAATGGTTTGTAAAGAGTTTATATATAAGTTATTATTGAACACACACACACACACATATATATTCCATTGTGCTGTACACTAACTGGGTATATACACAGAGCATACAAATCACATGCAAAAAAACAACCGATAAATAAAGAAGGGTCCTGGACAAGAGAGCTTACAACCTCTATGAATGCACTCTATTCCACAAGAATTTATAATTAGAAGATATCCACTTCTAAAAAGCCAACATTTGTCTGCCAATAATGCAACTGCCAACACCTAACCAGGGTAGTATGGGCCTGTGCCTAGAGTTTTGGGGGCGGCCTCTGGGTGCCTATTTTTTATGGTTTTTTTATTAAAATCCCTCCACCCATCGCCACGGATTTCCATAGGAAATCCGGCGGAGCTGGGGGTGAGGGGTAGGAGGGCCCGAGGAATTACGCGGAAGTGACGTCACTCGTACGTCGCGTAACATCACGAGCATGATGCAATGACATCACTTCCACCTTGTGACGTCACACGCACAACGTGCTGACATCACACACACAATGTAAGGCGTGTGTTTAAGGCCGATGCCTAGGGTGGCATTGGACCTAAATACAGCCCTGCACCCAACATGACACAGGTTGCCATTTTGAGCTTAGACTAAAGCAGGGCATACCTGGAAGAATCCATTTATAGACTTCATAAAACAAGCTTATGTTTGCCCGGTGTTTTTATCCTATTTATATTATATATTTATATTTATAACAACCTTCATTTCCATATCAATAAAGAAGGCCATTTTTAAAATCGATACATGGGCCAACAAGAAGACACGCTTGACGGCTTGACAGGCAGAGAGAGTAAAAAATTAAACATTAAAGGAGCAGTAAAACCAAAAAATGAAAGTGATTTAAAGTAATGAAAATATAATGTACTTTTGCCCTGCACTGGTAAAACTAATGTGTTTGCTTCAGAAACACTACTATAGTTTATATAAATAAGCTGCTGTGTAGCAATGGTGGAAATTGAAAAAAGGTTATATGGCACAGGTTAAATAGTGGATAACAGATAACACCATTATGTTCTACAGAGCTTACCTGCTGTGTAACCTGAGCCTTTTCTCCTTTGAATGGCTGTCCCCATTGCTACACAGCAGTTTATTTACATTAACAATAGTGGTGTTTCTGAAGCAAACACACCAGTTTTACCAGTGCAGGGAAACACCAAATTATATTTTTATTACTTTAAAACACTTTCATTTTTTCATGTTTCTGTTTCTTTTAATGTCTAAACTACACCCTTGAAGAAATCTATACAATGTTTTTTAATTTGGAAGTCAAGAATAACATTATATATTGTGACAAGCTGGCTGCCTGTACATTCAGTTTTTTGGGGGTAATTAGCTATGGTAGGCAGGTGTAGCATAGGACAAGGAGCATAAAGACAAGGACAACACATCTTCAGACAACACAGGTTTATTTTGGCAAACTCTTCCCAACATAAAGGTCACAGGAGCACAGTTCATTAGTGTTTCAACAGCATTCAATAATTTTCTCCACTCTGGGGTTCTCACCATACAGGATCTCTTCCACACTCTGGAATATTCTAGGCTTCTCACTAAGCCCTGCTGACTCTCCCCCCTAGGGATACCATCTCACCAGCCTCTGGCCTGTCTCACCTTCTGCCTTTCCTCAATCATTTTAGACTCTCAGTCACCTGGTCACGTCTCCCTCTGCTCCTTGCAGTTGTAGGCAGCAGCCCCAGACCCTTCTAGGAGTTCCTAACACAGACAGGCAACCTTCCTGTTCTGTACCCTGCTGAGAGCAAGCTTCTATTAAATACCTTTTTCGCTACCATTAAATAAGTTTCCACAGGAGAGCCTTCCTGTGAAAAGTGAGCTCCAACATGTGGACCAACTGGACCACTGGAATGGATTGTCTGGTTCCTTCCAGAACACTACAACTTCCAGGGACAGACAGCAAATTCCTTTAAACAGAGAAACCCTTCCCTGTTTAATAACATCTCCTTTGCAGCTTACATCTCCCATTGGGGAGTAACTAACTGCAAAATTCACCCTTTGACACATTTCTACCTCAATATTTATAGAACATTGGTGGCATGAAAATAAATGTCTAGCTTTACATAAAGGGGTTGTGATTTAAAAAGCTGAGGACAGTCCAAAATATACTGTTAAAAAAGGGTTCAAAAACCAATATCTATGCCGTGCATTCACAAGATTCTTTCTGTAAATAAAAATCTTGAGTTAAAAAAAGGGGGTTCAAAAACAATATGTATGCCGTACATTCACACGTTTTCTTTCTGTAAATAAAAAAATATTAAGTTATAAAAGGGGGGTTCAAAAACAATATGTATGCCGTACATTCACAAGTTTTCTTTCTGTAAATAAAAAAGCTTCAGTTAAAAAAGGGGGTTCAAAAACAATATGTATGCCGTGCATACATAAATCTTGAGTTAAAAAAAGGGGGTTCAAAAACAATATGTATGCCGTACATTCACACGTTTTCTTTCTGTAAATAAAAAAATATTAAGTTATAAAAGGGGGATTCAAAAACAATATGTATGCCATGCATTCACAAGTTTTCTTTCTGTAAATAAAAAAGCTTCAGTTAAAAAAGGGGGTTCAAAAACAATATGTATGCCGTGCATTCACACGTTTTCTTTCTGTAAATAAAAAATAATAAGTTATAAAAAGGGGGTTCAAAAACAATATGTATGCCGTGCATTCACACGTTTTCTTTCTGTAAATAAAAAATAATAAGTTATAAAAAGGGGGTTCAAAAACAATATGTATGCCATGCATTCACACGTTTTCTTTCTGTAAATAAAAAATAATAAGTTATAAAAAGGGGGTTCAAAAACAATATGTATGCCGTGCATTCACACGTTTTCTTTCTGTAAATAAAAAAATATTAAGTTATAAAAGGGGGGTTCAAAAACAATAAGTATGCAGTGCATTCACAAGCTTTCTTTCTGTAAATAAAAAATCTTGAGTCAAAAAAACGGGGTTCAAGACATTTCCTAATTTGGGTGTGGCAGAAATCATTAAATAGTGAAAAATGAACTATGAGGATATAGCAGATGTGCAAAGGAGTGTCACAGAAGCAAGAAAACCACATCTGAAACAAGTGGCTTCTACACACAGAACTGCAGTTCTTTAGTCCAAAACAATGAATTTTACTCACATACCCACATTAGCATAGTCAGCGCTCTTCTATACAAAAAGCCTGGTGTGAAAAAGGGTTTGAGATTGTAAGGGGGCTTTATCAATGCAATGAGGTTTAAACATTTGAACACAGAGAAAAAAGAAATTTGGTGATATGAACTATTCTTTTTTATAGGGGTCCCAAACCAAAGGGGGCCCCCTATAGATTCAACACCTTTAACCAAATACAGTTGCGTTATGAATGTACAACCTCTAGTACAGAGGTGGGTCAACATGAGCTCCAACTTAGTTTTGTGCGGGCAGCTTTAGCCGACCTGCACCCATTCACCACCGCCCTCCCATCACCTGCGCATGCCCAAGCCCGACTTCCGGGTTCCCTTTATAGACTTGCGTCAACCTGCCCCACCGATGACATCCAAAAGGGGCGGACGAGAAGTGCCCGTCTATTCAACCCGGAAGTCGGAAGCCGGCATTTGGAAGAGCAGTCAGAAGAGCTCAACAAGCACCCGCCCACAACCCAGAAAGGGGGGTGCGAGGTCGGGCCGAACCCGCCCAACCCGCGGGTATCGGACAGGCCGCACATCGCTACTCCAACTGTTAGGGACTAGAACGAAGGACATTGCAAATAGGCCATCGAGCTATGTGGTTACAAACTACAGTTAGGGTCTGTCTGGTCACAGTAAGAATCAGAACCATTTTACAAAATTCAAAAAGCAGGTCCTACTGTATTTGCCTGAAAAAATAAAGTGGGTGCATAAATATTTATTTGGCAGAAATGATCACTCCAGAAAGTGTTCCCTCTACTATTACATTCTAACATGAAGATTCACTGCAAGAGGAGAAGTTCAAGACAATCACGGCTGCCTGCAATTAGGCTTCAAGCTCTACACCCTGCGCAAAGAGATAACAGCCTGACCTTAGCTCTTAGGAAGCAACGAAGGGACCCCACCCTTTGCAAAGAGTTCTCTGAATGGTTTCGAAAACCTGCAGATGCAAACTTAGAATGTTTAACTTGCGGTTGTTTGCAACCACATCCAGAGAATTGTGTCAGACCCATCCCCAATAGCTAAACTCATATATACATTTCTCTGCAAAATTTCACTTGCTTGGTGATAGGTGAGGACACATCTGGTACTTTCGATTCATTCATTACCAAGGCAATGCTCAGCCAGTCAGATCAATGACAAGCAAATGCACATCGGGCAAGGATCTGCAAAAACTGCTTAACATTTACATTTTTGGAAATTAGTCCAAGAACATTAGAATCTCTGAGAAAATAAAACTACAATGTACAACTTTTTTTGTGCGTACACTCAGTTCTGTTGTGGGTCAGGGGGAATCACTTTCCTTAGTTTTAATGCACGGTGGCCTCCCTCTCACACTAAAGAGCAAAAAAGTGGTATATGGTCAACTTAAACATTAAACACCAAAATTGTCAGCAAATAGTTCAGCAATCCTATGCTGCCATTAGTTTTATAGTGTCCATCAGTTTATGCCCAACAAAGAGACAAGTAGTATTTAGCTAGCTATAAATTGGTTTAATTGTCCCCTTGAGCTGGCCATAGACATGCAGATTTACCTTCATATAAGACGAACGATAGTTCGGTACCATCTCCCGACCTGCCGCTAACCATTCAGATTAAATAAAGTAGTAAAAGAACAGATCAGACGATGTTCTGCCGACAGAAATCATATCATAAAATTTCTAAATTGACGATCGACTGATCGTCATCTCACGAAAATGTTGGGACACTCCACACACAGCCCAAAATTCTTACAAAACTGAGAATTTCCATATTTCGCCAACTGCGAATAAATTCACCAAACTGCAGCGGAAATTCGTGACGTGCGTCAAAATTATTTTGACACCCATTGACTTCAATGCATTTTAAGAATTTTCGCCGTATCGCAAATTATTAGAAAAGGGGACAGATTTGCCCATCACTAATGGCCAGCCATATTGCCCTGTCCTAAAGGGGGCTTAAGTGCTCAATCAGAATTGTTTATTTCATAAAGAATTATCCTTCAGCAGTTGGGCAGCACAAGAGATCCATTTCCGCGGCCTCAGGCAATGCCAGAGCTCTTAGTTCTTTGTACGGTACACTCAAGAAGAGGTGGGACGCTGCTGCTGCTCGTATACTGGAAATGCTATTCATATTGTGTAAACCATTCCAGTCTGAGGGTGGGGAGGAGGTTCCCTAATGGAATTTTCACGCAAACTTCAAAACAATCCTTGACTTCCTCTTAGAAAATGCCACCGAACTGACCTTTCCTGGAGAAAGTCTTATGTTTTGATAAGTTCAAGCCCTGGCAGTTTGAACAGTGGAGCAATCATGGGACGCTTTGATGTTCTGAAGAAAGGAGGCACTTAAAAATGATCAAAAGCTGTAAACATTAAAACCTTGAAAAGCTATTACAGGGAATCCACCATAGCATGAGTCTGTAACGCACACTTTATTATTACGGTATTAAAATGAATTCTTTCCTTACAAAAAAAAAAATCACATGCTGATGTGTTTCAATTGCACAATTATTCCACTGGATCCTTATGTGATGATCTGTTGTGGCCCAGTAATGTAGAGCAGGATTCTTTCCATCCAAGCTAACGCCTCTGCCATTTAATTATGTACTTGGCACAACAGATTGCCTACCTGTTTGCCAATATTATATGTCAGGTGATCCAAAGGGTGATTTTTATGCACTCAGTAAAATTTAACTGGAATTTGGTTCTGTTCCTCTCAGTTCAGCCACTGATTGCAACAAAGAGTGTCCTAAAAGTTGTACCAATAACTGCTCAGAACTATCAATGCAGTAAGTAGGTTACCACAACCCTGTACAACTCAAGTCACATAAGCATAAAACAAACAGGCGGCAGTAAATTTGAAGAAAAAAAGGGCACACGAAAATCAAATGTAGAAGAGCTCAAATGGGTGGTCCAGGTGCACAAGTCCCAGACCCTCAGCATAGGAAACAGTATTCCTTCAACGGAAAAAATAAAAAATTGGGTACTCGGGGATGCCACAAGGGCCACCAAAATAAAAGGAAAAATATTTATTTATGACTATATTGAAATCATCATTAACTCCATTATCTCTCCTACCTGTTTCTTGCCCTAGGAGCACTTAGTCATAGGGTAGAGCACAAAACATGCAATGAATATGGAGATGTCAATCATTTTAATGTAGTCATAAACATGAGGCACCACAAAATAAGCATGACCAAGTCACAAACAATATTAAACGCGAAGGAAAGTAATTTTCCACTTGGGGGTGCCAAATGTTAGGCACCACCGAGTGATTGTATTTACTTACCTAAAACTCCGGGTCGGTGCTCCTATCAGCACCGGCACGGGCTTTTACCAGTGAGCACCACGGAGCGATCCTCTTCCGGCTTCTTCACTCATCATAATTTGCAGGGAAGACGCATGCACAGTAGAACAAAACAGCGGGGTTTTTTTTTTTTTTTGCTAACGTTCGGCTTTTCACTCTACTGTGCATGTGCAGCCACGAGAAGAAAGAAGCCAGTAGCGGATCGTACCGTGGTGTTTGCTGGAAGAACCCTGGGCCGATGCAGTTTTCTGCTGATAGGAGCACCAGCCCAGGGTGGCAGGTAAGTAAATACAATCACTTGAAGGTGCCTAACATTTGACACCAGCAAGTGGAAAATTACTTTCCTTCTCGTTTAAAGGGGCAAACCTGAGTGGCAGATAACTTGCATTAGTGTGAAACCACAACACTGACCCTAAAAAGCCTAAGGGGGAAATTTACTAAAGGGCGAAGTGGCTAACACTGGCGAAAATTCGCCAGCGTGATGTCATTTTGTCACTTCGCCGATTTACTGATGGTAGATGGCATAATTTCGCTGGCATAATTTCACCAAGGAGATAAGACTCTGGCGCAACTTCGCACTCCAACGCCAGGCAAATTTTAGCTCTGGCGAAAGAGCGTTACTACGCAAATTCACAAAGTTTTTGATTTTACTGACCGTTACCTCTATCGCCAGACTTGCCTTCGCTGAAAAAGATCTAACAATTTTTTGGGGGTACCCTCCTTCCCCCCTCCGTTTGATAACATATGGCACCTAAACTAAACTGTGGGCACATGTGTAGGGCAATATAACAACTCTATATAATTTTATTAAGGTTCCCTGGTCTTGTGTAATGTAATGTATTTGCTGCAAAATATACGTCCATGGTAACTGTACGATGTATGCAAATTAGCTAACGCTAGCGTAACTTCGCTGGCAATCGTTACCCTGTGAACAACTTCGGATCTTCGTGAATTAGCGTTGTCCAGGCAAATTTACGACTGGCGAAGTGTTGCGATGTGTGCGAAGCCAGCGCTGGTGAATTTTCACCGGTTAGTGAATTTGCCCCTAAGAGGGACATGTAACAAAAGGTGGCATCTTTGCTAAAGGGCCATCTATATATAAAGAATCAGCAGGTAGCATTTACTGGTCACCTGTCTGAAAGCAAACAGTTGCCTGGCTGCTATGGGTTCAACCACATGGGCAAACATTGTCCCTTTTATTACATTTCCCCATATGGTGAGGCTTGATTGGTCTGTTCCATGAAGAACAGGAATATATGCTCAGGTCTACACCATGGGATGGGCAAATAACTTGCTCGAAGCTCTTTATAAGCAAATACCAACCCTGCATGTACAGGTATGTGATCCGTTATCCAGAAACCAGTTATCCAGAAAGGCAGTCTCCCATAGGCTCCATTTTATCGAAATAACACAAATTTTTTTCTGTGTAATAATAAAACAGTACCTTGTACTTGATCCCAACTAAGATATAATAAATCCTTATTAGAAGCAAAACCAGACTATGGGGTTTATTTAATATTTACAAAACTTTCTAGTAGGCTTAAGGTATGAAGATCCAAATTACAGAAAGTGATCCAGAAAGTTATCTGTTATCCAGAAAATCCCAGGTCCCAAGAATTCTGCAGAACAGGTCCCAAACCTGTACTGGTTTTAAAGGTAAAATACACCCTATCTCCCTATTCAATCTAGCGTTGCCATATGGCCAAAATGTTGATTGATGTCAATTTTATTAATAGGGAAAACTATCAAAATATAGGAAGGTCTGTATTTTTTTTTCCCAGAACAGGTGTCAACCCTAATTACAGCCTACGATGCTCCAAAAAATTCTAGGGGGCTGCTAGGCACACTGTGTTCTCAGTGCAGTGGCAGCAAAAAGGTGCCATGTGTACTCACTTTTAATCGAATTCCATAGAACAGGGAGAAAGTATGGCTGGAGTCCAATTGAATTTCTTGAGTATAAAAGAGTTGACTGAGCCTGCCTGGGCAGCAGAGGGAAGCAGAACCTCTACTCTACCTTTATAACAGTATAAAAAAATATATATATATCGGGAATTATTATTAGGAATCCTGGCGAAAGAATTAGTCCAGCACCCACTGTTTAAGATAAAACGGCCTTTATTGGACCAAGGGCATTACAGCAACGTTTCAGACCAACTGGTCTTTTATCAAGCACATTATTATTAGGAATCCTAACATAATTCCTAAAGTTAATGAATTTACATGCCCTTTAATTAGTCATATGACACAAATTACATCACAAAGCACCTATTACAGTATAACTAACAATTATACATTTACTAAGGTAGATAAGAAGACTTGTCTAAAGCTGTAAGAGAGCCAGTAATGAACGAGACAAGTTAACCAAGTCAACCTCGGTAATACACTGGTCTCCTGCTCCCACAATTTTTACCACAGTTACTGTAAACCACCACTCCCCCCAATAAAAAGGCCTAAAACCACCTAAAAACACACCATCATAACTTAGTTATATCTCTGATACAAGCAGCACTGGCCAGATCTTAAAGCGTGGATGGAATATGGCCAGGGATGCGTCTTGGACATAAGAGAGAATGGCTAAACATGCCCAAAAAAAGGTCAGCTAGGCCAAAGCCTGACAGTAATACCTTCACATAGGAGGATAGTGTGCACCTGCACCTCTTTTCAGTCCAACATTTTCCACATGAATGAAAACACACTACAGTAGCTCCAGAAGTCACCCTACCTCTCGTTCATGCTGAAGCTAGTCCACAGTCTAGGAACCTGTGAGCTAAGGAAGAACATAAGAATAGGTAATAATTATACAAAGCCCTACCTACGCTAGACAAATCCACAGTGATCACAGAAATTGAAGGCCCTTCAACATCATTCGTCTCTACGGCCATTGCTCCCCTGCTGTGTCATTGTACTCTATAAAAGGTTATTAATAATATGCCAGCACCATGCAGGAAAATGGCCTCTGACCACGTTAAGAGAACAGAGATAAGTTAATTGTGCGTAGAAGATATTATCGGTGCAATCAGCCGTCGTCTCCATTTAGGCTTAGGAGTCAATATGAAAACGTAACCAGGCACTGCATTTCCTGTAGGTAAAACACCAGCAAAAATGTCCTTAATCTCATTGCATTATCAAGCAGGAAATCCCCCGGCACAAAGGTTATTTGTAAACTTTCAACTCAGAGCACTCGTATTTTATTGCCTTCGTTTTTACCCCCGCTTGTTTTTTTAACGAACTGGCGTTTGCCAATGTTCCATGTAAAGGATACCCACAATGCAGTGCATGTGTTTAAATGACTGACTTCTCAACGTACAAGAATAGGTTGTACGTACATCCAAATTTCCTCTCCTATTAGAGACAGCTAATGTGGAATCTAATGTATGTGTATTAGTGATGTACGGGGTCAAGTTTTTCCTGATCCGCTCCCAACCCAAGCCCATCTGCCTCCCCCCTCCATTTATAGGCCTACGCCAACCTGCCCTGCCAATGAAGTCCAAAAGGGGCGGGGCGAGCACCTATAAAATCAGAAGCTAGTGTATGTATATATATATATATATATATATATATATATATATATATATATATATATATATATATATATATTAACGGGCTACTTAAATTTTATCTTTTTCACTAAAAATTGCCTAGTACATGGGACTCTCTAAAACGTTAGTGGTGTGTACAGGCTATAAGCAAATTTAGGGGTTGGTTTTTTCCAGGCATGTCCAAACTCCGGCCCATTTTAAATTTTAGACTGGCCCGCAGCCTTAAACAAGGATTCGCCCATTCAAGGGCAGACCCGGATAAAAATTGGCATGCAACTGGCCAGCCCGAGCCAGGAGTCTATCAATGAGCAGTGCAGTCTATCTTCTTGCCGTGCCGGCTGCACGCGTGACGTCACTGGATTAGGCGCTAGTTCTCGCCGGAGGCTGCCATTCTACCCATGTGCCTTCTAATTGTTCTTCTGAATGCACATCAGCATGGTCACCAACTCATCCCCCCAGGTAAAATGTTTATATAATATGCTTCAACATATCAATCAGAAAATATAATCAAATTAATTGGAGGGCTCCCTTCTGAATGGACCATCAGACTGGGTCTCACGGAGTATCATTCTAAGGTCAGAAAAATAGAATATAGAAATTAAAGGAATAAGAAAATAAAATATACCGGTAGCCTAAATGAGAAAACAATAAAAGTTTTAAGCAAGAAAAATCGCCAGCGTGACGTCATTTTGGTACATTTTTGGTCAACGGCGTAACTTCGCCAGCGAAGGAGATAGACTCTAGTGGTACTTCGTTCCCTAATGACAGGCGAATTTGCGCTCTGGCGAATGGACGTAACTAGGCAAATTCACTTAGATGTGGATTTTACTTAACATTACCTCTTGCGCCAGACTTGTCTTCGCCACCTCAGACCAGGCGAAGTGCAATAGAGTAGATAGGAATTCCTCAAAAAATTGGTGAAAAAGTCCCAAAAAACTATAGCGTCTTTTCCTTTTTCAGGGTGATAGGCTGAAAAATAGCCTTTTTTTTGGGGGGGGGTAACCGGCTTCCCCCTACATTTCCTAACATATGGCACATAAACTATACAGTGGGCTCATGTGTAGGGCAATATAACAACTTTATTTTATTAAGGTTCCCTGGGCTTGTGTAGTTTAATCTATTGAATGCAACATATACGTCCATTCAACTTTAACGTCCCACCGTATGCAAATTAGGCAACGCTAGCGCAACTTCGCTTTGCTTGCCGCAGTAACGCTAGCGTAACTTCACCAGCGTTCGGTGACCTGGACGCAACTTTGGATTTTAGTGAATTAGCGTTGTCCTGGCAATTCTACACATGGTGAAGTGTTGCGTTGTGAGCGAAGCCATCGCTGGCGAATTTTCGGAGGTTAGTAAATTTTCCCCTTAAAGTGAAGATGGGACATGGCTGGAATTAGAGAAAGGGGGCATATTTTTGCAGTATTAATCAATCGCTAAGCTAAGCTAAGATAGCACTGGTTTAAAAAATGTTCTGGGTGCCGTTTAAGCCCAGCAGGTTTTCCCCCGGTCTCCCACCAGCACAGTCCAACCCTGTTTACAAACCTAATCCATCTGAATCATGTGTACCAAAATGGCCAATTCAGGCACAACAAAACACTGCCCTAGATTTACACCATGCCAGAATCAAGCCCAAAGTTAGAAACAAGAGACTGGAAATGTTAAAATGATACAGCAGGACAATGGGAAAATAATAAAATAAACAGTGTAGGCAAATATAAGATGAAGAGAAAGAAAGAGATGCCAAGAGATGAGATAATGTGGGTACGGAGCGAGAAAACACCATATTACCGTATTCTGTCTCTTCCTGCTTAATACACAACTTTCATTCATAAAAGCATTCCATTTGTCCCCACAAACCCAAACGCCAGCATTCTAGCCATAAAAACAAGGTGTTGCACAGGAAAAGGCTTTTACTCTTATGTACCCTGCTAATTTGACTTTTAAAGTGCATTTAAGCACCGGCCAGGAAATGTTACCCAGTGTCCAGTTTCACTAAACGATGATAAATGAAAGCCCATTATTTCAGAATCCTGGGATAGAAATGATAATGGTTTTAACTCCTTTAAAGGATTTAAAGAATATTTTGAGTTACAAGTTTAAAGGGCCAGTAAAACCAATAATAAATCCCTATAGTTTTTCAGGTAAGGCTTTTGAGGTCTGTCCATGAATGTTACTGTTCTTAAAACATCACTCTACAAGAGCAAGATGTCTGAAGGACAAAGAGCAGTACATACATGCAATATCACGCATCAAAATCTCTATTTAGTATTATTTACAGTATTCATTTCATAAAACAAGAGACATGTACCTTCGTCCAATATAAGGGGCAATTCAAAAATGTAAGTTTTAGGAGTTGATAGAGGAAGATGGTAAAGATTTCAGGTGTTACAGAAACGGCAAATTTTCAAGTCAAAGTGTAAAGGTAGGTGCCGCCTGCAGCACATTGTACAGTCTGTGCCTGGGCAGATGGGCAGTTACAGTACAGGTAAGGGATCCGTTATCCGGAAACATGTTATCCAGAAAGCTCTGAATTACAGGAAGTCACTTATAGACTCAGTTCTAAATAATCCAAAATTTTAAAAATGATTTCCTTTTTCTCTGTAATAATAAAACAGTAGCTTGTACCTTATTGGAAGCAAAACCAGCCTATTGGATTAATTTAATGTTTAACTGATTTTCTAGTAGGGATGCACCGAATCCACTATTTGGGATTCGGCCAAATCCCCGAATCCTTGGTGAAAGATTCGCCGAATACCAAACCGAATCCTAATTTGCATATGTAAATTAGGGGCAGGAAAGGAAAAAGTGAAAAAAAATCTTCTTTTGTGATGTAAAGTCACGTGATTTCCCTCCCCGTCCCTAATTTGCATATGCAAATTAGGATTAGGATTCGGTTCGGCCAGGCACAAGGATTCGGCCAAATCCATCTGGAAAAGGCAGAATCCTGGCCGAATCCCAAACCGAATCCTGGATTCGGTGCATCCCTATTTTCTAGTAGACTAAAGGTATGAAGATCCAGGTGTTGAGCATTCTGAAGAACAGGTCCCATAACTGTATTAAAAATGAAACAGGAACCTTCAGGCACAAAAGGTCACACTAGGCCCAAGTGAGACACTATTTAGACATGTTCTGCTAAAAAGGAAGATAAGTTTTGGCCAAGCGGTATAAGAAATTTCTGCCTTTCCAGATGTTGGTAACCCAAAAGTTAAGAGAATCTGGTGCACCAATAAAGAGGCACACCACAGCAATTCCGTGTTCATTTCACCCCTGCATTGTGCAGAGAGAGACATATGCTCTCTCATAGCCAACACCCTCCTTTTTTTATATTTTTTTTTTATCTCTGGAGGGATTGGAGTCAATCCTTAAATTCCGATTAAATAGGCAAAGTTCTACCAGTCAAAGTTCTACCAGTTCTCCAGCTTTTTCATTACAGTGTAATGGCATGGTTGTCTTTTTTTATGCCCTGAAACAGTCTGCGTTCTGCTGCAGGTTAACTTAAAAAACATTAATAAACAAATGACATATATATATGCCCTTTCAGATAATAGCTCAGGTGACAGTCAAACTGGCATTAGGATCCAAAACCAAACTCCCACCGCCGCGTGGTTGATGTGGAAGATGAGATTGCTGGGTACGGCAGCCTGGTAAGCTTAAGTATGCCACTGACATGAATGACATTTATTCTGCTCTGGCTCGTTATATGCTGTACTTAGTGGTGTAATACATCACTCCACAGTCATAAAGGGGGGAATCTGATCCTACAGAAGAAAAATGTGGTCAGGTAATTGATGACATATATAAGTACATAACTGCTAAGTTCAGTGCTCCCTTTGCAGCAGCCGTGCATATGCAGAGCTCGCCATCAACACAGGACTTTAAGGTGGAAAAACATATAATACCAAAACAGCAGACTGGCACAGCGCAAATGGAAAATTTGACTCACATCAGGATCCCAAAAGGCACATCTCAGAGGGAAAGACTGACCTGGCAGAGTTTGACCCCTCTTAAAGATTTATTCTTAGAATTAACAGAATGAACCCAAACGCTTTTGTCTGGACTATAATTCGAAGGGGGGACTTCTCTGCTCCAGAATTCTTCTGCCTAAACATGTGTTTACTTAATCCTTTAGCTTTTGAGTTTTTGCTCTAATAGATATACGTACATTAGAACCCCCGTTTTACATTAATTTTTCCCTCATTTTACAGTTGTTTTGTGGACCCGCCTATATATTATGCATAATACATTTCCCTGATTTTACATTTTCCTGGATTTTACACCATTTTTTTCTGGTCCCCTGAAAAACATAAAATGGGGGTTCTACTGTATGCATTTTCTTTTGTTTGCTTTGCTGAAGGCCTTATTTAACCCCCTCAGCAGCACAAGAACTAATTCCGAACATTAGCCATCTGTAACACAAACTATACGCTTCATTGCAATGCCTAGGAATATGATGACACCCAAACATCATGCAAATAAAGGGTTTTTTAAAGATGTTAACTTCACTTTAAACTTAAATTTGGCCTCCAATTTGGTTTTGAAGAATCCATAAGTGGTCTCTTGTTGTATTGTGGTTTCCTTTGCAAACACTGCATTGTCAGTTATACTGCAGTAGATCCAAAAACATCTTGAGTTAATCTCAAGTTTCATCAGCATTCAGACTGGGCTTCAACAAATGCAGAAGAAAGAAAATACTACATCTCATCCTAACTGCCTCCAGGTTTGGCTTCCCTATGGAGGTCAAACACAAAGTTTGTGATCTAGAGAAGGTCTTTCCAACTGGAGGCCAATAGCCAAATACAAAAAAACTAAACCTTAAGTCTTCCCAAAGCCTTTACAGAAGTGATCCCCAACCAGTGGTTAGTGAGCAAAACCCTTGGATGTTGCTCTCAGTGGCCACAAAGAATGTGCTTATTTTTGAATTCCTGGTTTGGAAGCAAGTTTTTGTTGCATAAAAACCAGGTGTACTGCTATAGAGTCTTCTGTAGGCTACCAGTCCACATAGGGGCTATCAAATGGCCAATCAAAGCCCTTATCTTGCATGCTTCCGTTGCTTCCCAGCCATTTTAACATCTAAATGTGGCTCACGGGCAAAAAAAAGTTGGGGACACCTGCTTTATAGGCTTCTTTGCAGGGGCGTAACTACAGAGGAAGCAGACCCTGCGACTGTAGGGGGGCCCAGGAGTTATAGGGGCCCCATGAGACCCTATTTCATATATAATTTCAATAAATATTGGTAAAACAATTCAACCTCTAGATATTTTGGGGGACTGAAAGATAATTTTCTGTGGGGCCCAGTAATATCTAGTTATGCCACTGCTTCTTTGTAATGCAGCATCATTTCACGATTATCCAGCCTCCGAATGCATAATTTCTCTGATAAGTTATCTATTACATGGACAAAGTTGGACAACACCAATAAGTTCTAATAAGATAAACATCTCATACACTGCTTGGAAGCTCTGGTCAAAGTCTATCAAAACACATCTCAAAAATGGTTGTTATTAAGGTTTCCTCCTTTTCTGAAAACATATGTTTTTAGCTTTGTAACCTATTAATAGCATTGGCATAAACCATCAATTTTACCAACTAGGTGGCAAAATTACCTGCCAAGGAAATATTTCTGTATCAAGCAAAAAAAAACCAGAAATGGTTGCATCCCAGCAGCCACAGACTATGAACTCGGACACAAGCTCCAAATATGTTTTAAATAATTATTATTCAGCATTATGGCACAATTCTATATGGTTTGTTGCTCGAGCCTTTAAAGATAGATTGCCCCAATACCAAGTATCTGAACCACAGGACCAGATAAAGAAATATGACTCATAGAAGGTTAAATATAAAGGACATTGACATGTTCTAGGGGTGTCTCAATATAGAGTCAGCTTCATCTGCCATGTTCACACATTACGCATAATGAGAACCATTTACTTAAACAACAATGTACTTAAGATCTTAGGAGGAAAGATGATCTGCTTGTCCTTGTACCCTTTGGCATGAACATGTCTATATACAGGCAGGGACATTTATATCCCACGCTAGTATACTATGTAATAATGCTGAACCAAGCACAGCATGTGTTTACAATAGCTGAACTTCTATGAACTCCAAAAGGGAACTAATCCTAATTAATTATATGTATACACACCCATATGAATAATCAGGACATAACAGTATAATTGAAGTAGCCAGTTATAAATAGAGAGTACAGCACAATGGCACCGTGATAAGTGCTGCTGCCCTGCTGTACTGAGGCCCTGGGCTTTATTCAAAGGAAGACATTGGGGCAAATTTACTATAGGGCAAAGTGGCAGTCGCTAGTGAAAATTTAACAGAAATACCATCAGTGGGGATATCGCTAATTCCCTAACAAGCGTAAAAGACAATTCCCTAGCGAAAGAGTTCATCACTAATAAAGGTTCGCACCCTTTTGCCAGGTGAATTTTTGCTCCGATGAATGATCGCCTCTCCACAAATTCACTAAAGTGCGAATTTTCCATTAAGTTACCCCTTTGCCAGCTTAGACCTGGCGAACTGATAAGATGAAGCTACATCCTCCTCAATCTTTAAAATCCTTTAAAAGTTAATTAAACCCAATATGATTATGTTTCCTGTAATATGGATTTATTATATCTTAGTTGGGACCAAGTACAAGGTAATGTTTTATAATAACAGAGAAAAAGGAATTTTTAAAAAATTTAATTATTTGATTAAAACAGAGGAGATGGCCTAGCCCCTAATTAGGAACATTCTGGATAATTGATTTCCGGATGACAAATGCTATACCTATGCAAACTAACCTGTCACCTAAAAATAGTGTGGGCTAATCAGGCCCGGATTTGTGGCAAGGCCACAAAGGCCCGGGCCTAGAACAGCAATATATGAGGGGTGGCATGTCGCCCGTTTGACACGCAGCTCCCCAGTGCTCTGGCACGTGTGCTCACGGGGAGGGAAGCAGTGCAGGCCCGCGCGGCACAGGGGAGCAACCTAGGCATTGTTTTTCGTTTACAAATGCCCCCACCAGCACTAGGCTGCCCAAACCAGAAGGGAGATCACAGTGTGAGTGGCCCTGCCTGTAATTAGTGAGTTGCCCCAACATGGCTGACTGAACCGGGAGCCTCTTCCTGTTGAGGGCAGCCTAGCACTGGCAGGGGTATACAAAAAAAACCTATTGTGTCCCTCAACCGCAATATGGGCTCTATTAGCCCACACCACTGGTGGGAGAAATTATTTTAGGGAGACAGGTTCTATTTCATTTGCTCATGTTGAGAAAAGGTGTATTTAGGGTTACAGGTATGGGATCGGTTATCCAGAATGCTTGGGACCTGGGGTTTTCCGGATAACGGATCTTTGCATAATTTGGATCTTCCTACCATAAGTCTACAAGAAAATCATGTAAACATTAAACAAACCCAATAGGCTTATTTTACTTCCAATAAGAATTAATTATATTTAAGTTGGGATCAAGTACAAGTTACTGTTTTATCACTACAGAGAAAATGGAAATCGTTTTTCAAAATTTGGATTATTTGGATAAAATGGCGTCTATGGGAGACAGCCTTTGCGTAATTCGGAGCTTTCTGGATAATGGATTCTTTAAAGAAACCACAGACTCCTTTTATAAGGTGATAAATATGCAATGGGGGGTAAAAATTACTTTAACACACAAAAGATAGTATCACCTTGGGAAATGTCATCTAAACGAAGTATTATGATTTTAAAAAAAAAAAAAAAAAAAAAAAAAACAATTTACAGAGAATGTTAGAAAGGTACTGGTTTGTGGTGACAAGCATAATAAAGATTTCATTTTGCAGTTCTATTGCTCGTAAAAAAAATTTTTTACTTTTTTTATTACAGAGATAATTTATACCCCTGATGGCAAGTAGAAATAAACAAGGCCCAGTCTGTCTGACAAAGAAAACACTACAGTGAATGTGTGATTGTTACATTGTTTTGGAATCTGACGCTATAAATCTGTCAGGAGCAGCTTATCTAATTAAACACAATATTCTGAGGGTGCAGTTCTCGTTTATTAAAATTCTACAAAGTCCTAAATATTTTGGTGTAATATTCAGGGGTTATATATATATATATATATCTGGTCGGGCTTTTTCGGGCAAAACTCAAAGTTTTTTTGTTTTTTTTTTTAAACTCTTAATTTTATTGAGATTTATTAAAGCCCCATGCTGCAAAAATCCTGAATCTGAAAAATCCGCCATCTCAGACCTGCTGAAGTTGTGTATAAGTCAATGGCAGAGGTCCCTATCCTAATTGGAAGTTATAGTGGTTTGCGCTCGGTTTAGCCCAAAATTCCGATCATTTAAGGCAAAAACTTGAAAAATTCCATGATTTGGGGGGAAAAGCCCAAAAAATATCCTATCATTCAGGGAAAAAAGCTAGGGATTCACCGAATCCACTATTTTGGATTCGGACGAATCCCCGAATCCATCTTGGAAGATTCGGCCGAATTCCAAACCAAATCCAAATCCTAATTTGCATATGCAAATTGGGGCGGGAAAGGAAAAAAGTGGAAAAAATTGGTTTACTTCCTTGTTTTGTAACAAAAAGTCACGTGAAATCTCACCATCCCAGCAATTTGCATATGCAAATTAGGATTCGGATTGGCCAGGCACAAGGATTCGGCCGAATCTGAATCATGTCTAAAAAGGTCGAATCCCGAACCAAATCCTGGATTCGGTGCATCCCTAAAAAAAGCCCAAAAAACCCCAATTTTTCATATGATTTTTTCATGTTTCTCCCTGAACCGATTAATTTGAGCTTTTTAAATAATAAATAAGGTCAAATTGGGTATGGGAGTTTCTCTGTGGTTTTTTTATTAAAATAATGAGATCAATTCAGATTTTGGTAAATAATCCTCTTAATATTTTGGAATTCCTAAAATTAATATATCGGTGAAATCATGTGCAACTGCTTTAGCTGCTATGAGCCACACTTGGCAAGCGCTTCTTTTCAGTTGCAACTTTGGCCCAGCAATTTAATCACCTGATGTGCAAGGACCAATCAGATTCTTATTTACAAATAGCATGAAACTGAGCAGTGAGTATTTTCTTCCCCAGAACCCCACGCCGTAGGCATGTGCCTCTTCTGTCTACCTCTAGTTCCAGTGCTCCAAGGAGATCATAAATGACTCCAATGCAATATTATTATTATTATTATTATTAACATGTATTTTTATAGCGCCAACATATTGTGACCATACACTGATAGAATGTAATAATATCACAGTTCTGTACAGGTATTGGACCCGTTACCCAGAGTGTTCGGGACCTAGGGTTTTCCGAATAAGGGATCTTTCCATAATTTGGATTTCCATACCTTAAACCTTTTAAAACATTTTAGTTATTTGATTATAAGGGAGTCTATGGCAGATGGTTTCCATATAATGTTAGATACATCCTTCAGTCTGTGACAAATTCATATGTATTATTTTAAGCCAGTTAAAGGGCAACTAAAGTCTAAAATAGAATAATGTTAGAAATGCTGTATTATGTATACTAAATATAAACATGAACTTACAGCACCAGCAGCCTAATAAAACAAACGATTTATGCTTTCAAAGTTGGCGCAGGGGGCTGTCATCTTGTAACTTTGTTAGACATTTCTGCAATATCAAGACTCGCACATGCTCAGTGTGGTCTGGGCTTCAGTTGGGAGGTTAAGCTTAGGGATCGTTATAAATTATCAAAACAGCACAAGTCAAATAATATCTGCCATAGAAGCCAATACAGCAAGACTGATTAATAATCATAATATAGAGACTGCAATGCGTCTCTGGATACAAATCTCTACAGGGAATCCAACAATGCTGCTCGAGTTCTGGGAAGTAAGGTGGGGGGGCTCCCCCTGCCATTTGAAAGTATGATCGTTTACCTGCACAGCAGTTGGGGACCTCTGACAATTCCTATCAACAGCAGTAAAAGAAGGGGGAATTGCACTGCATACAGTCAGGTTTATGATAAAAACTGTAGACATCTTTTAATTAAAGTATATTGGAGATAGATTTCTTTTTCATTAAAGAAAGTAAAAATGGGATTTTATATTTTTGCCTTTACATGCCCTTTAAGTGAGGCCACAAACAATTTAGTCAACCTTCCTTTCACTGAAAAATATTTGCAAATCTGTTAATTGCAAACTACCGTGAACGATACGCTGAATAAATCCTTTTGCACTTCTGTGGATTCCTCTAAATAAGGGAAAAAGTACATCATAAGCTCATTTGTACATATAATGAAAGCCGTAGCTGTATTCAAAAAGATATACAAATGTGATCTCCAGAATTTGGCTGAGCGTCTCGCTTTCCATTCTGAACTGTGTCACTGTACTCTCACTACGGTTGGCACTTTTTAGAATCGGACCCCGGAAGGGGGGCGGGCCAATGACATCAAGAGGGCGTTGACATACTAGGGGAGGGCCAGTTACATCAGGGCGGAGCTGTGACATGGCGATTGGCCAATCACCGCATCAATCTCAGGTAATCTGTACGGTTTTCCTAATTTTGGAAAACTGGGCAGCTAGATTAGACTCGGAAAGCCCTTCCAAAAACCGGGCTAAGCGGGTCAAAAACGGAAAGATGGCAAACCAAACTCTCACATTCACACTTTGACCTCAGCAGCTATAGTTGTGTAACCTGTGCATGGACATGGGCATCAGGTCCCTGTTTCTAGCACATAAAATAACATTTTGGGACTTGCACTCTAATATATTAAAAAAAAAAAAAATTACAAAATATAAGTGTGCCAAAATTATATATATGCTATTTTTTTAATTCAGGTAATTCTTTACATATTAAAATGTATTTAAAATATATTTTCAAAATATTGGTGTGCCAAAATTGTTTGGTGTTTATATTTTTAATGTAGGTCATTTTTTCCTTCTATATTAAAATGTATTTTACAAAATATTTTGAAATATTACTGTCTAATTATTTATATATATATATATATATATATATATATATATATATATATATATATATATATATATATATATATATATATATATATATATATATATATATATATATATATATATATATAGTGAATAAAGTACCCCCTCTTGTAAAATATAAGGATATTATATAAACAGAAATGACATCAGAACTCACCGTTTATAACTGATGATATCAGAATTTACCGTTTATAAGGATATAATTTACAGGATATTCATGGCTTATATATATATATATATACACTTTCCAATGAAAAATAATGTAAATATTGCAAATCTGTAAATTGCAAACAGCCGTGAACGACACGCTGAATAAATCCTTTTGCACTTCTGTGAATTCCTCTAAATAAGGGAAAAGGGAAGTACGTCATAAGCTCATTTGTGCATATAAGCAATCAAAGCCGTAACAGTATTTAAAAAAAATATACGAATGTCAAATTCAGAAATTGGCTGAGAGTTTCCCAAACACTGCAGATTTAGCCTGGGGATTTTTTTGTGGGCTCATATTTAAAATGTACTCACTGCTTTGTAGCACTTTTTTCGGCTTTTCTCATAATGGAAAGATATACTGGGGCTCATTTACCAACACAAAATTCCCCACACTGGGGGGGCAGATTTATCAAAATGTGAGTTTAGATTTTAATGCATAAAACCTCAACCACGTTCTATTCATTCCTATGGGATTTTTAGAAGCATATTTATCAAAGGGTTGAAAGTTAGAACTCACCAGTTGATAAATATTCTTCCAAAAATCCCATAGGAATGAAAAGAACGTGGGTGAGTTTTTATTTATTAAAATCTAAACTAACAATTTGATAAATCTGCCCCACAGTGTAGGGCACTATATTTTGGGAGCTTTGGTTCCCTATATCTGCTTTGAGAGATTACATGTATGGGACCTGTTATCCAGAATGCTCAGGATTTAGGGTTTTCCAGAGAAAATATCTTTCTGTAATTTGAGTCTTTATCCCTTAGGGTCAAGGCACACCCTCAGTTTCAGGGTATTAGTCGGCCAGCGACAAATCTCCTCTTCTTTCTGGCAACTAATCTCCCCGAACTGCCTCGACGGCTAGAATGTAAATCGCCGGCGGGATGGCACCCGGAACGCTTTGTTTTCCGAAGTGAAGTGCTCCGAGTTCGGGGAGATTAGTACTCCTGAAGAGGAGATTTGTCCCTGACCCCTAGGCCTACCCAATAGGCTGGTTTTCTTATCTTAGTTGGGATCAAGTGCAAGGAACTGTTTTATTATTACAGAGAAAAAGGAAATATTTTTTTTACAAATTTGGATAATTTGGATAAAATAAAGTCCATGGACTTTCTGTAATTCTGAGCTTTATGGATAAGAGAAGACAAAAAGGAACACCAAGAGCCCCAATAGTGTAATATGTTTTTACAAAGAGTAATGGTAGAGTAAACAAGTTAATACTCACAAACCAGGGTTACCGATAGACAACCACTGTATAGGCAGGTGGGGAGATTATCCTGACCCCACTCAGGAATAAGACGTCGCTCTCTGTAGAAGAAGAAAAAGGGGATGATACCCCTCCACTCGGGGTGGACTCGATATAGTAGTAAGACAAAACAGAGGCGCCAAAAGGATAAAATTAGCTAAAAACACTTAAAAACCCAATGGGTAATTCAGAGGAGGTAGTAGTGGACTTACCTCCTCCAAGCAGACACCAACGAAAGTGGTCATTTTCAGTAATAGTTTATTCACAAAACAGTATTGCAACGCGTTTCGCAGGCATTTCCTGCTTCATCAGGCAATGTGGAACGGGAGCAAAAACAACAGTGTCTTTGTATAAACACGCCAGGCGCCTCTGTCTACAGATAACGGATGCCATACCTGTACTGAATGTATCAAGCTGGCCTTAACCAAAAAGTATTAGATGCTAAACTGGCCATACTTCCAACTGAAATAAAATCAGAGCAACATTTCCAAATGAGGCAACGTCACCAACGTATAGCCAGTTTTATGCCACACCAGCAAAATTGTATCAATTATGTCTTCGTTAATGTTTGTGAATGGCCTAATAGCGCATGCGCAGTTGGAGCTATCTTCCGGTTGACGACAACTGTGCATGCACCAAAAGAGACGGAAATTGCTGGAGGAGAAAGAAGACACAATGATTACCGAAGAGAAGGAGATGGCGTCTGTGAGCTCCGCTGCGCTCACTCTGCATGTGCGCTCAATATTTCAAAAGGGGACAGAATTCTGGGGTAAGACTGTGCAAGAGGGGGGCCAACGAAGGGGGGTCAGTGGGGACTTAATATCGCGTGGGTTTAGTTCTCCTTTAAGTTTACTAAAAAATCATATAAACATTAAATAAGCAGAATAGGCTGCTTTTGCTTCCAATAAGGATTAATTGTACCTAAGTTTGGATTAAGTACAAGTAACTGGATAACGGGTTTCCGGATAACAGATCCCATACCTGTATTGGCTTTTTAGGGGATGTTTGGTTTTATGACGATATAGACTTTGGGGACAAACATTTTTTGTTGCCACAAATTTTCTACAAATGGAACTGAACTTTGACTTTTAAGGAAAGTCTAATAATTTATTTATTGCGGATTGGGTCAGTTGAAATATAAACCGAAGCATATGTCAATTTATTAGTCTTTAAAAAAAAAACAACAAAAAGAAATCTCTTTCCCAGTTACAGTAATATAAACCTGAACTCTCACCAGATCAATATTGCTGTATGTTTATTTTCTCTGACATAGATTTGTATGTGCTTACTTTCTATTCTCTAAACAACCTTTATATAGCTTGCAATGGAAACTAGAGAAAATAAATAAACAAAGTATGTCCCATGCACTCAACTAGATGGAAGTGAAAAGCATGCATGGTTGAGCAGTAGGGTGAAAATCAGCCAAAATACCCAACCAATTCTCAAAATGTATGGTCATCTTAAGTACTAGCATAATAATGATGTTGTCCATCACTCTGATATAGTTCTAAGTATATCCAAGCCAACCAATACGTGTGCACCCCAATCCCTGTCTTATTTGGATTCAGGTTGAGTTTTACAGATATACATTTAAAAGGACAATAAGGCACCACCCCGATCCTATTCGGAATTTCCTTCATGTTGCACCACATCCCTGAATGCCTGAAAAGCTTATATGAAAACCAGGGATCTTGATCTCGTTTCACATGGCTGATATATATTATACAATGTACAATACGTATGAAGCGTCCACATCAAGCTAAGCATAAGGCCAATTTTTGGGGATGAATTGCTTTAGCAACAAGATGGCTGCCTTACCTGCAACTGGAGAGTGGAAGAACAAAAAGTTAATAAAGAGTAATAAAACTGTTTTAACAAATGTTTTTAAATAATATCTTATTTCAAACAATTATTGGGACCTTAAAATTATATTGCATTGGGGTCCAGTAATCAATAGTTGATATTTCTGTCTCAAGCTCGTTCCATCAAGCCAGTAAAGTGCCCAACACCAACCACTGGCTCCATCCTGTATCAGATGCTCTGCAGAATGGTATAGGCTTCCCTTGAATTTGGTTATTCCTGCTCCACAGAGCTGTGTATCTATCCAAATATCTAAAATTGCAAGTTTTAGGGACAATCAGGGAAGCTTTGGTTTAAAATGTTTCAGTTTGGGGATTTTTCTTTAAAAAAGCTAAAAAAAATTGACCAAATATTCTGCACAAGATTTAAAAAAATAAAACTACAATTTTCAGCCCTTTTAGCCCCATTCTGGAGAGCTCTATAGAAATAGACATTATCAACATTACATCACAAGCTACATTATTTCCAAATATTAATGTATCGTAGAGACAGGCACTTTATACCACCCCAAACGAGGCAGTGTTTCCATGCATTACCAAAATACCACAAGTGATCAGCAGTTATGTGAAGTAAAATAAATAACATCTGCAGTTTCCTTAAAATATTAATGCGCTTGAAAAAAAAACTGAAATTGAAGCCACTCTTGCTTAACTTTTATGCCTTTTCCCATTTCACATCATCATTTATTCATGATATACAATAATGGCTCTCCGTGCAGCACTCTTGTGACATAACATGACTTAAAGGCAGAGAGTTAATTGATAAAAGGCTTTGCAAGCATGCATACCTTTAGAGAGAGAGCCCGCTTACTAAGCTGTGGTGCTTACTGTGTTATCTTCCATCAGGGGCTGGTTAGTGTGATGTATAATCTCCAAGTCGTATAGGCCAATATGTATTATTATACCCAAAAGAGTTCACAAATACTTAACGCCTTCCAGAAGCTGACAGAGAAACGAGGGAAGAGAGATCATGGGGTAAATTTATCAAAGAGTGAAGTTCCGCCACTAGAGTGAAATTCCGCAGCTCTCAATTCATTTCTATGGGATTTTGAAAGGCGTATTTATCAATGGGTGAAAGTGAAAGTTCACCCTTTGATAAATACGCCTATAAAAATCCCATAGAAATGAATGGAGAGTGGCGGAATTTCACTCTAGTGGCGGAACTTCACTATTAACTTCACTCTTTGATAAATATACCCCTATGTGTCTGGTAATAAATGTAATGACAGTAAAGGTGGCCATACATGGAGAGATCCGCTCCTTTGGAGATGTCACCAAACCAACGGATCTCTCCCCAATATATCGGGCTGATCCGATCGTGGGCCATAGGGATCAGATCCTAACGGTGGCTTTACGGGTGCTCGGATCGCAGGACCACATCAACGAACAGATGCAGCCGCGATCCGACGGGATTTTTAGTCTCATCTGATCGAGATCTGACTGACTTTCGGCCAGATCTCGATCGGGGAAGTCCGTCGGGGGGCCCCATACATGGGCCAATAAGCTGCCGACTCGGTCTGTCGGCAGCTTTTATCGGCCCGTGTATGGCCACCTTAAACCTAATTATACTTAGGTCGTTGATTTTTTAATCAAGTTTTTTTTTTTAATATATCTTAATGTACTTAAAAATATTTTAAAAATATTGGTGTGCCAAAATTATGTTTAGGTGTTTATTTTTTTATTGCAGGTAGAAGTTTCGGGAGCGGGTATAGAAGCGGGTCGGTGGTTCTCCGGGTTTGAAAGCAGCAAGTAAGTTGTAAGTAAAACTTTATAAAATGTATAATGAAGCAATAGAATTCTTAAAGGGATACTGTCATGGGAAAAAAATGTTTTCAAAATGAATCAGTTAATAGTGCTGCTCCAGCAGAATTCTGCACTGAAATCCATTTCTCAAAAGAGCAAACAGATTTTTTTATATTCAATTTTGAAATCTGACATGGGGCTAGACATATTGTCAATTTCCCAGCTGCCCCAAGTCATGTGACTTGTGCTCTGATAAACTTCAATCGCTCTTTACTGCTGTACTGCAAGTTAGAGTGATATCACCCCCTCCCTTTCCCCCCCAGCAGCCAAACAAAAGAACAATGGGAAGGTAACCAGATAACAGCTACCTAACACAAGATAACAGCTGCCTGGTAGATCTAAGGACAACACTCAATAGTAAAAACCCATGTCCCACTGAGACTCCTTCAATTACATTGAGAAGGAAAAACAGCAGCCTGCCAGAAAGCATTTCTCTCCTAAGGTGCAGGCACAAGTCACATGACCAGGGGCAGCTGGGAAACTGACAAAATGTCTAGCCCCATGTCAGATTTCAAAATTGAATATAAAAAAATCTGTTTGTTCTTTTGAGAAATGGTTTTCAGTGTAGAATTCTGCTGGAGTAGCACTATTAACTAATGCATTTTGAAAAAAACATGTTTTCCAATGACAGGATCCCTTTAAAGAATCAGGTGCAAGTTGAGTGTAGAAACTGGCCACACCAGGGATGACTTTGACGTAGATGCCATCTTAAATATACAGTATTGCAATATATGCAAAAACAATCCCTGTCTTGGGGAAGGCATTTTTAGGCTTAAGGCACAAAATGTTTAAATGTCCTTAATATACTGATAATAAGTTTAGTGCAGAGAAATATATTCTATTGACGGATTGTGTCCTTAAGAAGTGATACAAGGCCACACAAGTGTGATCTGAATGAAGCTAGAGTTGAACTAGTGAAGCCGTTTAGAGCAGCGATCTTATTAGTGGATTAGGGATAAACTGAGAAAAAGGTGGTTTAGCAGCAAAAAACCCCAGTGCTTTTTGGATTAACAACATTAATAATGTTTACTACAGAATAATCCACAAATGGGTTTGGCTTGGGGAGAGTAGGTTATACAGTGCTAATAGCACTTAAAAACATTTACTATGCTGTCATTTTCTATGGGCATTAACAGAATTAGCAGATCAGAAATGAGTCTGTCTGGTGCAAAAACCCTTTGGGACAGGGGCAATTGTCATTGAAAAAAATATTGCTCTACTTTATACATTATGGCTGTAACCAAATGAGGGCAAAAGACAATCCAAATTGTACTGAAGGTGGGAAACAGATACCACAAGCGCAGAGAACTGCTGCTAAAGGCACACAATCTGGGAGATTAGCTGCCCGGTGACAAATCTCCTCTTCTTCCGGGCGATTAATCTCCCTGAACTGCCTTCAACTGGCTAGAATGTAAATCGCCGGCGGGCTGGCACTCGGAGCCCTTAGTTTTCCTAAGTCACCCTAAGTTTTGAAGCAACTTCGGAAACGAAGCGATATGAGTGCCATCCCGTCGGCAATTTACATTCTAGCAAGCGGGAGGCAGTTTCAGGGAGATTAGTCGCCCTGAAGAAGAGGAGATTTGTCGCCGGGCGACTAATCTCCCTGAATCTGAATGTGTGCCCTGACATTTAGCAGCAGTTCTCTGTATTTGTGGTATCTGTTTCCCACCTTCAGTACAATTTGGAACTCTGCTTTGGATGGGAGTAAGGGATACGATACCGAAGAATTACATTACAATTAAGGGCTTACACCAGTTTTTACTTTGATTGTCCAAAAGACAATCCAGTCACAGCAAAAAAAATAATGTCAAAAGGCCCCTACTGCAAGGGCACTGAAGATCATAGATACATCAAGCAGGTTTAAAAGGGTTGTTCACCTTAAATTAACTTATAGGGGGTTATTTTTTAAAGGTCGCGTTTGTGAGTTTTTTTCTATCTCAAATAAACTCACAACTCGAATGTTTGCTTATTTATGAAAAAAAACAAATGTAAAAAACTTAATTGCATGCAATCAGGGGGAAAACTCGAATTTACAAATTATAGGCTAAAAAAAAATCATTGGCGGGAAAATTAACAAAATTGTCTGCAAAATAAGTAACCCAGAAGTGGCGGTCGACAAATTTGTAAAATGTCGTACGAACGGCCAATTCACAAAGGCAGATGTTACCGTCTCTGAATGTCTCGTAAGTACGACAATTTTCTAAAATGTCGTATATCTTTTCGTCGGACAGACAACATTTTACCAAGCGTTTTCAGAAGACAATTTGACCGACATTTTCATTTTGCAGAGCCTAATGTGTTGGAAAAATTGACGGCAAAACAAATGAGTTTACGAGCAATTCATAAAAATGTTGGGAAAAGTGGCGCTGAAAAAACCACGACCACTTTTAACGACTCTATTTCAAAAGTGTCGCACACGTCGAAAAATTGACAGGTATTTGGCTCTGTGAATTTGTCGGCTATTACTACGACACTTTCTACGACATTTAAAAGACATTTTTTCGTTCCCGACACTTTTGTGAATTGCCCCCATTGAGTTTACGAGCGCAAACCAGCATAAAACACCCGAAAATCATGAAGACCAAAAACATCTTTAAACAGTTAAAGGAACCTCTGCCATTGACCTCTTCTACATGATCTCGACAGGTTTTAGCTGGAATATTTTCGAATTCGGATTTTTAGCAGGTCGGAGCATAATAGATATGAAATAAAAATACATTTTTAGCCTTACAGAGCATTTGTTTTTTTAGATGGAGTCTCTGATCCCTGTTTGAAAGCTGGAAAGAGTCAGAAGAAGAAGGCAAATAATTACAAAACTATAAAAAGAATCATGAAGGCTAATTGCAAAGTTGCTTAGAATTAGCCATTCTATAAAATAATAAAAATGTAACGTAAAGGTGAACCACCAATTTAAAAATCCCTTAGTGTGAGTACTGCATTGATGAGACCCTCTCTAAGAACTATACCAAAACTGACTCATCGTATGCATGGCTTTCTGACCACTTTGTTTTTCCTTGGTCAAAAGGCAGGCTCAGAACATCACTAACTGCCTAAACTTGCCCCTAGTGTATGGAATGGGAATGGAATGAAAATGCAGAGCGTTATTTCTGCAGCAAACAATAAATGATCCACCATTTGTCACTGAATACCCCATTGATGATGACTGGACTATATGCTCTGTAGCATCAGTGTTACCAGGGGGTATACAGTATATATTGCCTTATCCAGCCAGTATAACCACCCAACCTTCTTATTAAAGGAGAACTAAACCCTATAAATGAAAGAGGCTAAAAATGCCATGTTTTATATACTGAACTTATTGCACGAGGCTAAAGTTTCAGCTTGTCAATAGCAGCAATGATCCAGGACTTCAAACTTGTCACAGGGGGTCACCATCTTGGAAAGTGTCTGTGACACTCACATGCTCAGTGGGCTCTGATTGGCTGTTGAGAAGCTAAGCTTAGGGGTCGTCACTAATTATCCAGCAGAAAATGAGCTTCCCCTGTAATATAAGCTGATGCTACAGGTTTGCTGATTATTAAACTCTGATGCTAGTTGCACTGGTTTCTGTGCTGCCATGTAGTAATTATCTGTATTAATTACTAATCAGCCTTATATTGTGACATTTCTATTCTATATGTTCTGTATATTGTGAGTGGGTCCCTAAGCTCAGTGACAGCAGCACAGAGCATGTGCAGTGAATCAGCAGAAAAGAAGATGGGGAGCTACTGGGGCATCTTTGGAGACACAGATCTTTACTGCTAAAGGGCTGTGGTTGCCTTGGGCTGGTACAGAAGCACAAAACATAATGTACAACATTTCTAGTCTACTTCTTTAGTTAAGCTTTAGTTCTCCTTTAAGGGAACACCCCAATTATTAATAAGTTCTTGATAACAAGGACTCTTTCTCTCTCTGTCTCTCGGCATATATCATAGGAAGTTAAAATGAGCATGGTGAAAAGGCACACCCTAACTATATCCGACCTCAAAGGATAACCACATTTATATTGGTTTCCTTCAATGAAACCTCATAGAGAAGTTTGATAAAGTTACACATACATACTATATTATATTATATTATTTTGCCTTGGTTATTGCATTTACACAATTGTTGTTACGCTTTTTTTTAATCATCAGTAAATAAAAGCTCTTTAATCATGAGCATTAATCATGAGCATTTAACCCTAGATTTCTTTGCCAACATCACACCTCCCAATTCTTCCTCCCATTTTTCGTAGGACAGTCCCAAATTTAGCAGCTCAACCCACAGTCTCGGATTGTTACTAAAATGTCCCGACTTTCTCTTTGGTCTCCTGCACTGAACAGCCGGAAAAAGATAACATTTCTAACTTAATTGGCTTTTGGCAGAGAGCCCAGAATATGTGCCAGGTGCACTTGGATACTTTTGTAACAATTTAAGATAAGCAGGTCTCTTGGAGAAACTGTGATTTACAGCTTAAAGGGCAATTCACCTTCATTAGCAAAACTGTAATAACACAGAAATGTGTTCAAATTTGCATAACCTGCAAAATTTTGTAAAATTAACATGGTAATTTGGGGGTGTGGTAACAAAAAATGGGAGTGGCCAAAAAATGTTTGCAGCACTCCGTGAGTCAAATCTTTTTCTCCCTCTTTCTTTTTCTAAAATGTTAGGAGGTATGCAACATGGTTCTATAAATACATATATGTTTGTATGAATACCCTAAAACCCCTGCACAGATCTGCACCATTTCATAAATAAGGTTCTTATAGAACGTGGGCGAGTTTCTATTTATTAAGCTCTCAACTCACAATTTCATAAATCTGCCCCAGAGTCACAATAAAGTCCTGGAGTGACAGTATATTTTAATAAATATGGTTTAATTAGTTGGGTTTTCCCTTCTTTTTAAATATAAGCCTCATGTTCAACCTTTTTGCCCCAAACTGTTGCACTATGTCTTACAATGTCTCTACGAGGTGGGCTGCAGAGCTTACAGAAAGCTACAGCCTAATGGATGGACATCCAGGACAGTTTTTCTGTTTAATATATTTATAAGTGGTCTAAAAGGCAAGCATGCCACTCGGCTAACAACACAATGTCTCTTAATACGACTGATTCTCCGGAGCAGGGTGGGAGTTAACCAAATGAGTAACGATCTGGCACACAGAGCAATGGTTAAGGATGTGGGATCTGAAATGCACTTCCAATAAGTGTGAAATAACGCATTTGGGATGCAAACATCCAGGCACTGCTTCTTCTCTTAATGATTTAATACTGCCAGCCACAGAGGAGGCAAGAGAACTGGGAATTCTTATTTCATTTCATCTGAACAGGGAGCAGGCTAGGGGAGCATGTTACTTGGTAATACAGCAGTGCTTAAAGGAGAAGGAAAGGTTAAAATTAAGTAAGCTTTATCAGAAAGGTCTATATAAATACACCAGTAAACCCTCAAAGTAATGCTGCTCTGAGTCCTCGTCAAAAGATACACAGCATTTCTTTCCTTCTATTGTGTACTCATGGGCTTCTGTATCAGACTTCCTGTTTTCAGCATAAACCTCCAGGGCTAGGGCTTGAGCATGCTCAGTTTGCTCCTTTCTCCCTTTCCCCCTCCATTTTCCCCCCTCCCTGCTGTAATCTGAGTCCAGACCTTTAAGTGAGCAGGGAGAGACTCAGGCAGGAAATTATGTCACACCAAGCTAATATGGCAGCTGCTATCCTAAACAAACATAGAGCTTTTAGAGCTGTTTACTCAGGTCTGGTAAAGCATTCTGCAGAATAAATATAGTGTTATAGCTTGCACTATTGTGGTAATTGGCATTAAACTGCTTTGGTAGCTTTTCCTCCTTTAAAGTAAGCTTGTTCAAACCTTTCAGAATAAGAAGAGGAAAGCTAAGTACGCTTGGCTTTTGCATCCATGACTAGTGATGGGCGAATTTATTCGACAGGTGAGAATTCATGGCGAACTTCCGTGTTTCGCCGCCAGCGAATAAATTTGTGAAAATTTGCCGGTTTCGCCGCTGGCAAGAATTAAAAGACTCCCCTTGACTTTAATGTGTCGTCGGAATTGTCGCTGGTGTGAGAATTGTCGCCGGAGAATTTTTGGGGAAATTCGCCCATCACGGTCAGTGACATTTTTGAAGGTTCTGACACTCTGCCTACACAATTTTGCACACAGAAATTTCAATGTACTAACGGGTTATGGTAATAAAAAGCCTTATATTTGCCCACATTTAATAACCTACTGTCAGGTGACAGTAAATATTATCTGACCATAGGTTGCTATGGGTTATTAGCAGCAAACTTAAAGGGACTATTCACCTTTAAATTAACTTTTAGTATGATGTAGAGAGTGATATTCTGAGACAATTTGCAATTGGTTTTTATTTTTCATTATTTGTGGTTTTTGAGTTATTTAGCTTTAAAGTCAGCAGTTCTTCAGTTTGCAATTTCAGCAATCTGGTTGATAGGTTCTAAATTACCCTAGCAACCATGCATTGATTTAAATAAGAGACTGGAATATGAATAGGGCTAAATAGAAAGATAAGTAATACAAAGTAGCAATAACTATAAATATGTAGCCTCACAGAGCATTTGTTTCTTAGATGGGGCCAGTGACCCCCATTAGAAAGCTGGAAAGATTCAAAAGAAGAAGACAAATTCAAAAACTATAAAAAAGAAAAAATGAAGACCAACAGAAAATGTGCTTACTATTAGCCATTCTATAAAATACTGAAAGCCTATTTATTACAGTACCACCCCTAGTCTACAACTACAGCAATTAAAAGTCCTCAGCCAACAAGGTGTATATTACAAAGTGCACATAAAAAGAAAACCCGTAGAAACCAATGAGCCTGTAACAGCTTCAGGTCACATGTTTGAAAGCATCTGATTGGTTGGAATTGGTTACTAAAATCCTACGCAAATGATGTCCTTATACACGGTGACTAGTGATGTCATCAGTTATAAACGGTGAGTAGTGATGTCAGTTTTTGTCACATGACTCACTAAAACTTGTGTATTAGAATAAATAAAGTACCCCAAGTTGCAAAATATGAGGATATAAGAAGTCATCTCAGAGTTCCTCTTTATAATGGTCATGAAACTCCTCAGTATCTTATAATATATTTTTATTTCACAACAGGGGGTATTTTATTCACTATATAATAATTCAGGGGTATGCGCAGCCAAGAACGAAAGTTTGCCCTGATTAGGCAGCTAATAGTGACCAGTCGTTATCTCTTATTACAAGAATTTTTTTCTGCTAAGAATGCTCCATTTACCAGTGATCAAGAGATCCAAATCCTGTGAAAATGAATTATCTAACGATACAATCTATTTATGGTTTCAGATTTCTTACAATAACCTCTTTGAAGAGTCAGGGAGATGACGCTGTAGATAGACATCGATTCCACGGGGCAATTCAAAGTAAGAGATCCATCAGGGCTGGGCTACAATACCTTGGGAACTCAGCATTCAGTTGTATAATATTAGAGCGCAGGGCTGGTCAGGCAGTGAGGGGACGCAAGATAGAGCATAGATCTAGGGAGTGAATATGGGCAGCAGAGATCAATAATTCCATTAGTATAAACCAAGTAGACAGAAAATCCTTCTGAGGGGAAAGAAGCCTGGAGGGGAGAGAGGGATGTACTAATTTTATCAATTTCCCAGCAATCAGAACATTCCACTTGAAATTAAAGGCAAAATATCAAAAGCCTGGGATTATTAAAGAAACAAGGCATAGCTTTTCGATGCACAGAGCCTTCCTTCTCTACATATTAGCAGAGGTGCGGCAGTTGCCATACTGACTGTATCAACAAACTCTGCACTACCAACACCTAGAAAAACTTTTGAATTTCCACCTTTATTTTATGCTGCCTATAACTGGTGCAAAACCAGTGGCGTAACTATAAAGGAAGCAGACTCTGTGGTCATGGGGGGGGGGAGGCAGGGAAAAGGGGACCGAACCGCAGGGTCTGCTTCCTCTATGGCATTCGAATCCCCCTCCCTGATGCTCGTTTTCTTCATCTTCTAATTGACATGCTCGCACCTGTGCAAGCTTGTGGCGGGGGAGGGGGTAGCCAACTAGGGGTGGGTTGCGGGCAGGAGCGGCTTTGCGTGCCAGGCCCTCCGAAAGTTTTTCTGCCAGTGATTGTTACACCCCTGAGTAAAATGCTACTGCTAGAGTCCTGCATGGGTCCAGTTGGGCAAATCCGCTGACCAGCAACCCCAACCTGCACCCACCACCCAATATGTTCCCCTACCTAGACCCCCTACACGATCTGGCCCGCAAACAGTTAACTTACCCAGGGCCGAGCCAAGCCAACCGGGCTCCCTAGGCAACCTGGCCGGCCTGCCTGCTACTCATGCACCCGAACACGTCTGACTAAGACTTGCACGCATGCGCAGATCAGCAGTGAAGAAGGGGAGAGCAAGGGAAAGCAGGGGAGAGGAGTGAGGGGTGGGTGAAGGAGAGGGGAGGGTGGGGAGAGTTATAGAGGGTGACAAACGTGGACTAGGGGTTGGCAAAAGATGCTTAGTAAGTAACTGCCAAGCGCCCCCTTATTGTTGCGCCCTCGGCAAATGCCTCTTCTATCCACTATAAGGCAATTTCTTTCTGCTTAAAGCCAGACCACTTAAAGGAAAACTATACCCCCAAAATGAATACTTAAGCAACAGATAGTTTATATCAAATTGAATGACATATTAAAGAATCTTACCAAACTGGAATATATATTTACATAAATATTGCCCTTTTACATCTCTTGCCTTGAACCACCATTTCGTGACTCTATCTGTGTTGCCTCAGAGATCACCTGACCACAAATACTACAACACTAACTGTAACAGGAAGAAGTGAGGAAGCAATAGGCAGAACTCTGTCTGTTAATTGGCTCATGTGACCTTACATGTGGGTTTGTATGTGTGCACAGTGAATCTTACGATCTCAGGGGGCGGGGCGGCCCTTATTTTTTAAAATGGCAATTTTCTATTTATGATTACCCAATGGCACATACTACTAGAAAAGTATATTATTATGATAATGGTTCATTTACATGAAGCAGGGTTTTACACATGAGCTGTTTTACTCAGTATCTTTTAATAGAGACCTACATTGTTTGGGGGGTATAGTTTTCCTTTAACATGTATTCCGTGGGTACCTGACCCGATGCAGGACTCTCCTACACTCTTTCTTACATGGCTTATCTTCAAGCTAAAACTCCTTTTATATACCCCCCTTGGCTATGCATTTGCCTTCATAATGATGGTGCGAAACTGAACTTCCTCAACAGACAAGACATGTGGCATGACCCAGACCGAAATATACAGAAAGTTCCAGGTTCCAACAGCCTTTAAGTATCAGTTTTTAAAAAATTCCCAACACTAGCACTACAGCAACTTCTTCCATACAACTATACCATAACCAAACATGTTTCCTCTAGTTACTATGTCCAACCTGCGTCAAGCTGATGTAACCCCAACAAACTGTGAATATGTTACAGGGCTGCCTATCAAGGACCTGTCAACCAGTCGCCACCGATTCCATGTTTCTGGGTTCCACGGCGGTCTATGGTGTAAAAATTTGTCTTAGCAACAATATGTTTTTATACAGACACATTTTTTGGTAATAAAGGGAAGGTATAAATAAAATAGAACTGTTAGAGGTCTATTTCATTAAAAAAAACGTGCCATTTTTATAATTGTGGGAATTTTTTTCCAATTTGCTTATTTTATTGTCTAATTATTTTTCTTCTTTACCATAGAATCAGCTTTTTATCCCTTAAATTGTTTGCTTGCTCAGACCTGGCCTAATCCCACTATAGTTAATGGAATGTTCTTTTTTTTTTTAATCAGTATCACTTCAGAATGTGATATTTTACAAATATTGTTATAGGGCTTTTGTTCACCAACAGCACAGAACTATAAAATACGTGCGAAACTAACAAATAACTCATAGTTAAACCTGAGTTGTGTTTCAACAAATGATTGATTGGTCTTAAAAGCTAAGCCACTGAACAAAAGAGGTTTGTTTCTCGGGTTGTAGAACAGCCGCATGGAATATGTAACTAGTGAGAGGGTGATCCAGCCCTGGTTTTGACATGTCATTTACTACAAATTGCTTTAAGGTTGAATAAGGTCTTTACATGCTGGATACATCGCATATTCTCCCAGTTCTAATTTATGTATTCATAAGGAACTGAAATGTAAATGAAATGAAATGTCCACTTTGCCCAGCATCACCGTGTACTAGAGTTGTTGTATAGCACCGGGGGGTTCTGGAGGAACGTCATTTTGTTTCTACTATGTACTGTATGTACTGTATATGGTTGAATTGACAATAAAATCCACTTGACTTGATGTACTTGTACAGTAAACTGTGAGCTTGTGTAACATGCATTTCTGAACATTTTTAACAATTTGTAAAGCTTTTCTCCTCTTAATATATGCATCTGAATACAGCTATAGAAAGAACGGCATAGTTCCAGTTTGTAGGAATGGGGAAAACATACTCTGGGAAGGGAGTGTGACTGTGGGATAGCAGGAATAGTAGGCATAGATGGTGTCTATAGTAACAGTGGGACAATAGTCTCTGGGAAGGGAGTGTGGCTGTGGGATAGCAGGTATAGTAGGGAGAGATGGTGCCTATAGTAACAGTGGGATAATAGTCTCTGGGAAGGGAGTGTGACTGTGGGATAGCAGGTATAGTAGGGAGAGATGGTGCCTATAGTAACAGTGGGTTAATAGTCTCTGGAAAGGGAAAGTGGCTGTTGGATAGCAGGCGTAGTAGGGAGAGATGGCAGTGGGACAATAGTCTCTAGGAAGGGAGTGTGGCTGTGGGATAGCAGGTATAGTAGGGAGAGATGGTGCCTATAGTAACAGTGGATAATAGTCTCTGGGAAGGGAGTGTGACTGTGGGATAGCAGGTATAGTAGGGAGAGATGGCGCCTATAGCAACAGTGGGATAATAGTCTCTGGGAAGGGAGTGTGACTGTGGGATAGCAGGTATAGTAGGGAGAGATGGTGCCTATAGTAACAGTGGATAATAGTCTCTGGGAAGGGACTGTGGCTGTGGGATAGCAGGTATAATAAGGAGAGATGGTGCCTATAGTAGAAGTGGGGATAATAGTCTCTGGGAAGGGAATGGTGCTGTGGAATAGCAGGTATAATAGGGAGAGATGGTGCCTATAGAAACAGTGTGATAATAGTCTCTGGGAAGGAAATGGGGCTGTGGAATAGCAGGTATAGTAGGGGGAGATGGTGCCTATAGTAACAGTGGGATAATAGTCTCTGGGAAGGGAGTGTGACTGTGGGATAGCAGGTATAGTAGGGAGAGATGGTGTCTATAGTAACAGTGGGATAATAGTCTCTGCGAAGGGACTGTGGCTGTGGGATAGCAGGTATAATAAGGAGAGATGGTGCCTATAGTAGAAGTGGGGATAATAGTCTCTGGGAAGGGAATGGGGCTGTGGAATAGCAGGTATAATAGGGAGAGATGGTGCCTATAGAAACAGTGTGATAATAGTCTCTGGGAAGGAAATGGGGCTGTGGAATAGCAGGTATAGTAGGGGGAGATGGTGCCTATAGTAACAGTGGGATAATAGTCTCTGGGAAGGGAGTGTGACTGTGGGATAGCAGGTATAGTAGGGAGAGATGGTGTCTATAGTAACAGTGGATAATAGTCTCTGGGAGGGAATGTGACTGTGGGATAGCAGGTATAGTAGGGAGAGATGGTGTCTATAGTAACAGTGGGGTAATAGTGTCTGGGAAGGGAGTGTGACTGTGGGATAGCAGGTATAGTAGGGAGAGATGGTGCCTATAGTAAGAGTGGGATAATAGTCTCTGGGAGGGGAGTGTGGCTGTGGGATAGCAGGTATAGTAGGGAGAGATGGTGCCTATAGTAAGAGTGGGATAATAGTCTCTGGGAAGGGAGTGTGACTGTGGGATAGCAGGTATAGTAGGGAGAGATGGTGCCTATAGTAACAGTGGATAATAGTCTCTGGGAAGGGAGTGTGACTGTGGGATAGCAGGTATAGTAGGGAGAGATGGTGCCTATAGTAACAGTGGGATAATAGTCTCTGGGAAGGGAGTGTGACTGTGGGATAGCAGGTATAGTAGGGAGAGATGGTGCCTATAGTAACAGTGGATAATAGCCTCTGGGAAGGGAGTGTGACTGTGGGATAGCAGGTATAGTAGGGAGAGATGGTGTCTATAGTAACAGTGGGATAATAGTCTCTGGGAAGGGAGTGTGACTGTGGGATAGCAGGTATAGCAGGGAGAGATGGTGCCTATAGTAGCAGTGGGGGTAAAAGCCTCTGGGTAAGGACTGTATACGTTATATGTTTTCCAACCTGTATTATTTTTTAAGATGCTGAAGTGCTATCCCAGCACCACCCTACAGCCTAAAGCATATATCAGCAACATCTAAAAAGTTGTAGCTTGCACAGTCCTATTTTATATATATATATATAATAGGGCACCAATAGGTTTTTTTCCTTCCTCTAGCCCCCATCAACAAAGGAGTCTGGGGGTTGTAGTTCAACTCTAGGTGCAAGGGGAACAGGCAGAAGACTGCTGACACAAGTGAAACACAAGTAACTATCCCCATAAGTGTTCGCTAGTTATAAATGATGATGCCCTGACTCCCTACAAAAATGGTAGAGCAGAGTCATTGCCAATTACGATGGATCCCTGGACACTGCTCAGCTGGAATGTACAATACAGGCAGGATAATAGGGTAGAAATACAGATAGCCAGTTTAAATATAGCAAGTTGTATCTAAAGTTAGCAGTGTTCTCAGGAATAAGTGCTTCTGAGCCTCTGGGACGCTGAAAAGAGTTGCAGTAAATGAGCAAATGTTTTTCAGATTCCACTCACTTTATATCACTCCGGCAATTTACAAGTGAACTTGCCAACAGCCCCCGAATGAATGGGGAAAGTTCCGACTCAAGACCACAAATGCTTTCCCCTATTGATGGTCGCTGAGGTACAGGTGAGCACTGCAGTGCTGAATATCTGCCCTTAAAGGGACACGCTCATGTCCATATTTCCCAAATTTTGTTTTTATACACTTCTGATTTCTGCTTGGCATTTCGATGTCACTAATTTTAGCCATTTATAAAATCATGTCATTGAAAGCTGCCATGGTATAGTTTACCTTCACACAAAACGCTTACAGTCTTGCTTTTAATTCTGTCAAAATCCTGCAGTAATACATTCAATGGGTCTGGAATATGATGGGATATGTACCCTGTGTGACAAAATGCAATATTATACAGATAGCTAGACTCTCAGCCATAAAGCAGGGCAGGACTGCTACTTACAATGGGGATCACATAGGTTTTATACCACTGTGACAGAATGCACTATTATACAGATAGCTAGAATCGGTATAATAGAGTGTATGCTCTTTTGCATAGGGCCTTCCTCACCTTTTGTACCGGTATTGACTGTGATGTCTGTAACTCCATATGTTCTATGTATATAATTCATGTGATTTAGTTGTATAATCACATTTACTTTAAATAAATACATGTTAATAATAATAATCTCAGCCATAAAGCAGGGAAGGACTGCTGCTTACAATGGGGATCAGATAGGTTCTATACCAATGTGACAGAATGCACTATTATACCGATAACTAGAATCTCAGCCATAAAGCAGGGACAGAATTCTGCTTACAACAGGGATAAGAGAGGTTCTATACCACTGTGAAAGAATGCTCTGTTATACCGATAGCTCGAATCTCAGCCATAAAGCAGGGAAGGACTGCTGCTTGGTGAGACAAGAAAGTCACTTCATTACACTTTTCCTAGGCACAACAGTGACATGAATGCTTCAGTAAAGTAAATAATTTGGTATCCCCTTGATGAATTAATGCCATACAATGATCTCAGGTAATCCTTTATTTAGAAGGAGGCTTAAGAGTCACGTTATATAAACATTCAATAAATCATATAGGTGGAGGGCACAGGGAGCCATAGCTGCATATCTATCATATCAGCGGAAGCTGCCATGATTATGACACTCTAATGAAAGAGTGTCCCCTGCTGGAACTTTAACTTTGCTTTACAAAGGAATAACTTTACTACTAGTACTATCCCCCCCAGCCCGGCAAACGTAATCACATTGTTACAGGGACAAGCAAGCAATCTATAACTTTACACACACAATGCCCAGTGTATTAGCTGTTGCTAAATGACACAAAAGTCATTCTGTAGCAGCGGTTGCGCATGATAAATGCATAAAGCAGATGCCTGTTGATTTGACAGTTTCAAAACTCAAAAGACTCCATCTGATCAACATGGCCATTGGCCCCTGGGCCAGTCTTCCCGCACCCCCACTACCCTGAAAAGATAGTAAGTGTCAGTGCCTCTCTGCTGGCAGTTTGTGCAACCGAACCAATTATGATGAATTAGTTAAGGGGAACCCACTGAAACTCCGTAGCTGATTTACAACTACAAGCATTGCTTAATAACACTTTTACTTTCATGCACTGTCACAACCTGAAATAGGAACTACTGACAGGGCGGCCAAGCCTTCAAGCTGACGGAGAATACTGGGAGTTATAGTTTAACAGCAAGGACAGGGCAGCAGGTTTTAAGTAGTATAAATAGCCATATTTGAGATATGGGTCTGTGATACACAGCTAGATGGGAAGAGGGTTAAACAATGTCTGACTCTCTCATCTAACCAGTTACCTGGCAAAAAGGCCAAGCGGATTTTGCTCACCTCTACAGAAATAACTGTCTTTTCTCTTGGCGAGCAGGTTGAAGAGTTGCACACAAAAGGAGTGAAGAGCTTCGCATAGAGAGCAGGGCAACAAAAACAACCGCTCCACGGCATAAGCGTGCAGAATGTTACTAGAGAGCCCTGTTTGCTTTGTAGCCCTGATTTGCATTTTTTTGGTGCCTAACTGGATTGTGTATTCATGTCACACACATTCCTCCCCTGGATCCCCTCCTTCCATTCACAAGATCAGCAGCAGACACACTGCAACACGCTGGAGAAGTCAATGGCATCTGCAGCCCCTTAACCCCCTGTTATTTGCTGGCGGCCAATAGGATTTGCTTGCAATGTACAGATGCACAAGAGAGGCGCAGTCCTGGCTACACATAGGGTTGCCACCTGGCTGCTATTTTACTGGCCTGACCGGTACAAATGATGGCTAATGCCAATGTTATTAATATGGAAAAAAGATAAATATTTGGGAAGGGCGGTATGTTTTTACAGAAAAGGTGGCAACCCTAACTACATAACATACTTGCTTGACTCGAACATCTGCAGTTTCACATCTTCCAACCCCCTCATAGACAACACAGTCTCTCTTACCTTCTCTGGCTTTCAGCAAGACAGTGTTGGCCACAATGTTTTCAATCTCCATGATCAAGAATCAATGCAGCAGGGGAAAGCACACATGTCTGGCTGCAGATCCACTGGTCCTAGTAATGTGCCTAGTACAGACTGAGCAGCAACTGCCCTCTCCTTGCATAGATCCTCTGGCTGTGCAGCCTCATGTCTCTCACATTGTGTTTGATTGCAGCTGTGCAGCTCCTGGGCTCCCAATTCACTCACTGTGCCTAATGCTGTTACTGCTGCTCTCTCTCTCTCCTCTCTCCTCTCTCCCTGCGCCGCTCTCTTCCTTCCTGTTTTGCTCTCAGGGCTGCCCTATAGTGAGGCGGGGACTCATGGCGGCCCCTCCTAGGAACACACCGAACCTTTGCAGTTAAATCATGTCAGGAGGCTAGTGGTACCGGCTGTGTGGCTAGTCCTCAGTCTCATTCCGAATCCCCACACGAGCCTCTGCCCTGTCGCCTCCATATTCTTCCACAGAAACCCACACAGTGCAATCTCTTGTATAAGAAGGAAAAACATACCAAGGGCTTGTAATACTGATAGATAGCATTTTTGAACGTTTTCCAAACATTCCCCTATGAGGATAGGATTCACAGCGCTGCGTTTTAACTGCCATGTATTTTTCCAAATGCCACAAGGTGCCTGACAGTTGGGCACTTGGAAACTGCACTATCCTGAGGGCAGAGCATATAGCTATCCTGTATATATGTTGAGTATTTGAGAAATATAACGTGGGATAATGTATTTAAAACTACCTAGCGAGCCTGCACATATTGCTACTACTAGATCTGGCCTGGCATTCATATTAGGCCCAGGTACACAGAGACCTAAACAGCCCCCTAGATAGTGTCTATGGCATCTTAGAGCAGCCCCTAGGGTTGCCATCTGTTCTGGAAAAAAATACCGGCCTTCCTATATTCTTGCCATTTTTTCCTGTTGATAACATTGGCATCAAGCATCATTTTTACTGGCCAGGCAGGTAAAATACCGGCCAGATGGCAACGCTAGCAGTCTTCCTGGCATATCCCAGAACCCACAGATTGCCAGTCGAGGCCTGGCTACTAGTGATGTGTGGGTCAGGTAAAACCCAACCTGGACCCGCCCGAGCCCGACTTCCCGGTTACTTTTATAAACATGTTACATAGTTAGTTACATAGTTAAATTGGGTTGAAAAAAGACAAAGTCCATCAAGTTCAACCCCTCCAAACCAGCATCCATACACACACCCCTCCCTACTTTTAATTAAAATTCTATATACCCATACCTATACTAACTATAGAGTTTAGTATCACAATAGCCTTTGATATTATGCATGTCCAAAAAATCATCCAAGCCATTCTTAAAGGCATTAACTGAATCAGCCATCACAACATCACCCGGCAGTGCATTCAACAACCTCACTGTCCTGACTGTGAAGAACCCTCTACGTTGCTTCAAATGAAAGTTCTTTTCTTCTAGTCTAAAGGGGTGGCCTCTGGTACGGTGATCCACTTTATGGGTAAAAAGGTCCCCTGCTATTTGTCTATAATGTCCTCTAATGTACTTGTAAAGTGTAATCATGTCCCCTCGCAAGCGCCTTTTTTCCAGAGAAAGCAACCCCAACCTTGACAGTCTACCCTCATAATTTAAGTCTTACCTCCCTCTAACCAATTTAGTTGCACTTAGTCTCTGCACTCTCTCCAGCTCATTTATATCCCTCTTAAGGACTGGAGTCCAAAACTGAACTGCATACTCCAGATGAGGCCTTACCAGGGACCTATAAAGAGGCATAATTATGTTTTCATCCCTTGAGTTAATGCCCTTTTTTATGCAAGACAGAACTTTATTTGCTTTAGTAGCCACAGAATGACACTGCCCAGAATTAGACAACGTGTTATCTACAAAGACCCCTAGATCCTTTTCATTTAAGGAAACTCCCAACACATTGCCATTTAGTGTTTGACTTGCATTTATATTATTTTTGCCAAAGTGCATAACCTGCATTTATCAACATTGAACCTCATTTTCCAGTTTGCTGCCCAGTTTTCCAGTTTAGACAAATCACTTTGCAAAGTGGCAGCATCCTGCATGGAACCTATAGTTCTGCACAATTTAGTATCATCTGCAAAAATAGAAACAGTACTTTCAATGCCCACCTCCAGGTCATTAATAAACAAGTTGAAAAGCAAGGGACCTAGTACAGAGCCCTGCGGTACTCCACTAACAACACTGGTCCAATTAGAAAATGTTCCATTTACCACCACTCTTTGTAGTCTATCTTTTAGCCAGTTCTCTATCCAGGCCAACATTCCTTAATTTAACCAGTAACCTTTTGTGTGGCACTGTATCAAATGCTTTAGCAAAGTCACATCCACTGCCATCCCAGAATCGAGGTCTCTACTTACATTCTCGTAAAAAGAAATTAAGTTAGTCTGGCAAGATCTATTACGCATAAAACCATGCTGGCACAAACTCATAGTATTATGATTTGCTATGAAGTCTAGTATCTTATCCTTTATTAACCCTTCGAAAAGCTTTCCTACCACTGACGTCAGACTAACTGGCCTATAGTTTTGAGGCTGAGAACGGGATCCTTTTTTATATAGAGGCACCACATTAGCAATTCGCCAGTCTCTCGGCACTATGCCAGATCTCAATGAATCCTGAAAAATTAAGTAAAGAGGTTTGGCAATCACAGAGCTAAGCTCGCTAATTACCCTGGGGTGAATACCATCTGGCCCTGGACCTTTGTTAATCTTAACATGTTCAAGTCTCTTTTGAATTTCTTCATGTGTGAACCATGCATCATTAGTTGTATTACTAGAATTGGGACTGTTAAGAAGGAAACCTTCACTTACTGGTTCCTCATTTGTGTAGACAGATGAAAAATATGAGTCAGAATCTGCGCTTTTATTTTGTTTTCATCAACCAGCTGACCCCCTCTGATAGTAAGGGTCCCACCCCTTCCTGCTTCATTTTTTTACTATTAACATATTTAAAAAATAATTTTGGATTTTTTTTACTGCTTGCTGCAATATCCTTTTCTATAGCAAATTTAGCTTGCCTTATAGCTTCTTTGCATGATTTATTGGCCTCCTTGTACCTTATAAATGTTTCGGCTGTACCAGCTAACTTGAAAGCCTTAAAAGCACGTCTTTTCTTACCCACCCTGTCGCCCGCCCTGTCGATGATGCCACAAAAGGGGTGGGGCGAGCAGGTGCACGGAAGCAGGCAGTGTAAGGAGGACCCACCACCCGCAAATTGGGCTGCAAGTTCAGCCTGAAGACGGCCCGACCCACGGGTCCTGCAGGTATCGGGCCGGCCCACACATCACTACTGGCTACTATTACCTGTGGTGTAACATACATAGTTACATTGTTAAATCAGGTTGATAAAAGACAAAGTCCATCAAGCCCTCCAAATGAAAACCCAGCATCCATACACACACCCCTTCATACCTTCATATAAACTTCACTTTCCATGGCCCCCTCCACTAGTGATATGTGGTTCAACAAAAAATTCAACCCAACTGTAACTCACCCACTCCCAACCAGCACTGAACGCAGCCAGCACCTCCATTTATACAGCAATGACTGACCCGGCCATCTCTGGCGTTATGAAAGGGGGCAGGACAAAAGTGTGCCTATAAATGGAGACTGCCGGAACCAAAAGCCAGCAGAGTAGGGTCATGGGCAGGGCTAATGGAAGAAGAGCTCAACCCAAACCCACGACCCCCAAAATGTGTGTGGAGGTCGACCTGAACCCACATGATCCCTGGGTGCCAGGCTGGTCTACACATCACTACCCTCCACACCTCTGGAAATGCCAGCAGGTTACCAGGGATGGGCTAAAGTCGTATTTTCTAGTGTGAGAGAGCAATTGCACTCTCCACTCTAGCCATGTGCCACCCCCCCACACACAGGAAAGGTAAGCGGGCGAGGGGGGCATCATTGCAGGAGCCAACTCATGCTGTTTTTAGAGGGACAGTCCCTCTTTTGACAGCTCAACCTGCAGTCCCTCACTTGTACTGGAAAATTGGCTTTTGGCAGAGAGCCCAGAACAGCAGCTAAGATACTTTTGTAATAATTTTGAGATAAGCAAATAAGTAATTGTAACAATATAAGGTAACAGGTCCCTTGGTCCCAAAATGGCAAATTTTATGAAATGAACATAGTAATTAGGGGGTGTTGCCACAAAAATGGGTGTGGTCAAAAAATGTTACCGCAATGTGCGCCAAATTTTTTGTCCCTCTTTTTATTTCCAAAATGTTGGGAGGAATGCTGTTAGGGCCTCTGTATACCTGAAATGCCAGGACCTATTTGGAATCCCAGTCCAGGCCTGAGAGAGGGTGCAGAGGTGCACCCCTAGGGTCTGCTGATAGGAAGTTATGCCACCTGCTACTACATTCTTTATATCATGACCTCAAAGAATGAAAACCCCTACAGCCTGTGCTTTATGGTTGTTAGGGTTGATGATCCTAGCAGCCAGATGGAATTGAACACCACTGACAAATAAATAAAAGGAACACTCATTTCAAAATCGGCAAGATGCTTAAAGTTCATTTTTAGTTTAACCTGCCCTTTACAAATACCCTCAAGGTGGATTGTCATTGTTGATGTTTATCCACCCTAACCTACACCAAGCATTATTTCATTAACTTCGCTACTTATGTAAATTTGCTACACAAAGAATAGCTCATATCTATGTGTTTATTTGAGAATGGATTAAGGAGACTTGATACGCCTACCATAGTGTGTCTGCCTCAATTTTGTACCAGCCTAATGAATAATGGGGATACTTGCAGGATGAGGTAGAATATAGGGTGAAAGCTTATTATGTTATTATGTCAGACCATGTCTGAGAATATGAAATATTCCATCATCATCATTTATTTATATAGCGCCGACAAGATACGCAGTGTTTTACCTTAGTTATAACAGACAGGGAATAAATGGAGGATAACAAACAAGGGTTACAGAGTACAATAGGATTAGAGGGCCCTACAAATTAGAGTTTACAAAGTAAAGGTTAGGGTACAATTGAGACATTAGGATTTTAGAAACAATTTTGTGATTTTTGATACAGCAATGATTGATTAATTAAGGTACATTGAATAAGCTTCTTTAAACAGCTTCTTTATTTAAGGAGCGCTTGAAAGTTTGGAAAGAAGGAGCAAGTCGGACAGCTTGAGGCAGAGAGTTCCACAGAAAAGCAGAAGCCCGAGAGAAGTCTTGTAGACGAGAATGGGCAAAAGTGATGAGAGGAGAAGTGAGGCGAAGATCAGAAGCAGAGCGAAGGTTGCGTGAAGGAGTGTATTTGGAGACCAGAGATGAAATATAGGGAGGGGCTTCATTATTAAGGGCCTTGAATGTGAGTGTTAGTAATTTGAATTTGATTCTAGAGGAAATTAGGAGCCAGTGAAGGGACATGCATATGGGAGCAGCTGATGTTGAGTGGTGAGATAGATGAATGAGTCTAGCGGCCGCATTTAGAACAGATTGGAGTTGTGAAAGGTGGCTTGTTGGGATACCTGTGAGGATTAGGTTGCAGTAATCAAGGCGGGAGATGATGAGAGACTGAATCAGTATTTTAGTTGATTCTGAACTGAGATATGGTCGTATTTGGGCAGTGTTGCGAAGTTGAATACAACAAGATTTTGCAAGTGTTTGACTGTGTGGTGAAAAAGACACGTGACATACTTGACCTTGTGCCCCCCTACAGCAGTGGTTCTCAAATTATGGGGATGGTCCTCATTGGGTGGTTTGGAACAGTGGCAGGGGAAGCTCAGCCTGAGTTCTAGTTAGGGTGAGAATTTAGAAAAATGGCTCTTCTAGATAGAGCCATTTTCTATGTAAGATAGAGATCTATTGTCATTTCATGAGCCAATAGGGACCCTGAACACAGGGACCTTCAAGTGGAGGTGAACTGAAAAGGTTTGACAACCACTGCCACAGAGTATATATATAAGCTAATGCCCCAAATAATTTGCATAGAATATTTATTTAAACTAGTGTCTTTAGAAAATGCATATTTTGAATTAGAAAATTTTAGGGGCACTTCATGATTTGTACATATGTATTCCTGCCAATGTCTGAAATTGGACTATATAGGCCAACCCTGCCAAATCCATGGTTTACCAAACCCAGTGTTTCCCCAAATCACCAAAAACCAGAATTGTTCTAAATTAGGGGAGAGAGAGGGCTAAGTAGCTCTAAGCTCCTAAATGATAGTACAGGTATGGGACCCAGAATGCTCGGGATCTGGGGTTTTCTGGATAACAGATCTTTCCATAATTTAGATCTTCATACCTAGTCTACTAGAAAATCATGTAAACATTAAATAAACCCAATAGGCTGGTTTTGCTGCCATAAGGAGTTATTATATCTTAGCTTGTATCAAGTACAAAGTCCAGTTTTATTATTACAGAGAAAAAGGAAATAATTTTAAAAATTTGGATTATTTTGATAAAAGGAAGTCTATGGGAGGCAGCCCTTTTGTTCCAGATAACTGATCCCATACCTGTAACAGGTTTAGTTCCCCAGTCACCACAACATTGACCCCAAGTGTATATGAACAAGGGTAGAGGTGATTTATCCTAAACAGAACCAAGAGTGACTCAGGATGTAAGGCCCTATGTTATGTGGTTACCAAATAGGCATTGGAACCAGGGGGGAGTGCCCCCAAGAATTGTCCTCCCTGGTTCATAAAGGAGAACTAAAGCTTAACTAAAGAAGTGTGCTACAAATGTTGTACATTATGTTTTGGGCTTCTGTACCAGCCCAAGACAACCACAGCCCTTTAGCAGTAAAGATATTTGTCTCCAAAGATGCCCCAGTAGCTCCCCATCTTCTTTTCTGCTGATTCACTGCACATGCTCTGTGCTGCTGTCACTTACTGAGCTTAGGGACCCACTCACAATGTACAGTACACCTAGAATATAAATATCACAATATAAGTCTGATTAGTAATTAATACAGATAATTACTAGATGGCAGCACAGAAACGAGGAAAATTAGCATCAGAATTTAACAATCAGCCGTGTAGCATCAGTTTATATTACAGGCCAACCTCATTTTCTGCTTGATAATTAGTGACGACCCCTAAGCTTAGCTTCTTAACAGCTGCTCAGAGCCCACTGAGCATGTGAGTGTCACAGACACTTTCCAAGATGGTGACCCCCTGTGACAAGTTTGAAGTCCTGGATCATTGCTGCTATTGACAAGCTGAAACTTTAGGCTGGTGCAATAAGTTCAGTATATAAAATATGGCATTTTAAGCCAAATTTATTTTTAGGGTTTAGTTCTCCTTTTATTAATGTTAATCGTGGTGACAGGTGGGCAGGTAGGAGGCAAGAAAAGTTGAAATATACCCCTGTGCCCTAAATGATTTTCTGTGGTGCCTGGGTTACCATATTGTTTGTTGTTTGTTATTAACTGCACCACTGTATGCATTCCTCTGCTTGGTTTAATACCAAAAATATATACTTTTTCTTTCTGTGTTTGTAGGGACCCATAGGGTTAAACCCCATACTGGCTTGGGATATCTCCTACAGGTATATTTCCCTCTATTTTCCAAATGAAGTCCCGGTGCCTGTAACATGGATACCTAGGCAGGATGTGCTGGGTGGGTGGGTGGTGTTATTGTTTAATATACTGAGTGGAAGCTCAGGTCCCTTCCTCAAATTGGAAATACTGCTCTTCTAGGGCAGACAGCACAATTGTGCTTCTCTGTGCTCGCATTGTAGTGGTGAGCGTGGGGGGAGAGGGTTGGTAAAGGAATCAGCATTGCCCCGGGCATCAATAGTTCTAAAGTTAAAATTTTGGCTCTTCTACCACCCCAGGCAACTTGTGGGCTGTTGCCTCCTGAGACCAGATTCTCAACTAGGGTTGCCACCTTTGGAAAAAAATACCAGCCTTCCTATATTCTTGCTGTTTTTTCCTATTAATAACATTGGCATCAAGCATCATTTTTACCGGTCAGGCCAGTAAAATACCGAGCAGGTGGCAACCCGATTTTCAAACCACCTCATGGCAACAGCGCCCCTGGGCCTAGTAGATTACCAATGAGTATCACACCTAATGTTTAAGGAGAGCTTAGCAGATAAATTACTTTCCCCAAATAGCTTCCCAACTAATGTTTAGAAGGGACCTAAAAGATAAGCTTTCTTTCAACAAGGTTCCCGGATTTTTAATATTTTATTTGTGGAGGAGGACCAAGGCAGGGATAAGGTAAGGTTTAGAATAGGAATAAAAACCATAGAGAAATAGAATTTGCAGTATTGTACATCATTCTTCCTAAAATGGAAATTATCATGACTCTAATTTACTAGCCTGCCAACTCCTTGTGAAAGCAATCTATAAAGTTTTAATGAGTATGTGATCTTTTTTAGAGGCCGTAACTGTGTTTCAATATTTGCGTCCAGTTAGCTGGTGGAAATATTTAAAGTGCATCGCATGGGAAGTCAGTACATGTTGCAACCATTTCCATTTCGTGAGGTAGCATCATGAGGACTGTAGACTCAAGAGGGATACCAAATGTCTGTGATTTAAATGAAAAGGAGGAATGAGGTGTTGTCCTAAATCCCTTAAAAGTAACTAGTAATTAGAAGTAATTAGAAATTTAAAAATGTGAAGACAATTGCACTCCTGGTAAGGTCATAATGTTAGCTCTTTATAAGGTTGGCCAAATGGTCTGTTCTAGAATTTCTAAAGGATATGCCTATACCGGTAGAAGTTGACAGCGGCTACAGATGGTAGATAGCAAATTAATTCAGAAGCAGCGAGAGGGAAATAATTCAATTGGAAATGTAATCCTATCTTGAAGGAAAGTCACCCCTTGAAGTTCTCAAATTCAAAGCTCTAATGAATGAAAAAGTCACTTGTACCTCTTGACCTAATGAGACCCAGATGTGGAACTCTATATGTTTTTCCAAATAATTTAAACAAAGTAGGGTAAGAAGGTAAAGGATACATGACAACTGCTAATAACTTTCCCTGAACCTGCTTGTAGCAGGATGGATGCCATTTTCTTACATAGGCAACAAAACACAACAAAATAACAAAACTTTTGATAGGTTGTTGCACAACCGGGATGATCTGAACATAATTTCCAAGGACAGTCTGTGCTGGGGCTGGTGTATCGCATGAATTTGGACATAGTAACTCCAACATGTCATGCCACATAAGAGGACATTTGGAGTTGCCTTCTGGGTACAGGAATATTTAAACAGTTCCATGAAACTTGTCAATTTTTAAAAAACGTGGTACATTTTCAAGAGTTTGGAAATTCCAGGGAAGATTTATTAGGAACTGGCTCTTGGAAATGCATTGGTGGCAGGTAGAACGCCTTGGTTATTAGGAGCGCATGCTATAGTAAATGTCAAATTACAAACAATTTAACAAGCCTTTAAAAGGCAACAGATTTTTTACTTGCCTTTGTTGCTCCCTGAGTTGCAAATATCTCCCATCAGGACATTCTAGGATGGTGCTCTACTAGTGGGCCAAAGACAAGTTGTAATCCCCTTACTTCTAATTTAATGTCCTGCATACAACAGGCTCCCCAGCAATGTGTCTAGAAACGCAGCGTTGGAAATCTTTTAGTTTCCTATGTTTTTGGAAAAGGTTGGTGTTGAATAATAATGATGACAGTACATTTTTTGTAGAATTGTCAGTAAAAATATTTTTGAGAGTTGGCAAGCCTGACCATAGGAAAAAGATTTACATTGAATTAGCATTCATTTTACTATTCAAATTCATGGTTTGATCTTTGGCGTTACTTTAGATATTTCTTTAGGTAAATATTTTACGTGTCTCTGAGTGGGTAGCGAAAATGTCACAGCACAGAAATATGGTTTGTTGATGTTCTAAGTAGGAATTCTACTGAATGACAATAATATGAAGCCTAGAATGACTTTTGACCAATTAGCTACAGAAACACAGTTGCTTTATGCTGCCTATAAAGTAGATCATTTTGATCACTCATGGTTTGTTTTTGTAAAGTTATTGACTTTATTACTTGCAGCAAATTGCTTGTAATGGTGGATAGACCTTTTGCACTCATGCTCAATTCTGATTGGCCAGTCCTGTCACTTTTCCTTGTTAAAACAAGGTCAGTGGCACTGGTAATGGCTTGGGAAATAACTTACTGTTTGAGGTTCTTCTGTGGGGCTGTTTTTAAATGTTGTTTTGATTGAAAATCTGGGGAAAAGAAAGGATTGATTAAATTCAGCTGAATATGGTTGGGACCTCTCACTGGAAAATAAATTCCTTATTTGCAGGAATAACTAATGCAGGGATTGGTTTGGTGACAAATAATTCAACTTAAGGCTTCTGTCAGCCAATCCTGATGTTGCTTAATTTTGCTGGTAAGGAAATTCCTGCCTCAGTGTGTTATTGGTGAAACAAAAAGATTGCTGAGTCTGCGGCAGGATAAATAATGCGTGCCAGAAGAGATTTTATTAGACCCAAAAGGACTGCAGCAGCATACCCTCTAGGGCACGCCATAGCTGCTGAAACCTGAAGTTTCAGGGCAGTGGCTAGCAAAGACATTGAAGCTGTGTCAAAGAAATTGTATTAATCTTAGTTAGACCCCAGGAATGTATGACATTACTGTATATGATATATATGTATATTTTTATTTATATAGTGCCGTACAGTAGTAATATAAAGATAATATAGTGAGTATGCTGGTGTCCATAGTATGGATGGAATAGCAGAATAAAAATTCAGGCTTTGTGGTGAGTTGTAATGAGGTTAGAATCCTGGAGGAGAAGAAGAAAAATACCAAAGGTAAACAAAAAATGAACAGGTGCCATAGTAGAAGCAAAGAGGGGTGATCTGAAAGCATGACAGAAAGACAACGTATCACTGGAGAGAAAGTGGGAAAAGAGGATAGAAAAACACAATGGAAAACAGGAATCAAAGGAGGAGAACAAAAGAAAAGGAAACAATTTGTAGAATAGAAGAGTTGGTTGAAGAGAAGGGAGAAAAGGGAATAATTGATGCTTTGAGGTCACAGGATGTGAAGAGATGAAATGATGGCTGAAAATAAGGAATGGGGAAAGAAGTAGATGGCATGAAAATGAGTAGAAACAGGGTAAAGCAGAAGATAAAGGAATAAGAGAAAAGAAAGGATAAGTAAACCTTTTAAATAAGTGAATGTAAAATTGATGAGGATGCTATTCTAAGCACTTTTGTCATTTTCATTCATTATTTTTTTTTTATTTCAAGATATTAAGGGATACATATACTGTTACTATGAATGAATTTTGTTACAACAACACCACCTGCTGGCCATTTTCTGACCAGTCTGACCACCAAGTAGTCAAGGAAGTTGTCAGGAGAAAGAAAGAAGCTGCTCTGATGTTCTTCTGCTTAGCAAACAATTATTCAAATCTTTCCTGAGAAGAAAATCATCAGAACAGCCTTTCTTGACCACTCTGTGGTCAGACTGGTCGGAAACTGTCCAGCAGGTGGCACTGATGTAACAAAATTCATTCCTGTTATCAGCACGTGTATCCTTTGATATCTTGAAATAATAAAAAAAATAATGAATGTAAACGACAAAAGTGTTTAGAATAGCACCCTCGTCAATTTTACCTTCACTTATTTTTAAGGTTTACTTATCCTTTAAGGATAAATGTAGATAATTAGTAGAGTTAATAACTTTTTAAGTCATTAACAATATGATGAGGAACAGGAAGGGTGTTTAAGACAGGGAATTATTTTATAATTCTCATTTTTGTGTGTGATCATAACACTAACTATATCAACTGTGTTAAGGTCAGGCTTTTTTTTATATATATATATATATATATATATATATATATATATATATATATATATATATATATATGTATATGTATATATTATATATGAAGTATTGTCAGAAGACTCTTCAAAACATATTTCTGATAATAATATTGGCAAGTGCATGTGTATATCTGTAAATCAGTCCTCAGACTGGCATGAGTGAGTTGTTGACATCACTGGAAAATGTATTAGTTTCAGGAACTCACCATTAAATGAAAGAAAAATATAGTCAAAAATAATAAACACAGTTTAAAAACAGATTTATTAATCATCTGCTGTAGTGTTCATTGAAATGTTTCCCTTCATCCACTGAGTCCCTCAGACAATGGCATCTGAAATGCGTGTTTGTGCCTCTGTAGACCTATAAGTGATTGCATTGTTCATGCATTGCTAGTGACACCCAATCAATCATGCAGATCGAACACTACAAATGATTTAAAATAACACTAGTCCATTATTTTTTGTTAAAGGATGAGATATTATTGCATTTGTTGAAGAAGCAAAACCATTGGTCTGCTTCAGTGAAAGCATGGTATGTGATGGCATGACATGATGACTTCTTGGTGACAAAACCTGTTTAAATACCTAACGTCTGGCCTATAACTGGAACTTTGTTTTTAAAGTCTCAGGGTGCAGTGTCTATGAGCCATATATTCCGGCACGGCTCATGCCAGTACCACTTTTCTATGTTGGTCATTATAAGAAAAACAACATAGAGTGGGAAGATCACTGAACCCATGCCAACCAATAGTTTTAAAAGTGAAAATCTTATTTGGTGTGAACCTTACCGCAGGCTGCACTTTACCAGGGCTTCAAAACATGTTTGTTTGTGTGTCTCTGGTGAAATTAGATTGCAAGCTCTACTGTGACAGGAACAAGCTCAGATGATTAAACATTATCTGTAAAATGCTGAAGACTATGTATAAATCTGCAATTTGCTGGTTTCTCATGCAACTTGAATGGACATTCATGCTGTTCTACTGGTCAAGTGAGTTGACATTAAAAACCTTGCAGGGGCAATTTTCCTTGAAATTTTAGTTTACGTTATACTCTTAGTATGATGTAGATCGTGATATTTAAAGTCTTTTAGTATTTGCAACACCTCGACCTAAAACACAGAATTGCTGCTTCAACCTTTAAAACCAGACACACCCTGCATGTTAAATTAGCAGCCATGGCCCATGGGCTATTCTTCTGCATTAACTCGCAATAATCCTTTTATGATATGCGTTTCATTTGTGTTTGTTTTGCAGGGAAAGATTGGCGCAAATTAAAAAGATAAAAGGTAAAACTGTGGAACAACTATTTACACAGATATGCAAAACAGGCAATCCACCCTAGGTACTGAAGTGTCTCCAAGGTCTTTCGAAGATGTCTCTGAGGAAGAGATACTGACACTGCTTTCAGCAACCAATTGTTCCGGTATGAGATGATGTGAACCCACTCTTCTCCGAGGAAGGCTGTGACAGATGCTACAACCTTTGTGAATACCCTGGGAGCTGAAGTTATTCCAAACGGTAATACATGGAACTGGAGATGAAATCGTTGTCCCTGAATGAAGACTGTAATTCTAAGGTACTTCCTGTGTGCCCAAAACATACAGTAGGTGCATGTAGATACCCATCCTTGAGATCGATAATAGCTAGATAATCGCTGGGTTCCAGAAGATGAACCACTGAGCTGACAGTTTCCATGCAAAATCCTTTCTTCTGGAAGAAAGGAAAGGTACCGTCTGACTTTGGTACCAGGAAATGATAATTTCTCATTTCTCCAATTCTGGAACCTTCTCTAGAACATTCTTTTCACAAAAAGATCTTATTGATTCTTCCAAAGCTTTTTGTTTCTTTAGAAAAAAAAATTTTGGACTAAAAATGAATCTCGGAGGAAATTCTATTCGATATCCCTCTTCTATCAACTGCAGCACCCATCGGTCTAAAATTAACTCGTCAGTGATTTAGAAAAAAAGAAAGTCTTCCCCCAACTAGCAGACTTCTGGCGTCAGACATCCCACTTGCTGGCAGCAGGTGGAGCCCTAGATTTTCCTTGTGTGGATCTCTGAAATCTTCCGAGCCTGAGGGGCAAATTTACTAAGCGCAAAAAATGCGCTAGTCACGCCTTTGCCGCACTTCGCCAGGCAAAGTTTCGCCAGGGCACCGCTAATTCACTAAAATCCAAAGTTGCACTCAGGGAGGTGAAAGGTAACGAAGCTGCGCTAGCGTTAATTTGTCAAGCAAAGCGAAGCTACGCTAGCAATGCCTAATTTGCATACAGCGCCAAGTTCAAATACAATGGACTTATATGCTGCAAAAAGTACATTACACTACACAAGCCTGGGAATCCTTTCTAAAATAAAATAAAGTTGTTCTATTGGCCTACATGTGTGGCCGCTGTATAGTTTAGGTGCCATATGTTAGGAAATGTAAGGGGGAAGGAGGGTACACCAAAAAAAACTTTAAAATCTTTATCAGCCAATCACCCTTTAAAAAGTAAAAGACGCCAGCGTTTTTTTGGGACTTTTTATGGGACTTTTTTTTTTAGATGAAACTCCTATCTACTCTATTGCACTTCGTCTGGTTAGTTAGTGAATTAGCGTAGTTACGTCCCTTCACCATAGCGCAACTTTGCCTGGCGTAAGGGTGCGTAGTAGCGCTAGAGTAGGTCGACTTCGCTAGCGAATTTTCACTAGCGTTAGCCACTTCGCCCCTTAGAGAGCTGATTTCTCTCCTGTTTATCTCTATCTCCAGATCTGGCTTTCTGCCGATTCCTTTTTCCAGAGTGTCATGCCAGGGCCACCTTGCACTGGCATTTTAAAAGTTAATACTTTAATTACTCAGTCTCAGGCTCACACAGAGACCCTTAATTTTATATCTCACCAGGGGGCTGTGGAAAGGTGACATCCATATCTGTCATCTGAGACGGTCTGGAGCCACACCATTTGGGCAAGGAAGCTGGGCCAGTCTGTTCTTTGATCGGCTGATCAAAGAACAGAGCTGTGGACCTAGAGCAGCAGGGGGGGATAGCTAGTAGAAAGATAAGAATTTCTTACCTGTAAATTGTCTTTTCTTCAGGTCCCCTCAGGCAGCACACAAAAGAGAGATAGGTCCTCCTACTAGGGACAGGAAACAACATAAAAACACCTCCCCCCCAACATTCCCCTGTGTTAGTTAACAAGATCCACACACACAGAGGTTGCTTTGACAGAATTTTAATCAGGGGGAGGGATAAATGGTGCTGCCTGAGGGGACCTGAAGAAAAGACAATTTACAGGTAAGAAATTCTTATCTTTCTTCAGGTCCCCAGGCAGCACACAAAAGAGATTTTGAAAAGATCAATGGGAGGGAACGAAAACTGCCTGTAACACTTTCTGGCCAAAAGCAGCCTCCCTTGAAGAAAATACGTCCAGCTTGTAGTGCTTGGAAAACGTATGCATCGAAGTCCATGTTGCAGCTTTACAAATCTGCTCTGCCGATGCTTCCGCTCTCTGTGCCCAAGTCGTGGCCACTGCTCTAGTCGAATGGGGTTTGATTCTCGCTGGCGGAGACAAGTTTCTGGACTCATACGCCAAAACAATAACCTGCTTTAACCACCTTGATATCGTAGGCTTTGAAGCAGCTAACCCCCTAGACGGGCCTGAGAAGTTGAGGAAAAGATTATTCGATTTCCTGAACTGCGCCGATCTAGATAGGTAATAAATCAGGCAACGTCTGACATCCAACTTATGAAGCTTGCACTCTTTATCCCCCACTGGATGTGGGTAAAAGGATGGTAAAACAATCTCCTGAGAAGAATGAAAAACCGAAACCACCTTAGGAACAAAGGAAGGAGGAAGTCTCATCACCACCTTGTCAGGAAATATTTGAAGATAAGGATCTTCTATAGAAAGACTTTGCAGTTCCCCCACTCTCCTAGCTGAAGTGAGAGCGACCAATATTATAGTCTTCAGCGTCAAAAGCTTAATATGAATCGAGGAGATAGGCTCAAACGGGTCTTCAGATAACACCGACAGGAGAAGATTGAGATCCCATGGTGGACAAACATCCCTAATAGTAGGTTTTAACCTACTTGTTGCTTTGATGAACTGCTTGATAAGGAGATTCTCACCTAGCGGAATGCTTTTCATTGCACCCAAAGCCGACACTTGAACCCTAAGGGTAGCCGGTTTCAAACCCATATGAAACCCCTCTAGCAGAAACTGAAGTATCTGAGGAACAGAAGCTTTGTAAGGATCAATAGAACGGTCTCCACACCAGAAAGAAAATCTTTTCCAAATTCTAGAATAAATCTTATTAGTTCCTGTTTTTCGACTATGAACCATGACAGCAATAACTTCGGACGATAGCCCTTGCTGTGTTAACGATTGCCATTCAGGATCCACGCTGACAGAGCTAGTCTGCTGGGATCCGGATGGTTCACTGGTCCCTGGTGAAGCAGAGTTCTGCTGGAGCCCAACAAAACAGGATCTTCCTCCGCCAACTCCAGCAGAAGAGAAAACCAAGCCCTCCTGGGCCAGTATGGAACTACCAGAATGACTCTGGCTTTGTCCAGCTTGATCTTCTTCAGAACTCTGGTAATCATCGGAAGTGGAGGAAATATGTATCCCAGACTGCCTCTCCAACATTGAAGCATGGCATCCACTGCTACTGGTCTGTCCTGTGGAAACTGGGAATAAAACCTTTCCAACTTGGCATTTTGTCTTGTAGCCATAAGATCTGTGGTCGGACGGCCCCACCGCTGACTCAACATTTGAAAGATTGATGGATTTAGAGACCATTCTCCTGGCAACACCAACCTGCGGCTCAGAAAATCTGCTCTTATGTTGTCTGAACCTTTTATGTACACCGCTTGTAGCGTCTGGAGATGTGTCTCTGCCCAAAAGAGAATCTTGAGGGTCAATTCTAGCAAGCTTTGACTGTGAGTCCCTCCTTGTCTGTTCAGATGAGACATTACAGTAGTGTTGTCTGTTCTGATCTTTACTGACCGACCTCTGGTTAAGTGTGCCGTTACTTTGAGAGCTCTCCAAACAGCCAGGAGCTCCCGGTGGTTGGAAGAGAGAGATGCTTCCTGGGGAGACCACATGCCTTGCCAGACATTCTGCTCCAGAGTTGCTCCCCACCCTTGCCTGCTGGCATCGGTGGTGAGAATAAGCCATTCCTTTATGACCCATGGTACACCTTTGGACAAGTTCGGGTCCTTCCACCAGCTGAGCGAGTGCCTCACATGAGGGGGTAACATCATGAGATTGTCCAGAGAACCCTCTGTGCCATCCCAAACTCTCAATATTGCTCTCTGAAGAAGCCTCATGTGCAGTCTGGCCCAAGGCACCGCCTCTATAGTCGCAGTCATCGTTCCTAGAGCTGACATGGCCTGCCTGACCGGGACTTCTCTCTGCTGAGAGAGACCTAACAGGGACCTGCACAGGCTGATCTTCCTCAGCTGAGGAAGGAAGGTACGGCTCTGATCTGAGTCCAGCAGGACCCCTAAGAACTGTTTCCTCCGAGACGGCTTGAGACTGGATTTCTGATAATTGATCTTCCAACCTAAAGTCTCTAGACAGGAAATCGTCTTCTGGAGATGACTGAGAAGAAGACTGCTGGAAGACGCTTTTACTAGCCAGTCGTCTAAATAAGGAACGATTGGAATCCCTTGGGTTCTTAGAAAAGCCACCACCACCACCAAGACCTTGGTGAAGATTCGAGGAGATGAGGACAGACCGAATGGTAGGGCCGCAAACTGATAATGACTTGTCTTGTGCTGATCTCTGATGGCAATCCTCAGAAATTGCTGATGTTCCTCCCAAATCGGAATATGGAGGTAGGCGTCCTGCAGATCGATTGTTGCCATAAAATCTCCTTCTTGCAAAATTGAGACTGCTGATCTGACGCCTTCCATCCTGAAATGAATCTTTTTCATGAAGGTATTGAGATAAACTAAATTGATGATCATCCGGAATTTGCCTGACCGTTTGGGGACCAAAAAAACGGAGGAATAGATCCCTCTTCCTTCCTCGCCTCGTGGAACAGGAACCAAAACACGGGACTGCACAAATTCTTGAATTCCCCTGAGAAGAAATGTTCTCTTCACAAACTCCCTGGGAACTTTTGTGCAAAGAAAACGAGGTTTTGGGTAAGAGGCCAACTCGAGCCTGTACCCTTCCTTGATGATACTTAGGACCCAAGGATCGCTGGTGATCCTTGTCCATTCGTGAAAAAAATAACGCAGTCTTCCCCCAACCGGTCTGAATAATCTGGCGTCAAAACTGATCCGTCTTGCGGGATCCCTCAGACTTAACTCCTCCTCTCTGAGGCTTACCCGGCCTGCCACGTACGGAACGGAAAAAAGTCTTCTTCCTTTCTCTCGAACCTTTATACTGACTTGATGGCCGAAAAAAATTCTTCTGAGGAAAAAATCGTCTGTCCTGAGGCAAAAACTTTTTTGTTTCACCCAACTTGGAAACTAGAACTTCTAACTCTTTACCGAACAAAAAGGGGCCTTCAAACGGCATGGCACACAGCCTATTCTTCGATGCCAGATCTGCCGCCCAATGCTTAAGCCACACCGCACGTCTACCAGCTACTGCCAACGCCGAAGACCTAGCTGCCATCCTAATGCTTTCCACTGAAGCATCGCACAAATAATCAGCCGCCAGCTTAATAATTTCCATCGAAGACCTTAAATCTTCACGGGAGACTCCATCTTCTATGTCTTGATCCAGCTGAGTAAGCCAAAGCCTAATAGAGCGAATAACACAAGCTGTAGCAACACCTGGTCTAAATCCTGCTGCAGAAGATTCAAAAAGCTTTTTGAAAGCAGCATCCACTTTACGATCCATCGGATCTCTGAAGCTAGCTCCATCCTCAACAGGAATAGTCGTCTTCTTTGCCAGTCTGGCTACTTCTACATCGACCTTTGGTGAAACATCCCAAGCGGCCGACACTTTATCATCAAAGGGAAACAGCGCCTTTAATTTCTTAGGCAGTGATAATTTCTTTTCAGGTCTCAACCATTCCTTGGAAATGATGCTGGAAATAACTTCATGCACTGGAAAAACTCTAGGTGATTTTCTGCGACCCAAAAACATCAAATCTTGTTTCGAGCGAGGCTTATCCTCATCTTTAAGATCCATAGAAGATCTGACAGCCTTAACCAAATGATCAATATTTTCTACTGAAAATACATAAGCATCTTCTTTAATCTCCTCCTCATCAGATGAATCCATCAAGACTTCATGCATGTCGGGCGCCTCCAACTGGGGGGCATCAGAAGTACTTGCCTGAGGTTGAGGCTGCGCAGCAGTTTTAAACATATCAAAGGTCTGCTGCATATTAGATTTAAACCAATTCATGAATTGTGACATAGAATCGGGCACTTCCTGATGAAAATTTTCTTTAAAACAATCCGGACAAATTCTCTTCGGAAAATCCGGAGGAAGCCTAGCCTTGCATAATGCACATCTTCTAGACCTTTCTCCTTCCTGGTCTCTAGTTTCAGAGCGGGAAGACATGGCTGAAAGAAAGGGAAGAGAAAACAAACAAAAAAAAAATTGCATACAATCGTATTATACATTGTCAAATAAACACTAAACAGAAAGGGGAAAAAACCTACCAGAGCAGTAAACACACCGCACAGCAGCCGCAGTGTAGGGAGGCCACAAGAAACAAAAAGAAAACCGGCTTTTTAAAATTACCGCCGGGTCAACACGTGACCCGCTACCCGGAAGTAACCCTAACAGCGCAGTGGATGAAGAGACGGCTATTCTCTCAGCCGCACGAAGAGAGCGCCGCCGGAACGTCACGTGATATGCCGGCTTACAGGAAGCGAAGGATTTTTAATAGCGCAAGGCAGAAGGAGCTAACAGCGCAAAAGAGAAGCGGCTAACCACTATAACAGCCGTATGGATACAGCACCAGCTGGCGCCTTAACCAAGAACTCCCAACTACCAGGGAGCGCTCCGGAAATGCAGGTAACTCCTCTAGTGATTTTACTTCAGGCGGAACGCAAATTACAGCCCCGGCTGGAGCCTCTAAAATTAACCCCCTCCAGGGGAATTAAAAACCGCGGACCCGCAGCTACGGGTGAACGGTAGCCCTAAAAGAGAAAAATAGGAATCCTGCTGGACGCCATACTACTCACCTGATCCCTAGAGACAGGAAACAAAAACACAGGGGAATGTTGGGGGGGAGGTGTTTTTATGTTGTTTCCTGTCCCTAGTAGGAGGACCTATCTCTCTTTTGTGTGCTGCCTGGGGACCTGAAGAAAATTATGGATTATAGGAAAGTATCCATATCTCCTGTGTCATAGGATTCGCAACCTCATAACTTACATATTGGTTATGAGGAGGTCACATGCTTCCTAACAATACCAAACAGGGCTAGCCTATACCCACCTGTTAGGAGGGCTGGTTCCTGGGGGACTGGAAAGTGGGAACCTATTAGTGTTTGGTATTGTTCTTCTTGCCCACATATGGATCACAGCCTGCCCATGTTTTTATTATAGTATTGGGTACTGGCAAGTACCCATATTTTATTAAGGGATATTGGGGAATATTGCCTGAGAGTAGCAAACCCCCTGCAGGGGGTCGTAAATGACATGTTCCTGGGCACTCCTACCTCATGCATAAGGTAATGAGGGGAGTGTCCCAGCAGGAAATAAAAAGGTGACATTCCCAATATCACATTGTCATACAAGGAGGCTCCATTTATTCAGTGGATTGTATGTCCAGCTTCCAACTCGTGCCTCAGAGGAAATACACTGACAACTTCAAAACTTGGTAAAGTAAGGGTTATCTTTGTGTTTTTACTCCCTTTTATTTTATTTACTGTATTTGCAACTGTGTGTCATCTTTGTAATATCATTTTTATATATATACATATGCACTGTTTCTTTTAAATAATAAATATCATTTAATACGTTAGTCCTTGTGCTCTAAACGAACTCATTGCCCATATGAATGCTTGTGCCTACGTGTATGAACTCTTCGTATGTGTGGAAAGGGAAAGTTGCCTATTTGTATGTTGGATAACTAGTACGGCTAGCAGGAAAGTGTGTTTGAATGTAGATTAATCCTTTGGCTGCTGGAGTGCTTGTTAGACTTGTAGGATCTTACCCTGAGTAACTACCATAGGAGAGAGTGTTTGATGCATTGTGTAGTGTGAGTTATTACCTGTTAAAGAGGGCAGGGGAATAGTCACATTAGGTTTCTATCGCCTGTTAATGATAGATGGTGGCAGCAAATGAACTTTGTGGGTGTTGGTGTGTTTTTGGGGTGTCTGATGTTAGTCTTACCTGTGTGTAAGGTGATTGAGAGACTGATTGTAACCCCTTGTAGCCAAACCCAAGAGTTAAGTGTGGTTGAGTGAGGCGGTTTTGTGACACAGAGAAAAAAAGAACCCCTCCACCTCTGCCTATCTTGGGGCAGCTTCTTGCCCTTCTTGTTAGACATTTTTTCCATCAACGTGTCTAGTTTAGAACCAAAAAGATGGTCCACTACATAAATTAATCTGCCGACCATGGCTTAAGCCAGATAGCTCTTCTAGTTGTAGTTGAAAGGGCCATATTTTTTAAGCCAATTTTAAAGATTCTATTGAGGAATCACAACAAAATTCGACTATTTTCAATGATGTAATAAGCTGATCTCTAGTAACTCTTCCAATTGAGTGAACCAGTTCCTTAACACTCTTGAAACAGCAGAGGCTTGTACCGGTGGCCTGCACTGGAATGAAGCTGTAGAATACACTCGTCTAAACGAGTTTTCCACCCTGCCGTCCAATTGGTGTCTAAGTCCTGACCCATCTTCAACAGGGATGGTTATTCTTTTGGAAAAACAAGCTACAGCTATGTACACCACTGGTGGAGCTTCCCAACTCTGAAAAACAATATGCAGGTGGTGGAGGGTAGTGAACTTGTGGACTCTTTTAATTGGTTCTGGTCTGTCCTATCAGAAAAAAATGGATATTAACCCATGTGTGCCGCTGTTTAGGACTTCAAGGAAAAAGTATATTCTGGGGGAATTTAATATGTTAATTGAATGACACTAGAGGCCTGTGGATTAATTTCCAATGTGTTAACACACTACAAAATGTACTGGCCATGAGAAAACTTTCGCTATAAACACTTGTAAATTTCACTACAACTTTTTCTGTATTTTGTGTCCCAAGGCGAGTCCTACTGCCTATATCTAGTGCTAGGATTGCCACCTAGTGGATAAAAAAAAAACAATCCCAGTTGAATTTAAAAATGATCAATGGTAGGATTGCAGTTTACAGGATCGAATAGAAAGGACATCATTTGTACCTTAGATTCACCATCTAGAGGGGTTAGAAAGTGCACTCACTTTGAAGGGGTGGTTCACCTTTAAGTTAACCGTTAGTATGTTTAGTAAGCAAATATTTAATTGGGCTTCATTTTTTATAGTTTGAGTCTTCTACTAAAGTTTCAGCTTTCAAATAGGGAGGTCACTGACCCCATCTAAAAAAAACAAATGCTCTAAGGCAGGGATCCCCAACCTTTTGAACCCGTGAACAACATTCAGAACTAAAAAGGAGTTGGGGAGCAACACTAGCATGAAAAATGTTCTTGGGTTGTCAAATAAGTGCTGTGATTGGCCATTTGGTAGCCCCTATGTGGATTGCCAACCTACACTGAGACTGTTTGGCAGTGCACCTGGTTTTTATACAACCAAAACTTGGCTCGAAGTCTGGAATTACAAAATAAGCTCCTTCTTTGAGGCCACTGGGAGCAACATCCAATGGGTTGAAGAGCAACATGTTGCTCACGAGCTACTGGTTGGGGATCACTGCTCTAAGGCAACAAATGTATTGTTATTGCTACTTTGCATTACTCACTCTTCTATTCAGGCCTCTCCTATTCATACGCCATTCCTATTTATCGATGCATGGTTGCTAGGGTAATTTGGACCCTAGAAACCAAATTGCTGAAACTGCTGAATAAAGAAGCCAACAAACACCGCAAATGAAAAACAAACTGCCTCAGAATATCACTACATAATACTAAAAGTTAACAAAGGTGAACAAGTCCTTTTAATAAGCATGCTGGGAAAAAAAAAAAAAAAAAAAAAAAAAGTAGTTTTAGAAAAATTTAGTATACGTTTTATGCTTACTCTGTAACTCCCTTACTCTTATGTTCGTTATCCCTGAAGCCCAGTTATACACAGCTCTCCTACTCCAGACCTCAGCATGAGGGGTTTCTTTCACATTCCAGGCCCTATGCTGCAATACTTAGCCCCAAGAGCCATTACTCCAAGTGCCATACTCACATTACACCAGAAATTAGCATTCAATTTTACCAAATATAGGACCAGTTTGAGGCCAATAGTATGAAAGAAAAAAATAATTTTAGTTTCACATACAAATCAGTGGTCCTCTAGAATAGATTAGCTATGGAACAAACTTGGGGGGAGCTTAAAACGTGAATTTAAAAGCTGAATTGCTTAACTGTGCTCTTATTGGTTTTGGCAGCTGGAGAGGGCCTCTGGTACACTGAGGAAAGCAGAGAAAGGAATCCCACACACTCTTCCCAACAGGAATTTTGTTGAGTGGGGGGGGGGTCATATGACAAGTACAGAGCATTTCATGAACTACCAAAGCACTTATGTTTCTTGGCTGTTTTGACTATGGGGCAGGTATGTTTTAACCTCATACCTGCGCTCTTTAGTGGAGGCTAGCACTTATGGAAGGTGGGGCCTTGTTCAACATGTGTTTTAATAAACATGACTTGTGCTGCACAATTGTTTTAATCACAATAAAACTTATGGGTTTTATTTTTAGCTTACTACAGGGACACTTCATACTTTTGTTGTTGGTCCTTGCAGGGCATAAGACTCCCAGTGCACAAATACCTGCCTTTACACAGGTTGAAAGGAAGGGTTTATTACCTTGTAAGGACCAGATATGGATTACCAGTATACAACCCTATCACCACATTCTGCCATGATAGCCAGGAGTCCAATAGCTAGACAGAGCCAGTCAACCTTCTCTGTGCATGCAAGCAGTAGCAGCATTCAGTGCAGATCAATGAAGTGAGGGTGCAGTAATGGGAATAACTTATTTTGCCAACACTGCTAACCAAGGACGTGCATTCTCCCACTTCTTGCCCTTATGACCGATTACCAATGCTTTGTCATAAAGCAGCCAATACAAGGGAATGTTTAACTGCAGCAGCAAAGTTTCATCTCAAGGACAGGATTGCAATTGAATAAGTTGCCAGACAAGAAATGCATTGTTTCAGTTTATTAAGGTTTTATATCACAGATAGAACAGTAGTACTGCTGCCTCAGTTATCTCTCTGCTGGCACTGTTAAACTTCTTGGTTCCATATCCGTTAAAGTCATAGGCTGCAAAGTCTCCACATTGCCTTGGGTCTGCTTCTGGGAAGTAGCCACCTCCTCCTATGCACACCTAAAAAAAAATTTTAAATCGGTATTTTTAACATGTGGGGGACCTTTAAAATATTCATAAATTAGCCCCACAGGCATAAGCCCATACTTCTCAGAGGGTACCATTTGTTGCCATGAGCGATTGCTCCAGGGTAACTTTCCCAGTGTTCAATATCAGCAACAGATTCCTCCTCCCTCCTTTGTTAGTTTTTTTTCTCTCCACTATTCTTTTTGCAGACCTTTTGGGAAGGGCAAGACTAGCAAGTTATGTTTCTAGACCACTTCTAGGAAGAGAAAAAGTTTACACTTACGTGTTCTGCATTGCACGACTCCATCTTCATTCCCGGACACAGTGCCAGTGCAGCTTTCTCTGTGTTAATTGGCCGAAACTGGATATAGCCAGGGGTGAACTGACCTACAATGGAACAATAGGTGTTTATATATTGTGATCAAAGACAAAAACACACACTTATCAATCCTTACTTTTGAAATCTGGCGAGTAGAAAGAAGTTGTTAAATCAGCACTTCCCAAGTCATACATTACTGGCACAATTGGACCACTGTCCCTTGGGCAGCTTCCTACACCATACTTCACTGGATAGATCTGAAATGAATAGCGAGACAATAGGTTAGACTGTTAGAACATCCAATATAGAGAGATTCATTTAGGACTAACCCAACTGCTGTCCCGTCAGCCTTTGTTTGGGTGTCACTAAAGGGATGTAGGTTGGGCAAATCCATCTTGACCCATTAGTATCTTACCATGCTATTCTGCTCACTACTTCTACAAATTGTTGCTCTGGGCAGGCAATTATTTGCAGGGTCCCCTACAGAAAGCCCTGCCTATAGCAATACAATGGAAGAATTTACGGGACTAAAGCTCCTCGTCAAAATACCCATACATCTGTTTAGCCATGAAACATGGTCATTTGAATGGCTTGAACCGGGGGGGGGGTCGAATGAAGACAGGTAGATTAAACATAAGGTGGGTGAAGAGATGAATAGATTAGAAGATTAAAAGAGTAGAATGGGGTAGGGGAGCTATGGAACAGAGACATAAGGTAGAGCAGAAATAAGCAATATTTAGCACCAAGACGCAGAGGGCGACTTAGTCCCAACACACTGCCTACCCTATTTAAACTGCACAATAAAGTGGATCCTGTGACACCTACTTAGACATGACAACCCTAGCCAGTGTTTTCTAGATGCCCAATTGCGGTTTGCTGAAATGTTTCTATATGCACCCAGATATGGTTACCATTTAAGTTGGGTATAGCCAATGCCCAGAAGATCACACTTTATCATTAATGTGATGATAGATTTGGCCAGAAGTTACAATGTCAGTAGTCAAGGTATTGCAGATAGGATCTCATGTAACAGAGTGCCAAGGTGGGAGGAAAAGGTTTATTTTTAGCTGCTTTGCAGTGTGTTACCTGGTACAATCTGAAGAGATTTCCTCCTTCTTTGAAAAGGATTCCATCTGTTGTACGGTATCTCTGTAGTGATGAATTCCGCCATACACTCAGGGGAGTCTTGTTGGGCACATGCCACACCCCAAGGTCATAGGCTTCAATATCATAATAGCCAGGATTCTGGAAGTGTGTGCAGAAGAGATCATGTCTAATATTCATTGGTATAATCGATTGAATACACGCATACATTGTAAACAGACCAGAAAGCCTGCACATTATGAACCAGCACAAGTTTTATATTTGTACAATAGTTGTGAACAGATTTAGGTGCCCAAGAGCCGCACAAGATACTTGCACAGCCAGATGAGATTGATCACCTTGTAGTCATCGCTAGTTGCACCACCAACTGATCCAAATGTGTTATAGTTTGCCCAGTTGCCATCACCCTCTGGATAATCAGCTCGATTTCCTTGTTGGCTGGACCAGCGATCCCCTACAGTACACTTCCCTGCCAAGTAGTTTTCGTGAACACTGGCCACCAAGGTCCATCCTCCTCCATTTGTAGTCATATCGCAGAAAGTCTGGTAGGATATCCCATCTGAAGATGTGAGTGTGTATATTCCATCTGTCATAAAGTAAAAATACAGAATTTACTGGGTGGTCAGCTATTAAATGTGGCACTGCCTACTCCTTGTTTCAAGTCTTTGGTCATTTAGCCATCTATGACACTTGCTCCCAGTGGCCTCAAAGTAGGTGCCTTTTTTTCATTGTAGGCTAGGAGGCAAGTTTTGGCTGCACAAAAACACAGGTCTATTACCAAACAGAGGCTCTTATAGGCTGCCACTTCATGCTTTTTACTTTCATGCTGGTGTTTCTTCAAAACTTACATTTGAATGTGGCTCACAAGGGAAAAAAAAATAAAAATAAAGAGGTTAGGGACCCCTGCTGTAGAGGCTTACCTTGCGAGTCATTGTTTGAATTCTTTATCTCTTTGCAGCTCCTGAATGTATTCTCTTTATCACAGCCCAGCTGGTTCGCCAGGTTTTTGGAGGCCACCATTACCAAGGGTTCTACCGAGACAGAAGACAATAGCAGTTGAGTGTGGAATCCGTATTTGGTAGACTTCTGTTGCCTTTCATATTCTATAATGTACAAGGTACCCATCCCAAACAGGAGGTAAAGCTAACATTGGGGTGGGAAAGGCAGCAGAGCACACACTCAAATTCACCTCCAGATAAACAGTGGCAGAGGGGAGTGAAGAGAATGAAGATCACAGGATCCTCAGGGGGTGGCAGGGTATGTTGATGGATATGGCATTGCACTTAAGCAGAACGCAAGAAGTGGGATGCTGGGACTAAATGGATTATATGGAGGACATCTAAATAATCTGTGATGGGGACACTGCTGCCAGTAGGCAAATGAATTTAACCATGAAATGCATTATAGTGCAGGACAAAGAACACTTTAAACTTGTAGATATAATTCTGGGTTAATAAGCAAGCAGAAATATTTTTTGATCTACAAATATGGTGCTATATTTATACAGAAATCATACTTACCCCATGACTTGCTGCATGGCTGAGAGAGCCCACTAACCACCAACAGGAGAAGAATATACACCAGCATCTTCTACTAACTGAAATCACACATGGACATCTCAGTTTTAGACAAAATGCTTGCAAATCAAATGCACATTAGACTTATGGGTAGGGGCACCTCTTCCCAAAGAACTAGGCATAATGCCGTTAGTGAGTATTCCCTAGCATGACGTCCCAAGTTGCACCAGCGCTCACTGATGCTATTTGAATGGACATCCTATGAATTTCATGGATAGACATAAATGAAAAAGAAAAAGACAAGAAGTATTGTAGAAGTGATGCCTATATTGAATAAAAAAAAAAAAAAACACATTGCAAGCTTTCGGAGCACCAAGGCCCCGTCATCAGGCAAAATACAAATGAAAGCTAGAAAGGCACAACATATATGCTGTTAGATCAGTGAAAGGTATTCATGGGCAATAAATTAGGACGTTACAGATAGATAAAGATCAAATGTAGAGATAATACAATGAATTAGGGTGGGTTGTAATTAGTCCAGGAGTCTGGATTCAGTCAGGTCACAGTGTGACATGAAACCTGACCCTAAATTAAGGCGTATATAGACCATGCAAGTTGCACCAAAATGATAATGGAGGAACTATCAAATAAAACATTGTTCCGGTGGGGATTGTGGAATGTAAGTCTATTCAAACACACGAACATAAGTTTGTTTGAAAGCCATTTGTAAGTGTAACAAGTTGAAAGCAGCATTGGCTCAGCTCTACACTGAAGTGTTTGACTCTTGAAACAATGTAGCAGAAGTCAGCTCTCCTCCAGCCAAGACTACACAAAGCTTTGCTTCATCACTGCCCTCGTTAATCAGCTGGCTTCTACTACATCGTTCCACTAGGTAAAACCAAGCTTGCAGGAAACAATGCATACAGTTTACAGAAGTGATTCTGTTTAAAACCTTTAAATCAAAGAACGAGAAAAAACCTGACGATTGTAGGAGGACAGGGTTATTAATCTGATCTCATAGTAGTTACCTTCTTTAATTAAAAAAGAAGAAAAAAAGGGATAAAACATTTAACCCTTTTACCAACTTAGAAGGTAAAAACTGGAGTACAAACACCCTAGAATTTATCAAGCGCAGAACATGATTTTACATGACAACTCCACATGGGACCAGTGTTAATGGCTCTCATAAGGTTAAGGCAATTGGCTGCAAACAGAAGAATGAGAAATAGCAACAATTACATAGGAGGGAAAAGATTCCTTACAACATTTTTCAGACTACCAAAAACCCCTGCTGCAGAGCCCACACACTATTGACTGAGTTTAATATAAAATAAGTTTATATAGTGAATAAAGTACCCCCTTTTGTAAAATATAGGGATATTATAAGTTACCGAGGAGTTTCATGACCATATAAAAACACGAGGCCGAAGGCCGAGTTTTTTTATACAGGTCATGGAACTCCGAGGTAACTTCTAATATCCTCATATTTTACAACTGGGGGTACTTTATTTATTATAATACACAAATTTCAATGAGTCATGTGACAGAAATGACATCACTACTCACCGTTTATAACTGATGACATCAGAACTCACCGTTTATAAGGATATAATTTACAGGATATTCATGGCTTTTGTGTATTATAAAGGGTATAACCAATTAGTGGTTTACAAGAAGACAGTCATGTGTATCTTATATGCCGTTATGCTAGTCACCAAGCATTTAAAGACTCACTATGGGGGTATAGCAATTTACCAGTTGTATTTTGCAGTCAAATGGTATATGTTTAGGGCTCTTACCTGCGCTCCAGTTTCATGTGCTCAGCCGCAGGGAAGCGCAGGAGTAGATGCACTGAATACTTTTCAATGTGGCTGTACTCACACACACCGAACACAGGTAAAATGGAACATGCTGCGCCCCAACCTGCATCTGTGTGAGTGCAGCCACAGTATTCAGCGCATCTACTCCTGTGCTCCCTAGCAGCTGAGCGCAGGTAAAACACTCATCTGTAAGAGCTCTTACACACAGGCTTTCACACTTTCTTCTGTTCAGCCGCAGGAGTAAATGCATTCTTATTATTGTCAAAGGGGGCTGTACGCACACAAGTAAACGCTGAATGCAGGTGGGACACAGCATGTTGCATCCCACCTGCGTTCAGGGCTCATAAGTCTGTGCGAGTACAGCCCCCTTGACAATAATCAAGTGCATTTACTCCTGCGCTCCCCTGCGGCTGAATGGAACACAGGAAAAACGCCCGTGTGTAAGAGCCCTTACAAAAATAAAAAAATATGTACTTCACCTTCAAGTTAATTAACTAGTTTGAGTGTACTCTGAACAGCTTTTTTCAATTGGGCTATATTTAGTATTTTTTTTTTTAAATACATTTTTTTACCCTCTTCACCACTTTCAAATGGGGTCATTAACCCCAATACCAGCACTAGGTTGTTCTATGTAGTCAAGTTTTATTGTTAATTGGGTATTTGTCTTTCTCCATCCTCTCCTATTCCATCTTCCAGGTTCTTATTACTAACTACAGGCTAAATATGTCTCTAGCAACAAGACATTAACTGAAATTCTAGACTAGAGAGCTGTAGCAAAAGTAGTTATATATGTTAAAAACCCACTAATATAACAAAATGGTAAAACATTGTAGATGATCAGTATATCATGGTCTCCATGATTGCTAAAAGTTACTGTAATATAAAATGTCCATTTAAATAAGAATTTAATCATATTTACCAGCTAAAAAAAAAAATAAACCATTAACCCACAAACCCATCCTCCTTACCTGAATACCAGCTTCAAGGAAACACCCCTGATACCATTTCCTGTTACACCTGGAATTTATAGATGATTGCATTGCATGCTGGGAGTTTATGCTGCCTGCAAAGGCTGAAGACCACAGATCTAGGTAAATCAGCTGTAGGGCATTAGACTAATAGTGAAGGTTGGGGTTTCGGGTGTGTATTTTGCATGGATTGTTTATTATTTTAATCTGATTATAGATGTGTGGTGTGTATATATATATATTTATAAATATATACACTGGATATATGTGGATTTAGAAAACACATTTTATGTTTTTATCAAGGTTTTTTTTTTTGTACAGGTATAGGCTCCATTATCTGAAAACCTGTTATCCAGAACGTTTTGACTTATGTTAAGGCCGCCTCCCATAGGCTTCTTTCTAATTAAATGTTTTAAAATGATATTCTTTTTCTCTGAAATAATAAAACGTTACCTTGTACATGATCTCAACTAAGATATAATTAATCTTTATTGGATGAAAAGCATTCCTATAGGGTTTAATTAATTTTAATCTACATTTTTTTTAGTAGACTTAGGGCTCTTACTGACTTACCTGCGCTCCCCTGCGTTCCGTTTTTCTGCGTTCAGCCGCAGGGGAGCGTGTAGGCGCCGAATGCAGGAAAAATGCAGCATGTTGCGTCTCAACCTGCGTTTGGCGCCTACACGCATCTGTGTGAGTACAGCCCCATTGGAAAAAATGTAATGCGTCTATTCCTGCGCTCCCCTGCGGCTGAACACAGAAAAATGGAACGCAGGGGAGCGCAGGTAAAAACGCTCGTCAGTAAGAGCCCTTAAGCTATGGTGATCCAAATTTTTGAAAAGATCCCTTATTCAGAAAACTCAGGTCCTGAGCATTCTGGATAACAGGTCCCATACCTGTATTTTATTCAAAAGCTGTAAAATGCTTTAGTGTCTTTATCAAGCTATACCATTTTCTTGATTATTTGGTCACTTTTGCATAAGGGATTGTGCACATGGTTTCCTTATATCAGTGTATTCATGCTCAGTCATATTCATTCCCCAAATTATAGGGATGGTTCACCTTAACTATGTTGTTGACTTGATTCTTAGACAATTTGCAGTTGTTTCGTTTTTTGTTCAGCAGCTCTTCAGCTTAGGAATTTAGGCAGCTTTCTGGTTGCTATGGTCCAATTTACCCTAGCAACCAGGCAGTGGTTTGAATGGAAGATGAATAGGAGAGGGCTTGAATAGAAAGATAAATTAAAATAGCGTTATAGCTTCTCCATTGCTATTTGACTGCTGGGGTCCCTGACCCCCATTTAAAGGAGAAGGAAAGGCTTCGTGCACTTGGGGGTGCCAAATGTTAGGCACCCCAAGTGATTGTATTGAATTACCTGAAACCCCGGGCTGCGCATTAGAGTGAAAAGCCGAACTTTAACTAAAAAGTCTGCTATTTCGTTCAACTGCGCATGTGTCTGGCCCGGGAAATTTGAAGAAAGAAGAAGCTGGAGGTGGATCGCTCCGTGTGCTCACTGGTATAAACCCAGGCCAGTGCAGTTTTCTGCTGATAGGAGCACCAGCCCGGGGTTTCAGGTAAGTAAATACATTCACTTGGGGGTGCCTAACATTTGCCACCCCCAAGTGTACGAAGCCTTTCCTTCTCCTTTAAAAGTTGGAAAAAGCCAGATGATGTAAAAAAATCAAAAACTGTTATCAGAATGGGCAGAAATACTAACAAGCGAATCTGTTTCACTTCTCGAAAAATTAGCAAAGCTGTGAAAAAAATTAAGAAAGGCGAAAAATGTTCGAAATACATTGAAATCAATGGGCGTCGATTTTTTTTTTTTATGTGCAACAATTTTTTACGATCCAAATGTATTAAAGTCAATGGGTGTTTTTTCTTGTGGCGACAATTTTTTAGGCTCAGAATGCATTAAAGTCAATGGCCGTTTTTTCTTGTAGCGACTTTTTTGTCCAAATGCATTAAAGTCAATCACAAATATATAATGGGAGTAACAGATTTTCAGCATTCCAAAGTATGGGAATATCAGAGTATGTAGTTTAAAGGTACAGTAGTGGAACATGGGTGTGTAGAAATAACAGAATATAGTGTATTGGAGAGAGAATGAAAGAGCTACAATGTGTCAGAGTAAATGAGTAACAGAGCAGTGGAGTATAGGAGCACCAGAGCAGGAGAGTATTGGATTATGGGAGCCACAGAGTGTTGAAGTTTGGCATTATGGGATCCTAAGAATAGTGTAGTAGCAGCACGTGACAGTTTGAGATAAACAGTATGAAAGAATAGGCGCATGTGTAACAGTTTTGTGGTATGGGAGAATCAGAGTATGGAATAAATGTAGCAACAGAATAAGGGTGTATCTAGTAATGGTCTAACAGAATACAGAATACTTCAATACAGAACCATTGAAGTATAGCAGTACCAGAGTACCAATGTTACAAGAGTATGGCTGTAGATGCACAGCATGGACATAATAAAGTGCCAGAGTAATGCAGCAATGGAATATGGAGCAGAAGTACCCGAATATCATAGCAACAAGGTATGGGGGCAACAGAGCATGGAAGTAACAAAGTATGCTTATAAAAGAGAGACAGAATATTAGTCTTGTACTATGAGAAGAACAGCATAGCAATGTATCATATGGGAGTATCAAAGACTGGCAATATTAATGTATGCGAGGAAGAGAGTGCCAGAGCATAAGAGTATCTAAGTATGTGATCAAAGTTTGTAATGCAAGATTACATGTTTACACACAACATGTTTCGGGCCTTACGTGCCCTTTCTCAAGGAATGTGGGAGTACCAGTTTAAGAATGTGGGTTGTAAGGACTGAATATAGTATTTAAGCAACAGATTATGGGAGTAGGGTGAGTATAGGAGTAACAGAGCATAGGAGTAATAGAATATACAACTATGGAGCATAAGAAATGAAGTACGGGAGTAACAAAACATAGCAATTAAGCAACAAGGTTTTGGAATATTGGGTTTTGAGGACAGGGTATATGGGAATAACTGATTATCACAGAATGGGAATAGGCACGTAACAGAGTATCAGATAGTGGAATAAACTGCAGTGGAACATGAAAGTAATGTAGTATGAGAGTAACAGATTACTGTACTGCCTGGCTACAACAATTCCTCTACTTCAAGGATATGTAATGGAGACATCTGCTTTGTGACCCAAAAAATTATTTGTATTAATTTGTATTAATTTTTCACCTTACTGCAGCTACAACTGAGATCCACCAGCTCATAGGTTGATCACCTTGTAGGTAAGTGTGTATCAAGGACATACTCTTTATATGTACCTCTGGACCATACCAACAAGCAGGGTCAAGGTGCTTAAGCTTTATTTCATGGTAGAGAATATGGCAGGCAGTTTAAGTACAGTGTAAACTGATGGTAAAGCCTCCAGCGGATTAGCAATAAAAGAGAAGGACAGATGCTTCAGTTATCGCCTTGCTCGCACTGTTTCCTGTTCCTGTTCCGTATCCATCCCAGTCATAGGATGTGAAGTCCCCGCATTGTCTTGGGCTCTCTTCTGGGAAGAAACCACCGCCTCCAATGCACAACTGTTGCGTTAAAGACAAGCCATCAGGTGGTTACCAATTTCAGTATGGTGTGTATCATAGGCCTTAATTTCATTTTATATAATGATTAATGTGATTCAGGCCTGGCCCGGCAATCTGTGGATTCTGGCAAATTCCAGAGGGGCTGCTGTAGGATGCCATATAGACAATCGATATTTATGGGCCTGTGGGGGGGCTGTTTGGGTATCTGTGTGCCTGAGAGGCCACAGACAATTTTGAATCACAGTTCAGGCCTGACCTGATTCCATGGGGCAGCATCAGAGACGGATGAACTTTCTAACCAGACAACCGGGCCTAGGGCGGCAGTCTTTTAGGGGGTGGCCTGCTGCCCAACCACACCCACATTGGTTCAGAAACACTGGGGATGTGCAGGAGATACAATAGTTTTTTAACTTCCCGTGCACCAAATCCCTATGCTCCGATCCCGGTGATGAAAATTTGCGTACATACAAGGAAGGGGACGGGGCAACGAACGTCAGCTGGCCTAGGGGCGCCCGCTATGTTAATCTGGCCCTGCAGACAACATGGCTGCCCTGGCACTGCGTATTACCTAACAAGTTTTTTTCATTAATTCGAATAGAATCTGAAAATGTAGAATCTAGAAGCTCATTATGTTTCGAGTGTCAGTGGCACTGCACATGCTCAGTGTGCTCTAGACTGCTGCTAAGCTTAGGGGGTTGTCAAAAATCATCACGCAGAATATGAGGTTCATCTGTCATAGAAGCTGATGCTACAGGGCTGATTATTACAATCTAATTTAATTACTAATACGTCTTGTTGTACAAAGGTTATATTGTATATATACAGTATATTGTGAGTGGGTCCCTATGCTCAGATAAGTGACAGCAGCACAGAGCATGTGCAGTGAATCAGCAGAAAAGAAAGTCGAGGAGCTGCACCTTCTTCAGGGGCACAGATCTTCCCTGCTTCAAGACTGTGGTTGTCTTAAAGAAGTCCAAAGTGCAGCGCTGTTTCTGTGGTAGGAGCCGCCTGAGGCGGCTCCTGCATTGCCACCCCCCGCACCGACTTACCTTAGAGGAGGCAGGAACACGATTGCGGAGAGCGCAATTGCGCTCTCTCGCAATAGCGCAGCCGAATTTCCGGTTTCCCTGGAATCCTGTCTGGCGCTGCCGCCTGAGGCGAGCGGCTCAGCTCGCCTCATTGGCGGAGCGCCCCTGCCAAAGTGTGTAAATGTATAGCATTTCTATGTTACTTCTTTAAAATGCATCGTTTAATGGCACTCCTCCAGCAGAGTTCTGCATTGAAATCTGTTTTTCAAAAGAGCAAATAAGATTTTTATGCAGGGTTAGACACATTCTTAGTTTTCCAGGCGCCCTCTGTCATGTGACTTGTGCTCTTATAAACTTCAGTCACTCTTTACTGCTGCACTGCAAATTGGAGTAATATCACTACCCTCTCTTTCCCCCAGCAGCCTGTCAACAGAACTAGGGGAAGGTAACTAGATAGGAGTTTCCTTACACCTGCATCGCTAAAAATGCTCCATGCCTATTGGTAGATATGAGAATAGTACTCAATAGTAAAACACCCATTATCATTGCCATGACTCCTTCAGTTACATTGAGTAGGAGAAACAACAGCCTGTTAGAAAGCAGTTCCATCTTGAAAGTCTCTTTCTGAAAGCACATGACCAGAGACAATTACCTGGGATGGCTGCCTACACACCAATATTATTACAAATAATAAACAATGGTATATTTTTGAAAACCCAATAAAAATGTTGAAAAAAAAAATAAATAAAAAAAAATAATAAACAATGAAAACCAATTGCAAATTGTCTCAGAATATCACTCGCTTCACCATATAATTCAAAGGTGAACAGCCCTTTTTAGTTCATTTAAGGCATTAGCAAGCCTACAACAAAGAACTCATTGGTGATTTTGTCTACCCCACCACCCATTAGGTTTAGTACCACAACACATCCAAAGTATAGAAACTTATGTGCCATGTCAAGGGCCCTGGGTGAAATTAACTTTGCCCAGTGCCCACTTTGCAATGCTTTTATGGACCATTGCAGTCATTTTACTGCAGTTATCTGGCCTCCATTACCCTTACAAAAATAGAATTTTTTGAGTGTGTTCAAGACACAATTTTAATGTGTCACACCTTTAAATGTATGGAAATGTATAGAGAATGCTTGTGTTTATGTAGATACTTAAAGCAGAAGGAAAGGCTAAAATTAAGTAAGCTAAGTATCAGAGAGGTATATATAAATAAATCAGTAAACCCTCAAAGTAATGCTGCTCTGAGTCCTCTGTCAAAAGAAACACTGCATTTTTTCCTTCTATTGTGTACTCATGGGCTTCTGTATCAGACTTCCTGTTTTCAGCATAAACCTCCAGGGCTAGGGCTTGAGCATGCTCAGTGTGCTCCTCTCTCACTCCCCTGCCTGCTCTAATCTGAGCTCAGAGCTATGAGTAAGCAGGGAGAGACTCAGGAAGGAAGTGATGCCACACCAAACTAATATGGCAGCTGCTATCCTAAACAAACAAAGCTTCTAGAGCTGTTTACTCAGGTATAGTAAAGCATTCTGCACAATAAATATAGTGTTATAGCTTGCACTATGACTAATTTATTGGCAATAAATGGCCTCTGTAGCTTTCCTTCTTTAAGCAAAGAACCAGCAGCATAATGACAGGGCACTGGGCCCACCCACAGAAAAAAAACTTCAGAGGGGCCTGACACAGACAGGAATCTACTAGGCGTCCCCCTCTCTTCCTTGGCTATAGGGGAAGCAGCTAATAGGCCTGCTTCCTCTATAGTTACAGCATGCCAAGGTCCTCAAGAATGCAGGGCCGGAACTAGGGGTAGGCAGAATAGGCATGTGCCTATGGCGCAAAGCTGGGGGGGCAGGCATGTATTTTAAGTTCTCTGCCTCCTACCCGTAGTCCTGTCCCCTCTCTCATGCCGGTTGTTCCCGGCTGAGAGGGACTATGCCCGCTTACCAGGGCATGGGAGGCAACGCAAAAGGCCAGGTTGCCTAGGGCACCTGGCTGGCCCGGCACTGCTAGAATGTGGTATTTTGTTATTGTTCTTTTACCCACACTTACATGCTCATTATGGCACCCTTCGACCTTCATCCCTGGACACAAAGCCAATGCTGCTTTCTCTGTGTTAAACACTCGAAACTGGATATAACCAGGGGTAAACCTAGCTAAAGAGGGAAAGATAACCTTAGCATATATAAATGAACAATAAAAAAACAACAACATATTTTGTGTGTCTAGTTCTTAAATATAGATTCCAACCAAGCCATAGATCTTTGAAATGACGAGCAAAAAGAAGCCGTCTTCTCGCTGCTCCCAAAGTCATACACGACTCGCTCAACAGGTCCATTGTTTCCTGGGCAGCTTCCAGCGTTGTACCTCAGCGGATATATCTAAAGAGCAATGAACAATTCTAAGATAATTCTAATTGTTCCAGTGCTGGGCCTAGACAACAGGCCACAGTCAGGCCTGCTCCTCCTACTTGCACCTCCAGCCCCCCAGTCATCCTCTCGCTCATTGCTGCTCTGCTGCTCTGATTAACCCTATCAAAGAATTGAAATTAACCAGGGCAGGCAGGAGCGGCATGTATTATCGTATTATGCAGTCATTTTCTAATGTGGAATTATATCCATCCATAGCTGTGCTCTAGGCAGCTGCCTATCCTGCCTATGCCTAGTATGTTGCTAGGCAATTATTCAATAGAAGAGTGTTGCTTTTTACTGAAATGAAAGATATTACACATTATAATTAATCTATGAGGGGCCATGTACAAAGACCCTGGACTAGGGTTGCCACCTGCCAGCTTTCAACCAGACAGCCCGGTTTTTAGAAAGGCTGTCTGGATGAAAACTGTCTGGTTTCCAAATAAGGAAATCCGGAAAGGACTTTGAAGTGAATCAGCCAATCGCCTATTGCCATGTCGTAATCCTGCCCCCTGATGTCATAGAACCACTCCAGAAATGTCATTCACCCATTCCCCTGCCCCGTCTACCCAGCCATAAAAGGTGGAAACCCTACCAGACAGAAGTGCAAGAGCAGTAATGGGTGCAACGTTACCACCTTTTATTTCTTTAGACTCTAAGACACATGTGGATTTACATCCCCTTTAACATCCTTGCACAGAGAAGAGAACATGGGTGGTTGGGTTCAGTTTATTCTGCACTGGTTACTATGGACAAGGCTCACTTTTCCACTGTTATTGTCTAACTCAGCAGCTTTGTAAACATGTGGGCACTGTTAATGGAGGCAGGAGGAGCACAGGGTGAATAAAACCTCTGCATGGTTGATTTCACTGTGGAATAGTTTTTCAACTAGTAATAGAAAACACCATGTTAATCCTATTAAGAATGTTACATTTTGAAACTTTGTTTGTGGGTACTGACCTGGTACAAGTGGAAAAGGTTTCCACCTACTCTGGAAAAGAAGCCACTTGTTGTGTGATATCTCTGAAGGGATGAACCCCTCCAGCCTCTTAGTGGAGTCTTGTTGGGCACATGCCACACGCTGATGTCTTTGGCTTGGATGTCATAATAACCAGGATTCTGTCAGTTCATACAACACAGGACAGAGAAGCAGAAGGTCTGTTAGAACAGATTCATATGCATAGTAGATGCCATTTCAGCATTTCATAGACGCAAACATATTAGGGCTCCCTTAAGACCACAAGTTGAGCATTTACCCACGATACAGTGGTCCCCCCCACACACAAAAACAGGAAATTGTTTCATACATACCGTAATTTCTGTTTCCTGGTCACTTCCATGGCAGCATTCACCAACGGGTTAACTTCCCCCTGCAGGCCAGCGGACAGGACCTCCCACTATCAATTTAAAAGTTCCACCTCTTCCCTTACCCCCTAGTCTCAGTATTAAAGCTGTCCCCTATGAAGGGTGCGAAACTCCCCGGTGAATGCTGCCATGGAAGTGACCAGGAAACAGAAATTACGGTATGTATGAAACAATTTCCTGTTTTCCCTAAGTCACCCATGGTCAGCATTCACCAACGGGACATACCCAAGCTAAAAACAGAGGGCGGGACAAAAAATGCATTTAAACAGAACTTTTAATTTGTGGAAGACATTACAGACTGTAAAACTTTCCTCCCAAATTTAGCTTCCTGGGAAGACAATACATCCAATTTGTAATGTTTAACAAATGTATTTAAAGACGACCATCTTGCCGACTTGCAGATACTCTCTGGCGACTCCCTGGCTTGCGCCGCCCAGGAACTTGCCAATGCCCTGGTAGAATGAGCCTTCAACCCTTTAGGTACTCCTCTTCCTGCCACGTTGTATGCCTTTGCTATGGCCGCCACGATCCAGGAACTAATAGTTCTCTTCGTTGGGGCTTGACCTTTCCTATACCCGTTAGGTATTATGAACAAATGCTCTGATCTCCTCCATGCTTTTGTTCTTTCCATATAAATCTTCACAGCCCTTACTAAATCCAGGGTGTGCCACATCTTTTCCTCTGCAGATCTTGGGTCTGGAAAGAAAGCAGGCAGAATAACCTCTAAGTCCATATGGAACTTGGACATGACCTTTGGAAGGAACCCGAATGCTGGTTTCAACACAACTCGATCTTCAAATATCACTGTATGTGGCTCCGAAACTGACAGAGCTGCCAACTCTCCCACTCTACAGGCTGATGTAACAGCCACTAAAAGAATCACTTTTAGCGTCATATTCCAAACGGAGGCCTTCTCCAATGGTTCAAATGGAGACTCAGACAAGGTCTTCAGGACGAAGGGAAGATCCCATGGGGGCAGACAACTTCTTTTCGTTGGTCTTACCCTTACTAGGGCATTAAAGAATCTTTTCACCAGCGGTCTCTCTGCCCAATTCTTCCCTGTTAATGCCGAAATTGCAGACACCTGACCCCTCAGTGTGCTACAATGCAACCTCTTCTTATACCCCGAAAACAAAAATTCTACCAGCATTGGAGCTGATGGAGACAAAGGGTCTTCTTTTCTCTCTGTAGCAAATTCCACAAACTTCTCCCATACTCTATAGTATTGCTGGGAAGTGCTTGGTTTCCTTGACTTCAACAGAAAGTCTATGACTTCTTCCTTCTGAAACAACTGTGTTAACTTTCCCCTCTCAACCGCCAAGCCATCAAGGCTAGATGATTGTGCCTTTGGATCTGGATTGATCTCTGCGTCAGCCAACCTGGAAAGCTCTGAATCTGCATGGGCTTCTCTATGGCCAGCTTTTGAAGAAGAGGAAACCATGGCCTTCTGGGCCAGAAAGGGATTACCGCAATGGCTTCTGCTCTGTCTTTCCTTATTTTTTTCAAGACTCTCCAAATTAACGGGCATGGTGGAAACACATAAATTTTGCCTTGTGACCAACTTTGACTCAGGCCGTCCACCGCCTCTGCCTCTTTGCAGGGAAACCTTGAAAAGAACCGGTGACACTTCCGGTTTTGTGGGGATGCCATCACATCTATCTCTGGACGCCCCCACTTTCTCACTATGTCTTCGAAAATCCAATCGTGCAGGCTCCATTCCCCTGGGTCCAACATTGTCCGACTGAGGAAGTCGGCCTTCCAATTTTCCTTCCCTGGAAGGTGGACCGCGGTCAACCCTTCTAGCCAACCTTCTGCCCACTGAAATAGTGGTTCTACTTCCTTTAGCAAGGACACGCTTCTGGTGCCCCCCTGCTTTGCTAAATAAGCTACTGCTGTGGTATTGTCCGACATAACCTTTACTTGTCTTCCTTTCAGTAGGTGTGAAAAATATGTGAGGGCTTCTCTTATCGCTCTCAACTCCAGTAGATTTGACGGCACATTTTCTCCTTTCCAAGTGCCCTGAACCACTTCTTCGCCTATGTGGGCTCCCCATCCCATGCTTGACGCATCTGTGGTTAATATCACCCACTCTGGTTCTTCCAACGGCATTCCTCTTGCCAGATTCTTCCGTCTGCACCACCATAACAGGGTCTTCTTTACCTCCTGTGGTACGAACAGCCTCCTCTGTAAATGTAGATGAGGCTGCCTTACATTTCTTAGAAGAAACATCTGTAAGGGTCTTAAGTGCCATCTTGCCCATCTCACTATCTGTATAGTTGCCGACATGGATCCCAGCACTTTCAGACAATGATGCACGGACACTGTCTTTCTTTTCCTGAAATCTTTTATCAAGTCGACCACCTTTACTTGACGCTCCAAGGGAAGACTGACTAAATTTCTGTCTGTTTGAAACAAAGCCCCTAAATATTGTAGGGTCTGAGCGGGAATTAAACTGCTCTTTTCCAGGTTTACTATCCAACCGTGATCTAGCAAAAATTCCTTTACTCTGGCAGTCTGAATCTCTGCTTCTGCCTTTGATCTTGCTACCACCAGGATGTCGTCTAGGTAGTGATACACCGCCAAGCCCTCCTTTCTTAATTCCGCTATGAGAGTAACCAATATCTTTGTAAACACCCTCGGGGATTGGGCTAGACCAAACGGAAGACACTTGAATTGAACATGCACATCGTCTATTGCGAATCTTAGATACTTTCTGTGCATCTGTGCGATTGGAACATGAAAATACGCATCTTTTAAATCTATGCTCGTCAGCCAATCTCCTCTTGAAATGACTTGCATGATTGACATTAAGGATTCCATCCTGAATTTTCTTACTTGCAGGAATCTGTTCAGTTTTCTCATATCCAGCACCGGTCTTAATGCGCCTGATGCCTTTTTTACTAAAAAAAGTTTCGAATAAAAACCTGTGTGTCTTTCTTGAGGAGAGACCAACTCTATTGCCCTTGACTCGAACAACTGCTTCAAGTACTCCTGGGCTATTTCTTTGCTTGACTCTGTCTCCTTGACCACAGACCTTATGAAAAAATCTCTTCTGGGTACCGTCTTGAATTCTAGAAAAAACCCTGATTCCACCACGTTTCGTACCCATGTGTCTCGAATGGTTGTGGCCCAGACATGAGAGAAATCGGCTAACCTGCCACCCACCATGTTCTGGGCCCTGCCACCTTCATTGTCGACCGGAAGTAGATGGGGCTGAGGAAAAAAAATCCCGGTTTTTTCGCTGCCCCTCTGGAACTTGGACGTCCTGATCTCCAAGAAGATTGCCTGGAATACTCTCTACCAGGCTTGTACTGTTTAGACGTCCTGAATGACTTATCCTTCGGTTTGTTGTAGTTCGTCTCAAAGCGTGGTCTTTTTGCCTGACTCTCTTGTGGCAGAAACACGCTTTTTCCACCTGAGACCTTTTTAATAATTGCGTCGAGCTTCTCTCCAAATAACATCTCACCTTCAAAAGGCAATTGACACAGATTAGTTTTAGAAACTGTATCCGCTGCCCACGTCTTCAGCCATAAAGCCCTTCTGGCTGCCACCGACAGTGCCATAGATCTTGCCGAGAAATGCACTAGGTCTATCGAAGCTTCGGATATGAATTCTGTTGCCATTTTACAATCTGTCAACATCTCTAAAAGCTTTGGTCTCTTTACATTAGAAGATATCGCTTCTCCAAGTTCTGACAACCACACCTTCAAAGCTCTAGACACTGAAGTCAGAGCAACAGCTGGTTTACAGGCTGCCCCTGCGGACCCAAAAGCTTTCCTTAGATTGAACTCTATCTTCTTCTCCATTGGCTCCCTGAAGACTGCCGCATCATCTACTGGAAGTGTTGTCTTCTTAGCCAGCCTCACCACAGCCGCATCCACTTTAGGTGGTGAATCCCAGGTTTTTGAATCCTGTTCGTCAAAAGGATACTTCTTGTTGAATTTCCCTGTTGTCTGAGCCCTTTTCTCAGTCTTCTTCCATTCTGACGCAATTATCTCCTTGATAGACGAATGTACAGGAAAGCATGCGGATTTCTTTTTTGATGATGGAAAGAGTTTATCCGCTGATGACAACTTTGTCATTTCTGTTGGAAAAGTTAGAGTCTGTCTGACTGCTCTTATTAACGGGTCAATCACCGCTAAATCAAATGTTGATTCCTCTTCCGAATCAATCTCGCCCTCCTCTGATCCTGCCTGAGAGAGGACGTCCGAGTCAAATGACAGATCTCCCTCAGATACATCTGAAAAAGACTCCCCCTGTCTTCCATGCTGGTGTCTTGGTCTTTTCTTAGTGCCTGACACCTCCTGGAATCCCTGAATAACTGCCTGTTTTATCACCGAGGCTAAGGATTCCCATTGATTTTCTTGTGAAACAGAGGACCCAGGTTCCTGTTGTTTCTCTGCAGAAATCGTTTTCTCTGGAGACTTGTCTTTTCTTACATCTGTGGCAGGAAGGCTGCATGAAAATAACAACAATGTTAGAAACTGAGCCCTTCATCTCTGCCATATTCTCTCTGACCTCATACATCACCTTTTCCCTTTAGGGTGAGAGGCTTTCCCCGTCATACCAGGTTCCATTGGAAAAACTGGTTAAGAGAATAGATAAAAAAGTAATCAGCCACTGGTCTTAGAATATAAGAAAACTCAGCTGATACCCCCCACGTACCTGTGTGCATAAATGCTCAGCTTAACTGATGGCAAAATGGCACCCACAGGAAGTGTGTATTGCTTTAAATAGGGCAGGTCAGACTCCTGCATAAATCAATGTTTTCCTTTCACTGACTGCCCCACCAATGAAATCAGCCTTCTCCAGGCTAGGACGCTGGAGTTTTAGCGCCAAAAACCGCCTCCATACCTTCTTTTTTCCATTTTGAAATTTTTTGCGCTCTTGCCCTCATCCAAAATGGCCGCCGCGTCACTTCCGCCGCGCCGCGTCACTTCCGGTCCACGGCGATCTCCTCATTCTATAGTAAGCGGCGTGCAGTTAATGGCGCACTCCGTCTTCAGACTTCACCTGACCAGCCCAGCCGGAGGATCAGCCCCAAACATCGCCCAACACGGCCATGCTTCCTCCGCATCCCCCTGACCCGCAGACGGGAGGAGAGACACGGGCATGTAAGTAAGCCCCTGCTGACCCCTTCTCTGGGGAGCTAATATTAGGCCCTTACTGAATCTTGTAGTAGTCCTGTTTCTTCATCCAACAGGCTATCCTCTCCCTGGCCCGGACAGGACAAAAAAGACTAGGGGGTAAGGGAAGAGGTGGAACTTTTAAATTGATAGTGGGAGGTCCTGTCCGCTGGCCTGCAGGGGGAAGTTAACCCGTTGGTGAATGCTGACCATGGGTGACTTAGGGAAATTTGAGCATTACTGGGCCAAACACAACCTCATACCTGGGCTCTTTAGTGGAGGCTAGCACTTATGGAAGGTGGGGCCTAGTTCAACATATGTTTTAATAAACATGACTTGTGCTGCACACTTCTGCACAAGTGTTTTAATCATAATAAAACTTATGGGTTTTACTTTTAGCTAGACACTTCATACTTTTGTTGTTGGTCCTTGCAGGGCATAAGACTCCCAGTGCCCAAATACCTGCCTTTACACAGGGTGAAGGGAAGGGTTTATTACCTTGTAAGGACCAGATATGGATTACCAGTATACAACCCTATCACCACATTCTGCCATGATAGCTAGACAGAGCCAGTCAACCTGCTCTGTGCATGCAAGCAGTAGCAGCATTTTTCAGTGCAGATCAATGAAGTGAGGGTGCAGTAATGGGAATAAATTAATTTTTGCCAACACTGCTAACCAAGGACGTGCACTCTCCCACTTCTTGCCCTTATGACCGATTACCAATGCTTTGTCATAAAGCAGCCAATACAAGGGAATGTTTAACTGCAGCAGCAAAGTTTCATCTCAAGGACAGGATTGCAAATGAATAAGTTGCCAGACAAGAAATGCATTGTTTTAGTACCAGTTTATTAAGGTTTTATATCACAGATAGAACAGTAGTACTGCTGCCTCAGTTATCTCTCTGCTGGCACTGTTAAACTTCTTGGTTCCATATCCGTTAAAGTCATAGGCTGCAAAGTCTCCACATTGTCTTGGGTCTGCTTCTGGGAAGTAGCCACCTCCTCCTATGCACACCTAAAAAAAAAAAATTTTAAATCGGTACTTTTAACATGTGGGGGACCTGTACAATATTCGTAAATTAGCCCCACAGGCATAAGCCCATACTTCTCAGAGGGTACCATTTGTTGCCATGAGCGATTGTGCCAGGGTAACTTTCCCAGTGTTAAAAATCAGCAACATTCCTCCTTTGTTTTTTTCTCTCCACTATTCTTTTTGCAGACCTTTTGGGAAGGGCAAGACTAGCAAGTTATGTTTCTAGACTGCTTCTAGGAAGAGAAAAAGTTTACACTTACGTGTTCTGCATTGCACGACTCCATCTTCATTCCCGGACACAGTGCCAGTGCAGCTTTCTCTGTGTTAATTGGCCGAAACTGGATATAGCCAGGGGTGAACTGACCTACAATGGAACAATAGGTTTTATATTGTGATCAAAGACAAAAAACACACAACTTATGAATCCTTACTTTTGAAATCCGGCGAGTAGAAAGAAGTTGTTAAATCAGCACTTCCCAAGTCATACACTACTGGCACAATTGGACCACTGTCCTTTGGGCAGCTTCCTACACCATACTTCACTGGATAGATCTGAAATGAATAGCGAGACAATAGGTTAGACTGTTAGAACATCCAATATAGAGAGATTCATTTAGGACTAACCCAACTGCTGTCCTGTCAGCCTTTGTTTGGGTGCCACTAAAGGGATGTAGGTTGGGCAAATCCATCTTGACCCATTAGTATCTTACCATGCTATTCTGCTCACTACTTCTACAAATTGTTGCTCTGGGCAGGCACTTATTTGCAGGGTCCCCTACAGAAAGTCTTTCCTATAGCAATACAATGGAAGAATTTACGGGACTAAAGCTCCTTGTCAAGATACCCATACATCTGTTTAGCCATGAAACATGGTCATTTGAATGGCTTGAACCTGGGGGGGTGAATGAAGACAGATTAAACATAAGGTGGGTGAAGAGATGAATAGATTAGAAGATTAAAAAAGGAGTAGAATGGGGGTAGGGGAGCTATGGAACAGACATAAGGTAGAGCAGAAATAAGCAATATTTAGCACCAAGACGCAGAGGGTGACTTAGTCCCAACACACTGCCTACCCTATTTAAACTGCACAATAAAGTGGATCCTGTGACACCTACTTAGACATGACAACCCTAGCCAGTGTTTTCTAGATGCCCAATTGCTGTTTGCTGAAATGTTTCTATATGCACCCAGATATGGTTACCATTTAAGTTGGGTATAGCCAATGCCCAGAAGATCACACTTTATCATTAATGTGATGATACATTAAAGAGATTTGGCCAGAAGTTACAATGTCAGTCAGTAGTCAAGGTATTGCAGATAGAATCTCATGTAACAGAGTGCCAAGGTGGGAGGAAAAGGTTTATTTTTAGCCACTTTGCAGTGTGTTACCTGGTACAAGCTGAAGAGATTTCCTCTCTCTTTGAAAAGGATTCCATCTGTTGTACGGTATCTCTGTAGTGATGAATTCCGCCATACACTCAGGGGAGTCTTGTTGGGCACATGCCACACCCCAAGGTCATAGGCTTCAATATCATAATAGCCAGGATTCTGGAAGTGTGTGCAGAAGAGATCATGTCTGATAATATTCATTGGTATAATCGATTGAATATACACATACATTGTAAACAGACCAGAAAGCCTGCACATCATGAACCGGCACAAGTTATATTTGTACAATAGTTGTGAACAGATTTAGGTGCCCAAGAGCCGCACAAGATACTTGCACAGCCAGATGAGATTGATCACCTTGTAGTCATCGCTAGTTGCACCACCAACTGATCCAAATGTGTTATAGTTTGCCCAGTTGCCATCACCCTCTGGATAATCAGCTCGATTTCCTTGTTGGCTGGACCAGCGATCCCCTACAGTACACTTCCCTGCCAAGTAGTTTTCGTGAACACTGGCCACCAAGGTCCATCCTCCTCCATTTGTAGTCATATCGCAGAAAGTCTGGTAGGATATCCCATCTGAAGATGTGAGTGTGTATATTCCATCTGTAATAAAGTAAAAATACAGAATTTACTGGGTGGTCAGCTATTAAATGTGGCACTGCCTACTCCTTGTTTCAAGTCTTTGGTCATTTAGCCATCTATGACACTTGCTCCCAGTGGCCTCAAAGTAGGTGCCTTTTTTTTCCTTGTAGGCTAGGAGGCAAGTTTTGGCTGCACAAAAACACAGGTCTATTACCAAACAGAAGCTCTTATAGGCTGCCACTTCACCCAGAGGCTAACAATTAGTCAAAAGTCCTTATTTTACTTTCATGCTTGTGTTTCTTCAAAACTTACATTTGAATGTGGCTCACAAGGGAAAAAAAAAATAAAAATAAAGAGGTTAGGGACCCATGCTGTAGAGGCTTACCTTGCGAGTCATTGTTTGAATTCTTTATCTCTTTGCAGCTCCTGAATGTATTCTCTTTATCACAGCCCAGCTGGTTGGCCAGGTTTTTGGAGGCCACTATTACCAAGGGTTCTACCGAGAAAGGCGGCAATAGCAGTTAAGAGTGTGGAATCCGTATTTGGTAGACTTCTGTTGCCTTTCATATTCTATAATGTACAAGGTACCCATCCCAAACAGGAGGTAAAGCTAACATTGGGGTGGGAAAGGCAGCAGAGCACACACTTAAATTCACCTCCAGATAAACAGTGGCAGAGGGGAGTGAAGAGAATGAAGATCACAGGATCCTCAGGGGGTGGCAGGGTATGTTGATGGATATGGCATTGCACAATAGCAGAACGTAAGAAGTGGGATGCTGGGACTAAATGGATTATATAGAGGATATCTAAATAATCAGAAGGAATCTGATGGGGACACTGCAGCCAATAGCAAGTGATTTTATCCATGAAATGCAGTGCAGGACAAAGAATACTTTGAACTTGTAGATGTAATTCTGGGTTAATAAGCAAAGGGTAACTAAAAAGCAAGCAGAAGTATTTTTTGATCTACAAATATGGCTATTTTTATACAGAAATCATACTTACCCCATGACTTGCTGCATGGCTGAGAGAGCCCACCAACCACCAACAGGAGAAGAATATACACCAGCATCTTCTACTTAACTGAAATCACACATGGACATCTCAGCTTTAGACAAAATGCTTGCAAATCAAATGCACATTAGACTTATGGGTAGGGGCACCTCTTCCCAAAGAACTAGGCATACAGTTAGCCTATATTGGCTAACTATAAAAAAAAATTGCAAGCTTTCGGAGCACCAAGGCCCCTTCACTGATCTAACAGTATAAATGCTGTGCCTTTCCAGCTTTCATTTGTATATTGCCTGACGAAGTGGCCTAGGTGCTCCCAAAGCTTGTAATGTATTTTTTTTTTATCTTTAGCCAATATAGGTATCACGTCTACAATACTTTTTATTTGTAATTTTTGATACTGGCCAACACGGAACCACAGTTTGTGTTTTATGGATAGATATAGATAGCCTGAACAGTTTTAGCTTATACAGTATGCCCATACATTTTTGTGCTAAGGAAGAGTAAAGGTCACATGCAACGCAACCAGATGCACATTTGTGTTTTATACATATCTAAATGCAAACAGTTTCCATGTAGCTCTAGGGACAAAATTCCCCCGTCTGTTCTGCATTTATTAAAAAAAAAAAAAATCTTGATTGCAAGGTGTATATAGACCATGCAATTTGCACCAAAATGATAATGGGGGAACTATTACCGGTGGCGATTGTGGAATGTAAGTCTATTCAAATACACGAACATAAATTGTTGCGCTGCGAAATTTTGGACGTGCGTCTTTATTTTGACGCACAACACCATACAAGTCCATGGGCGTAATTTTTTCGGCGAAACCCATCCCTACTCTTGAAAACAATGTAGCAGAAGTCAGCTCTCCTCCAGCCAAGACTAGACAATGCTTTGCTTCATCACAGCCCTTGTTAATCAGCTGGCTTCTACTACATCGTTTCACTAGGTAAAACCAAGCTTGCAGGAAACAATGCATGCGGTTTTCAGAAGCAATTCTATTTAAAACCAAAGAACGATAAAAACCTCTTGACGATTGTAGGAGGACAAGGATATTAATCTGATCTCATAGTAGTTCCCCCCTTTAATAAAAAGGGATAAGACATTAACCCTTTTACCGACTTAGAAGGTAAAAACTGGAGTACAAACACCCTAGAATTTATCAAGCGCAGAACATGATTTTACATGACAACTCCACATGGGACCAGTGTTAATGGCTCTCATAAGAGGTTAAGGCAATAGGCTGCAAACAGAAGAATGAGAAATCGCAACGATTACATAGGAGAGAAAAGATTCCTTACAACATTTTTCAGACTACTAAAAACCCCTGCTGCAGAGCCCACACACTATTGACTGAGTTTAATATAAAATAAGTTTATAAAGGGTATAACCAATTAGTGGTTTACAAGAAGACAGTCATGTGTATCTTATATGCCGTTATGCTAGTCACCAAGCATTTAAAGACTCACTATGGGGGTATAGCAATTTACCAGTTGTATTTTGTAGTCAAAAGGTATATGTTTAGGGCTCTTACCTGCGCTCCAGTTTCATGTGCTCAGCCGCAGGGAAGCGCAGGAGTAGATGCACTGAATACTTTTCAATGTGGCTGTACTCACACACCGAACGCAGGTAAAATGGAACATGCTGCGCCCCAACCTGCACTTACATGCATCTGTGTGAGTGCAGCCACAGTATTCAGCGCATCCACTCCTGTGCTCCCTAGCGGCTGAGCGCAGGTAAAACGCTCATCTGTAAGAGCGCTTACACACAGGCTTTTTTTCCTGTGTTACACTTTCTTCCGTTCAGCCGCAGGGGAGCACAGGAGTAAATGCACTTATTATTGTCAAAGGGGGCTGTACGCACACAAGTAAACGCTGAATGCAGGTGGGACGCAGCATGTTGCATCCCACCTGCGTTCAGGGCTCATAAGTCTGTGCGAGTACAGCCCCCTTGACAATAATCAAGTGCATTTACTCCTGCGCTCCCCTGCGGCTGAATGGAACACAGGAAAAACGCCCGTGTGTAAGAGCCCTTAAAAATAAAAAAATAAAAAGTACTTCACCTTCAAGTTAATTAACTAGTTTGAGTGTACTCTGAACAGCTTTTTTCAATTGGGCTATATTTAGTATTTTTTTTTTTAAATACATTTTTTTACCCCTCTTCACCACTTTCAAATGGGGTCATTAACCCCAATACCAGCACTAGGTTGTTCTATGTAGTCAAGTTTTATTGTTAATTGGGTATTTGTCTTTCTCCATCCTCTCCTATTCCATCTTCCAGGTTCTTGTTACTAACTACAGGCTAAATATGTCTCTAGCAACAAGACATTAACTGAAATTCTAGACTAGAGAGCTGTAGCACAAGTAGTTATATATGTTAAAAACCCACCAATATAACAAAATGGTAAAACATTGTCGATGATATCAGTACATCACGGTCTCCATGATTGCTAAAAGTTAATATAAAATGTCCATTTAAATAAGAATTTAATCATATTTACCAGCTAAAAAAATAAACCATTACACCTCAAAACCATCCTCCTTACCTGAATACCAGCTTCAAGGAAACACCCCTGATACCATTTCCTGTTACACCTGGAATTTATAGATGATTGCATTGCATGCTGGGAGTTTATGCTGCCTGCAAAGGCTGAAGACCACAGATCTAGGTAAATCAGCTGTAGGGCATTAGACTAATAGTGAAGGTTGGGGTTTCGGGTGTGTATTATGCATGGATTGTTTATTATTTTAATCTGAATATAGATGTGTGGTGTGTATATATATTTATAAATATATACAGTGGATATATGTGGATTTAGAAAACACATTTTATGTTTTTATCAAGGTTTTTTTTTTTTGTACAGGTATAGGCTTCATTATCTGAAAACCTGTTATCCAGAACGTTTTGACTTATGTTAAGGCCGCCTCCCATAGGCTTCTTTCTAATTAAATGTTTTAAAATGATATTCTTTTTCTCTGAAATAATAAAACGTTACCTTGTACATAATCTCAACTAAGATATAATTAATCTTTATTGGATGAAAAACATTCCTATAGGGTTTAATTAATTTTAATCTACATTTTTTTTAGTAGACTTAGGGCTCTTACTGACTTACCTGCGCTCCCCTGCGTTTCGTTTTTCTGCGTTCAGCCGCAGGGGAGCGTGTAGGCGCCGAACGCAGGAAAAATGCAGCATGTTACGTCTCAACCTGCGCTTGGCGCCTACACGCGTCTGTGTGAGTACAGCCCCATTGGAAAAAATGTAATGCGTCTATTCCTGCGCTCCCCTGCGGCTGAACACAGAAAAATGGAACGCAGGGGAGCGCAGGTAAAAACGCTCGTCAGTAAGAGCCCTTAAGGTATGGTGATCCAAATTTTTGAAAAGATCCCTTATTCAGAAAACCCCAGGTCCTGAGCATTCTGGATAACAGGTCCCATACCTGTATTTTATTCAAAAGCTGTAAAATGCTTTAGTGTCTTTATCAAGCTATACCATTTTCTTGATTATTTGGTCACTTTTGCATAAGGGATTGTGCACATGGTTTCCTTATATCAGTGTATTCATGCTCAGTCATATTCATTCCCCAAATTATAGGGATGGTTCACCTTAACTATGTTGTTGACTTGATTCTTAGACAATTTGCAGTTGTTTCGTTTTTTGTTCAGCAGCTCTTCAGCTTAGAAATATAGGCAGCTTTTTGGTTGCTATGGTCCAATTTACCCTAGCAACCAGGCAGTGGTTTGAATGAAAGATTGGAAGATGAATAGGAGAGGGCTTAAATAGAAAGATAAATAAAAATAACGTTATAGCTTCTCCATTGCTATTTGACTGCTGGGGTCCCTGACCCCCATTTAAAGGAGAAGGAAAGGCTTCGTGCACTTGGGGGTGCCAAATGTTAGGCACCCCAAGGGATTGTATTGAATTACCTGAAACCCCGGGCTGCGCATTAGAGTGAAAAGCCGAACTTTAACTAAAAAGTCTGCTATTTCGTTCAACTGCGCATGTGTCTGGCCCGGGAAATTTGAAGAAAGAAGAAGCTGGAGGTGGATCGCTCCGTGTGCTCACTGGTATAAACCCAAGCCAGTGCAGTTTTCTGCTGATAGGAGCACCAGCCCGGGGTTTCAGGTAAGTAAATACATTCACTTGGGGGTGCCTAACATTTGGCACCCCCAAGTGTACGAAGCCTTTCCTTCTCCTTTAATAGTTGGAAAAAGCCAGATGATGTAAAAAAATCAAAAACTGTTATCAGAATGAGAAATACTAACAAGCGAATCTGTTTTGCTTCTCGAAAAATTAGCAAAGCTGTGAAAAAAATTTCAAAAGGCGAAAAATGTTCAAAATACATTGAAATCAATGGGTGTCAATTTTTTTTTTACGTGCAACAATTTTTTACCATCCAAATGCATTAAAGTCAATGGCCGTTTTTTTTGGAGCGACTTTTTTGTCCAAATGCATTACAGTCAATGACAAATATATAATGGGAGAGTAACAGATTTTCAGCATTTCAAAGTATGGGGATATCAGAGTATGTAGTTTAAAGGTACAGTAGTAGAACATGGGTGTGTAGAAATAACAGAATATAGTGTACTGGAGAGAGAATGAAAGAGCTACAGTGTGTCAGAGTAAATGAGTAACAGAGCAGTGGAGTATAGGAGCACCAGAGCAGGAGAGTATTGGATTATGGGAGCCACAGAGTGTTGAAGTTTGGCATTATGGGATCCTAAGAATAGTGTAGTAGCAGCACGTGACAGTTTGAGATAAACAGTATGAAAGAATAGGCGCATGTGTAACAGTTTGTGGTATGGGAGAATCAGAGTATGGAATAAATGTAGCAACAGAATAAGGGTGTATCTAGTAATGGTCTAACAGAGTACAGAACCATTGAAGTATAGCAGTACCAGAGTACCAATGTTATAAGAGTATGGCTGTAGATGCACAGCATGGACATAATAAAGTGCCAGAGTAATGCAGCAATGGAATATGGAGCAGAAGTACCCGAATATCATAGCAACAAGGTATGGGGGCAACAGAGCATGGAAGTAACAAAGTATGCTTATAAAAGAGAGACAGAATATTAGTCTTGTACTATGAGAAGAACAGCATAGCAGTGTATCATATGGGAGTATCAGAGACTGGCAATATGTGAGTATTAATGTATGCGAGGAAGAGAGTTCCAGAGCATAAGAGTATCTAAGTATGTGTTCAACAGCATAACAAAGCATCAGAGGGAGTAACTGAGTTTCTGAGTACCACAGCATGAGATTTATGTAGTGAAAGGGTGTGGGAATAATGGATTAACAGTGTACACGAGTATTGTATTATGGAGATAACAAAGCAACAGAATAACCATATCGGAAAAATAGGGTATGTGGAAATGGGAATGTGGGAGTACTCATCAAATAAAGGATGAGGAGAGCATTCAAAGAGCAGAAACTGCTGTGATCAAAGTTTGTAATGCAAGATTACATGTTTACACACAACATGTTTCGGGCCTTACGTGCCCTTTCTCAAGGAATGTGGGAGTACCAGTTTAAGAATGTGGGTTGTAAGGACTGAATATAGTATTTAAGCATGCCAATAAGCATGAGCAACAGATTATGGGAGTAGGGTGAGTATAGGAGTAACAGAGCATAGGAGTGTAGGGATGTGTAAAATAGCCACCCCTAGTATTATGTGCAGGCAGTCCCTCAAAGTTATGGACACCTAACTGGGTCCTAAAATACAGTTGGGAGGGGTACTGTTTGCTCTTCCTGCTCTAAGCTATGGCCCCTGCTGCTTCTGACCAGCAAATGGCATTGTGCTAGGATATAAAAGGCTCTGAACCATGCTTTCAGGGTCAATTTTGTGCTGGCTCTGACCTGAACAGGCAGGTAGAGCTCTGTGGAACCTAGACAGGTCAGGTCTAGTAAGAATAGGCTACTCACCATTATAGGTCACTCTAGGAGTGACAGACAGACAGGTTATTTAGCTGAGCAGCTCAAGGCTCCGACGAGGAGAGTCAGAGGGATTAAGATCCCTGGTACTAATAGCCCAGAAGTAGGGACTAAGTGTATAGGAACAGGGTAGATACACTTAGGGAAAAGGCTGAAACCTGGGTGTACCTTTATTGCTGCTGAGCACGTCCTCTTGCCTGTGGGGACTAATACTGACCATATGGTGTTGTGAGTATTGCCTATTCAATGTGATACCAAATCCTGTCATGCTCTATTGTATACTCCACTGAGGATTGTGTATGTTCAATAAATAAGTTCATGTTTAAGTTATAAGAACCACTGGCGCCCAATTATTATACTCTGAATCCAGTTACAGTTGCTCTACACCCTGCCTCCACTGCGTTGCGAGGGCTCACTCCCTAAGATTACAGGTCTCATCTCAATAGTGGTGTACAACACACACAATTTACTATAGCGCTACAGGAGTAATAGAATATACAACTATGGAGCATAAGAAATGAAGTACGGGAGTAACAAAACAAAGCAATTAAGCAACAAGGTTTTGGAATATTGGGCTTTGAGGACAGGGTATATGGGAATAACTGATTATCACAGCATGGGAATAGGCACGTAACAGAGTATCAGATAGTGGAATAAACTGCAGTGGAACATGAAAGTAATGTAGTATGAGAGTAACAGATTACTGTACTGTCTGGCTACACCAATTCCTCTACTTCAAGGATATGTAATGGAGACATCTGCTTTGTGACCCAAAAAATTATTTGTATTAATTATTCACCTTACTGCAGCTGCAACTGAGATCCACCAGCTCATAGGTTGATCACCTTGTAGATAAGTGTGTATCAAGGACATACTCTTTATATGTACCTCTGGACCATACCAACAAGCAGGGTCAAGGTGCTTAAGCTTTATTTCATGGTAGAGAATATGGCAGGCAGTTTAAGTACAGTGTAAACTGATGGTAAAGCCTCCAGCGGATTAGCGATAAAAGAGAAGGACAGATGCTTTGGTTATCGCCTTGCTCGCACTGTTTCCTGTTCCTGTTCCGTATCCATCCCAGTCATAGGATGTGAAGTCCCCGCATTGTCTTGGGCTCTCTTCTGGGAAGAAACCACCGCCTCCAATGCACAACTGTTGAGTTACCAATTTTGGTATGGTGTGTATCATAGGCCTTAATTTCATTTTATATAAAGATTAATGTGATTCAGGCCTGGCCCGGCAATCTGTGGATTCTGGCAAATTCCAGAGGGGCTGCTGTAGGATGCCATATAGACAATCACTATTTATGGGCCTGTGGGGGGGCTGTTTGGGTATCTGTGTGCCTGAGAGGCCACAGACAATTTTGAATCACAGTTCAGGCCTGACCTGATTCCATGGGGCAGCATCAGAGATGGATGAACTTTCTAACCAGACAACCGGGCCTAGGGCGGCAGTCTTTTAGGGGGTGGCATGCTGCCCAACCACACCCACATTGGTTCAGAAGCACTGGGGATGTGCAGGAGATACAATAGTTTTTCAACTTCCCGTGCACCAAATCCCAATGCTCCGATCCCGATGATGAAAATTTGCGTAAATACAAGGGAGGGAACGGGGCAACGAACTTCAGCTGGCCTAGGGGCGCCCGCTATGTTAATCTGGCCCTGCAGACAACATGGCTGCCCTGGCACTGCGTATTACCTAACAAGTTTTTTTCATTAATTCGAATAGAATCTGAAAATGTAGAATCTAGAAGCTCATTATGTTTTGAGTGTCAGTGGCACTGCACATGCTCAGTGTGCTCTAGACTGCTGCTAAGCTAAGTTTAGGGGGTAGTCAAAAATCATCATGCAGAATATGAGGTTCATCTGTCATAGAAGCTGATGCTACAGGGCTGATTATTACAATCTAATTTAATTACTAATACGTCTTGTTGTACAAAGGTTATATTGTATATATTGTGAGTGGGTCCCTATGCTCAGATAAGTGACAGCAGCACAGAGCATGTGCAGTGAATCAGCAGAAAAGAAAGTCAAGGAGCTGCACCTTCTTCAGGGGCACAGATCTTCCCTGCTTCAAGACTGTGGTTGTCTTAAAGAAGCCCAAAGTGTGTAAATGAATAGCATTACTATGTTACTTCTTTAAAATGCATCGTTTAATGGCACTCCTCCAGCAGAGTTCTGCATTGAAATCTGTTTTTCAAAAGAGCAAATAAGATTTTTATGCAGGGTTAGACACATTCTTAGTTTTTCAGGCGCCCTCTGTCATGTGACTTGTGCTCTTATAAACTTCAGTCACTCTTTACTGCTGCACTGCAAATTGGAGTGATATCACACCCCTCTCTTTCCCCCAGCAGCCTGTCAACAGAACAAGGGGAAGGTAACTAGATAGCAGTTCCCTGACACCTGCATCGCTAAAAATGCTCCATGCCTATTGGTAGATATGAGAATAGTACTCAATAGTAAAACACCCATTATCATTGCCATGACTCCTTCAGTTACATTGAGTAGGAGAAACAACAGCCTGTCAGAAAGCAGTTCCATCTTGAAAGTCTCTTTCTGAAAGCACATGACCAGAGACAATTACCTGGGATGGCTGCCTACACACCAATATTATTACAAATAATAAACAATGAAAACCAATTGCAAATTGTCTCAGAATATCACTCGCTTCACCATATAATTCAAAGGTGAACAGCCCTTTTTAGTTCATTTAAGGCAGTAGCAAGCCTACAACAAAGAACTCATTGGTGATTTTGTCTACCCCACCACCCAATAGGTTTAGTACCACAACACATCCAAAGTATAGAAACTTATGTGCCATGTCAAGGGCCCTGGGTGAAATTAACTTTGCCCAGTGCCCACTTTGCAATGCTTTTATGGACCAGTGCAGTCATTTTACTGCAGTTATCTGGCCTCCATTACCCTTACAAAAATAGAATTTTTTGAGTGTGTTCAAGACACAATTTTAATGTAAAAAGTAGTGTAGGACCACGCACACCCTATAGAAGTTGAGAGACGCCTGGTGCACAATGGTAGAGGCTCAGCAACCTCACAGCAGGATACAAGTCAGCGACATCCAATGGCACACAGGTCTACAGGAATTCTTCCAAAAATTCTTTATTTACGGATTGCAAATGCAACGTTTCGGGGAACAAAAATCCCCTTTGTCAAGCATACGAATTCAGAAAAAAAGTGCATACATATAGCCAAATCAATTATTCAATTAGTGTGTCATACCAAACTAGCCAATAGTGTGAAATAATTAATTGTCCAATCAAAAAGAGTGAACCTGCAGCACAATACACCCACTTTTTTAAGAATTATACAATTCTGTTAAAATGGTAAATGCACAGTTAAAAAACATTTTTAAAAAAATTGCAATACTACTGCATCCAATAAAACAACTATGTGAAGTGATACCATAAATTACATAAAAAGCACAATATCTGCAAATCCAAAAAACAGGTGTGTCTTAACACTACTCCCTCCTACAAAGAATCATAGTATAAAAAAGATTACATATATTAGTTATACAAAAATAGAAGGGTACATAAGAATTTACTCTTACCCTATAGAGGGATTACTGGAACAAAGAGAAGCTGACCCTAATACATAAATAAACCAGACCATGTGGGTATGTGTTGATCATCTGTAAAAGACAAAAAAATATTTTTGATAAAACAATAGCTATAAAAATATTTTACAAAAAGCAAGACATGTTGAAATCTTCATTGAGCCCTTTCGGATCACGTGTCTGCAGAAGCCAAATCCAAAAACACTCTCTTTGGAGTAGCAGCCTTTTAATGTCCTGTCCTTGCCTAGCAGTTACTTTCTCTAATATCTGCCATCTCACTTGTGACACCTGATGCCCTTGAATAAAAAAGTGTTTCGCCAATAATGTTTCTTTTCTTAGTTTGCCCTTTTCCTTAACCGCACCAGCATTCTCTGGTTTAAAATGTCTTATTACACATTTATGTTCATTTAAACAGACTTTGATCGGTCTTGTGGTTTGGCCCACATAGGCTTTACCACACGGGCATTTAATGCAATATATAACATTATGGCTGTCACAGGTGGAGAAACAGTTGACAGGGTGTTTAGTCCCTTGTGACGGATGTACCACTACATCACCAGCAATAATACCATTACAATGTCCGCATTGTCTACAGGGGAAAGTCCCCTTGCTATTCGTGGTTAAATGGAGATCGAAATTTTGAGTAGGTCTAGGTTTAATAAGGTCCCCGATGTTTCTGCCTCTTCGATACGAGAATACAGGGGGAAGATGAAATAAATGTCCTATTTTCGGATCAGCTTGTAACAAGCCCCAATGTTTTAAGATAAGTCTCTTACACGCAGCAGAATTAGTATTAAAGGTAGAAATAAAAGGGACTCGAGTGCTATTAACACCTGTTTTCTTACACTTCCCAAGGACGTCTCTCCTAGGTATCACTGCCACTTCATTCTTCACCTGCAATAAATTGCCTCTATTGTAGCCCTTGTCTGTGAATTTATCCACTACCTTGGTGGCTTCCAAATCAAAGAGTGCATCATTAGAAGTGATACGTCTTACTCTTAATAATTGACTCTTGGGGAGACCTTTAAACACCCCAGGCGGATGATGGCTAGTAGGACGCACCAAATTATTTTTATCCATCGGTTTGGTATACACAGATGTAACAAACCTATTGTTTTGTAGTTGGATGTTCACATCCAGAAAATGTATTTCACTATCATGTGATTCATATGTAAATTGAATAGAGTTGTGCACACTGTTTAAATAATTAACAAAATTAGATAAATTGTCCAGACTACTTGTCCAAAGAAAAAACGTATCGTCCACATACCTCACGAAGGAGTGTATGTGGCGGGCATACTCAATCTGTGAAAAAATGTATGTTTGCTCAAAATGATCCATAAAAATGTTAGCGTACGCCTTGTTGGCCCCCATTGCGCAGCCTTGTATCTGTAAATAATATTCATTTTTAAATTCAAAATAATTATTCAATAAAACGCTTTCAAGCAGTGTGCACACAAAATTAATCATGTAAGTAGGTGTTGACCCCTTTGATAAGTAGGTCCGAGTACATTCGATGCCTTCCTCATGGGGAATTGAAGTATATAAATCCTTTACATCTAATGAACAGAGAAGAAAAGGTTCATCTGGCAACGAAATGTTCTCTAACCTACATAAAAAAATCACAGTATCAACTAAACAGGGCTTCAATGTAGGTAAAACCTCCTGTAGGTAAGAATCAACAAAAATAGCCAGCGGCTGCCAAATAGAACCTACGTTAGAAACAATAGGTCTCCCTGGGGGATTAACCAGATCCTTATGTATTTTCGGCAGAAAGTAAATATACGGTGTTTTGGGATTCTGGGTCAACAACAGTTTAGCAATTTCATCAGAAATAATCCCATCAAGCGTAGCCTCATTTAACAGAATATTTACTGTCTCCTTAAATCGCAAAGTCGGATCAGCATTAAGTTTTGTGTAATGTAGTGGATTACTCAGTTGACGCTGCGCATCGCATACATAATCAGTAGTGTTAAGCAATACAATACCACCACCCTTGTCTGCCTTAGTGATAGTTAATGACTTATTTGCCTGTAGTATTTTTAACGCATCCCTTTCCGCCTTATTGAGATTATTATGAACTTTGTTGCTTTTACTCTGAGGCAATTTACCAAATTCTTGTAACAATACAGATTCAAATGTATCTATTGCAGGAAATCCCCCAGGTGGTGTAAAGTTACTTTTTGCTGATAATTTAGATCTTAAATTTAGCAACATTTTATCCTTCTGTACAGAAAGTGGTTTATCTGCAAAAAATGCTTTCAATTTAAGCGAACGAACAAACCTGAAGACATCAATAGTTAAAGCAAATGGGGGAACAGTGTGAACAGGAATAAAATTTAACCCCTTGTTTAAAGTCTTAAGTTGCAGCGGAGTCAGTTCGTGAGAAGAAAGATTATACACCATATTTACCTCCGCTGGTGGTATGGGCGTCTGCGACCCCTCCAAGTTGGAGCCGGCTTTTCTGCGACCCCTCCGAATCCTGCGTTTTCTGCAGTCCAACCTTTCCCTAAAAAAGGAGTAGAGGGAGTGGAAGAGAGTTGAGATGATGCCGAGGAACCAAACTCCCGGTCTGATGAGCCAGCAGAAAGAGAGGAAGTCCCGCCATTTGATCGCTGCGCTGTGCTCCGTGAGTTGCGGAATGCCCGTCTGGTCTCCTTCCAGGTGTAAACTTCTCCGTGTTCGTAGTCTCGAGTGTCGCGTTTGAATTTGCGCAGTTTGACTTGGAGGATTTCCTGTTGCAGTTGCGCCATCTTGCGTTCCAAATCCTGCAGCCTGCTTTCGTCCGCGTCTATTGTAGAACGGTAACTCTCCTCCATTGTATGTATTTGCTGTTTGAGCTCCCTCATCCCGGTGTGCAGCTGCTGTACGGTCAAGGTAATTAAATCTAGGGAGCAACGATTTAAAATACCTTGCCATTTCTGTAAAAAGTCCACGTTGTCTCGAAATAAGACAGGGTTCAGGTTGACACGCAGTCCTCGTGGGATACGCTGTGCCTTTGCATACTCTGCTAGTGAAGAATAATGCAGCGCCCATGATGTTTCTCGCCGTTTCAACTGTTCCAAATTGTGCAAATAATTAGGACCCACTGCTGGTATATTTAAGGGTAAGCTCTGTGCTGCATTAAGAATTTTCTTACGTTCAGCTTCCATGAAAGAGAAAGTGTCTGCTCTCAAATCCGTAGTTGAAGCAATATCCGCAAAAGACATATTTCAGCCAAATGGCACAATGGGGTGCTGATAGTCCTAAAACCGAAAATTCGCAGGTAAAAAGTAGTGTAGGACCACGCACACCCTATAGAAGTTGAGAGACGCCTGGTGCACAATGGTAGAGGCTCGGCAAATTGTCTCAGAATATCACTCGCTTCACCATATAATTCAAAGGTGAACAGCCCTTTTTAGTTCATTTAAGGCAGTAGCAAGCCTACAACAAAGAACTCATTGGTGATTTTGTCTACCCCACCACCCATTAGGTTTAGTACCACAACACATCCAAAGTATAGAAACTTATGTGCCATGTCAAGGGCCCTGGGTGAAATTAACTTTGCCCAGTGCCCACTTGCAATGCTTTTATGGACCAGTGCAGTCATTTTACTGCAGTTATCTGGCCTCCATTACCCTTACAAAAATAGAATTTTTTGAGTGTGTTCAAGACACAATTTTAATGTAAAAAGTAGTGTAGGACCACGCACACCCTATAGAAGTTGAGAGACGCCTGGTGCACAATGGTAGAGGCTCGGCAACCTCACAGCAGGATACAAGTCAGCGACATCCAATGGCACACAGGTCTACAGGAATTCTTCCAAAAATTCTTTATTTACGGATTGCAAATGCAACGTTTCGGGGAACAAGAATTTGCAGATATTGTGCTTTTTATGTAATTTATGGTATCACTTCACATAGTTGTTTTATTGGATGCAGTAGTATTGCAATTTTTTTAAAAATGTTTTTTAACTGTGCATTTACCATTTTAACAGAATTGTACAATTCTAATGTGTCACACCTTTAAAATGTATTGAAATGTATAGAGAATACTTGTGTTTATGTAGATACTTAAAGCAGAAGGAAAGGCTAAAATTAAGTAAGCTTTATCAGAGAGGTCTATATAAATACACCAGTAAACCCTCAAAGTAATGCTGCTCTGAGTCCTCTGTCAAAAGAAAAACAGCATTTTTTCCCTTCTATTGTGTCCTCATGGGCTTCTGTATCAGACTTCCTGTTTTCAGCATAAACCTTCAGGGCTAGGGCTTGAGCATGCTCAGTTTGCTCCACTATCCCTCTCCCACTCCCCTGCCTGCTCTAATCTGAGCTCAGAGCTATGAGTAAGCAGGGAGAGACTCAGGAAGGAAGTGATGCCACACCAAACTAATATGGCAGCTGCTATCCTAAACAAACAGAAAGAGCTTCTAGAGCTGTTTACTCAGGTATAGTAAAGCATTCTGCACAATAAATATAGTGTTATAGCTTGCACTATTATGACTAATCTATTGGCAATAAATGGCCTCTGTAGCTTTCCTTCTTCTTTAAGCAAAGAACCAGCAGCATAATGACAGGGCACTGGGCCCACCCACAGAAAAAAACTTCAGAGGGGCCTGACACGGACAGGAATCTACTAGGCTTCCCCCTCTCTTCCCTGGCTATAGGGGAAGCAGCTAATAGGCCTGCTTCCTCTATAGTTACACCATTGCCAAGGGCCTCAAGAATGCAGGGCCGGAACTAGGGGTAGGCAGAATAGGCATGTGCCTATGGCGCAAAGCTGGGGGGGCAGGCATGTATTTTATGTTCTCTGCCTCCTACCCCTAGTCCTGTCCCCTCTCTCATACCGGTTGTTCCCGGCTGAGAGGGACTATGCCCGCTTACCAGGGCATGGGAGGCAACGCAAAAGGCCAGGTTGCCTAGGGCACCTGGCTGGCCTGGCCCGGCACTGCTAGAATGTGGTATTTTGTTATTGTTCTTTTACCCACACTTACATGCTCATTATGGCACCCTTCGACCTTCATCCCTGGACACAAAGCCAATGCTGCTTTCTCTGTGTTAAACACTCGAAACTGGATATAACCAGGGGTAAACCTAGCTAAAGAGGGAAAGATAACCTTAGCATATATAAATGAACAATAAAAAAAACAACAACATATTTTGTGTGTCTAGTTCTTAAATATAGATTCCAACCAAGCCATAGATCTTTGAAATGACAAGTAAAAAGAAGCCGTCTTCTCGCTGCTCCCAAAGTCATACACGACTCGCTCAACAGGTCCATTGTTTCCTGGGCAGCTTCCAGCGTTGTACCTCAGCGGATATATCTAAAGAGCAATGAACAATTCTAAGATGATTCTAATTCCAGTGCTGGGCCTAGACAACAGGCCACAGTCAGGCCTGCTCCTCCTACTTGCACCTCCAGCCCCCCAGTCATCCTCTCGCTCATTGCTGCTCTGCTGCTCTGATTAACCCTATCAAAGAATTGAAATTAACCAGGGCAGGCAGGAGCGGCATGTATTATCGTATTATGCAGTCATTTTCTAATGTGGAATTATATCCATCCATAGCTGTGCTCTAGGCAGCTGCCTATCCTGCCTATGCCTAGTATGTTGCTAGGCAATTATTCAATATAAGAGTGTTGCTTTTTACTGAAATGAAAGATATTACACATTATAATTAATCTATGAGGGGCCATGTACAAAGACCCTGGACTAGGGTTGCCACCTGCCAGCTTTCAACCAGACAGCCCGGTTTTTAGAAAGGCTGTCTGGATGAAAACTGTCTGTCTGGTTTCCAAATAAGGAAATCCGGAAAGGACTTTGAAGTGAATCAGCCAATCGCCTATTGCCGTGTCGTAAACCTACCCCCTGATGTCATAGAACCACTCCAGAAATGTCATTCACCCATTCCCCTGCCCCGTCTACCCAGCCATAAAAGGTGGAAACCCTACCAGACAGAAGTGCAAGAGCAGTAATGGGTGCAACGTTACCACCTTTTATTTCTTTAGACTCTAAGACACATGTGGATTTACATCCCCTTTAACATCCTTGCACAGAGAAGAGAACATGGGTGGTTGGGTTCAGTTTATTCTGCACTGGTTACTATGGACAAGGCTCACTTTTCCACTGTTATTGTCTAACTCAGCAGCTTTGTAAACATGTGGGCAGTGGGCACTGTTAATGGAGGCAGGAGGAGCACAGGGTGAATAAAACCTCTGCATGGTTGATTTCACTGTGGAATAGTTTTTCAACTAGAAATAGAAAACACCATGTTAATCCTATTAAGAATGTTACATTTTGAAACTTTGTTTGTGGGTACTGACCTGGTACAAGTGGAAAAGGTTTCCACCTACTCTGGAAAAGAAGCCACTTGTTGTGTGATATCTCTGAAGGGATGAACCCCTCCAGCCTCTTAGTGGAGTCTTGTTGGGCACATGCCACACGCTGATGTCTTTGGCTTGGATGTCATAATAACCAGGATTCTGTCAGTTCATACAACACAGGACAGAGAAGCAGAAGAAAGTCTGTTAGAACAGATTCATATGCATAGTAGATGCCATTTCAGCATTTCATAGACGCAAACATATTAGGGCTCACTTAAGACCACAAGTTGAGCATTTACCCACGATACAGTGGTCCCCCCCACACACACAATTTGAGCATTACTGGGCCAAACACATTGCTGCATTCATTGTAATTGTGACTAAAGTGTGTCAGTGTCGGGATAGCTTCTTTACTATCTCTCAGCATTAAGGTGCCCATAGACGCAGTGATAATATTCTACCAAACTAATTTTCCTACGATAATCTGTGCATGTATGGTGGGAGACAAGCCGACTGATATTGGCAGAAGACTTGGATAGCTTGTTGGTCGGCTCGTAGATTGGGCCGGCCTGTAAAATTTTGATCGTGGGCCTTTGAAAGCATCCGAACATTGACCATTGTTAGTGCTGAATCGTAAGATACAGGTAGAATTCTATTGTTTCAACTTGGGAAGATCTTCTCCTTTTTCGAGCGTGCATGCATGCCGGGTTGCCTTGGGTGCCTGGTGGGCCTGGCCCGGCCCTGGCTTAGTCTGACATGCCTATGAAGGTTTGTGTTGAAAATGCAACCAATCAGCAGGTAGCATTTGCTGGTCACTTTTTTAAAAGCAAGCATCTTATTAGTTGCTATGGGTTACTGCTCCTGGGCAAACTCAGTGCCTTTTATTACAATAAGGGCCTTTTTCTGAGTCCAATTGGTTAAAAAAGATCCAATAGGATCAGAGCAGCTATATGACCTTGATTGCTTTTACCTGCCAAAGTTTTTTTTTGAACGCATTTGAATATTTTAGTGATATACATACTTCATAATTCTCAATTTTTTTGCATTTTAGAGAAATACCATATAAGCACCGAATATCATACGAAAATTCGTTTTGTACGATATTATTGGTGTGTCTATGGCCACCTTAAGTGTTGAATTGCAGATTGCTGGAATCAGCCAGTTAGGGCTGGTGAAATCCATCAGTAACACACAGCATGAGGGTGTTGGCTCCAGCCTGACCCTTTAAATATGTATGTATAAGTATACTGAATGTAATGTGAAAGAGGGCATTGTGGAATTGTTACCTTGTAGTCATCGCTAGTTGCTCCATCAACTGATCCAAACGTGTTATAGTTTGCCCAGTTGCCATCGCCCTCTGGATAGTCAGCTCGATTCCCTTGTTGGCTGGACCAGCGATCCCCCATAGTGCACTTTCCTGCCATGTTGTTCTCATGAACACTGGCCACCAAGGTCCAACCTCCTCCATTTGTAGTCATGTCACAGAAGGTCTGGTAGGATATCCCATCTGAAGAGGTCAGTGTGTATATTCCATCTGTGAACATGCATAGAGACTTAAATACATGTCCATTTTATTAAGTACATGGCCATGTAAAAATGCTCATGTGTATTTAAATAATTGTAATCAAATATAGGTAAAAATAATGAGCAGCACTAATACCAAGTGTGCATCCCATAAAATAGGCTATGAGGGGTAATACTTTAAACACATTGGGGGTTATTTATCAGAATCCAAATTTTTCTGATGTTTTAATATAAAAAAAAAGTCAGAGCAAACTAGAATCCACAATTTTCCCTTAGTTGGACTGGGAAAAAACTGTGACTTTTTTAGTCATGCGAAAAGTTTTTCGATTTGATGCCCAAAAAGTCAGAATTTTTTCATGAAATCAGAGGAATCAGTGGAAAAGCTTGAAATGTTTGGATTATCGTACGTAACCCAGTGCAGACCATAATATCTTCAAATTGGAAATAGGACCTCTGACAATGACTTCTACAGGACCTCGACAGGTTGAAGATGGAGTGTTTTTGGATTCTGACTTTTTGCATCCTCGGAATATAACAGGGGTGCTTCGCCAATGAGATGAGTTGAGGCTGTCGCCACTAGGTACCAGGGGCAGCAAAAATGCTGCTCCTGGTACTTTAAGAGCGAATTTCCGGGGGAGGGGGGGCAGCAGCAAGTGCTGCTGCCTCAGGTGGCAGAGGGGCCAGGATTGCCCCTGCCTGCAAGTTAAATTAACAGCCACGGGCTGTTCTTCTACATTAACTCGAAATTATCCTTTGATGATATGCATTTAATATTTTTTTAGTTTTTGGCATTCAGACAAAAAATAACCCCCATCTTACATAGGCCTATAGATACCCTTTATTTACACATATTCTGTAAAGGTTTATCTGGACACATATTGGACACAGCCCTAAGAAGGCAAACACATGGAAGTTACAAAAAAACAAAAAACACTAAGGCAAATTAATGGCACATAAGTAATGTTTGGGTCAACTGAATCCTCAGTCCTAATGATGGCAGATACGGTTTCTCACCTGGTGATCTTTCATTTGATTTCTTAATGTCCCAACAGCTGCTAAAAGTGTAGTAGTTATTCCATGTTGTGCCTGAAATGGAAAGAGATTCAACAGACAATATCCATTTCTATCCTGGCTGAGAGCACACGCAGCACAGCCAACATTCTATGTGCCCTGACTGTGGCCCACTGCACATTTTTAGGAATTCTTTTTCCTCTAAAACAATGTCAATTCAAAACCCCACAAAGGATCTCAGAAAACTGATATTCTATAGTGCAACAAGAGATTATTGCCTTGTAATGGATCTGGATGTTTGCAAATTATCTCCAGCATGGTGATCCTCTGAGATGTTTCAGAGATAATTCTTAGAAATAATGCTGGAAAAAATGCTGAACATTCCTTTTGTGGCACTCTGTAGCAAGGAATACATATACAAAGTATATGAGTGGCATTGATTCTTATTCTGAACAAATGTTACACTGACATCACCAGGGCCGTTTTATGGTACCAGTGGGCAGCAATCTCATTGATGGGCCCTTGCAATTTCCCCACTTCATCCCAAATATTGATAAAATACTGGAGCAAGTGAATTTGAAAATGCTAAAATAATTTAAAGTAAAATAATCCTGCAGTGATAAAAAAGTAAGAAAATATACTTACCCCATGATTGACAGAGTCCACCAATAGATGTCAGGGACAGAAGGAGGAGATTGTACACCAGCATCTTTCACTAAACTGAAAACAACAGTTCCCAGTCCAATCAAACCTTGCTGTTGCATTGCATTTATACACAGACCCCATTATAACATATTTGATTAGTACTGAGGTTTTGTATAGCCACATAAAAGTACAGTGCCTCAGACGTGGACATTTTATCCATGTCATGGTACTGCTGTAAGTTAGTTTACAAAATAATCATATTTTAAAGCACATTATTTTCTATCAAGCACAAGCTGCAGTGAGTTATGTGACTCAAGTGACATCACTGCACATCATTTATAAGGAAAGCACTGTATTTAAAGAAAATACTTCTCAAAGCTCTTGTGTAATAAGATTTTATTAATACCGCCTTGCTTCTGGGCTAAATACTGTATCACACTTGATTTTGTATAGTAGGTGAGACAGGAGAACCCATAGGAACCCACTGATGCCAGGTTACTTGGTAGCTAATCTCTATGTGGCACCGGGCAAGTAAGTAAAGTAAAAAGTACAGAGTAAAGTAAAAGTAAAAGACTCTCCTCTCAACATATTTAGGAAATTCTCTTACCAGCTGTGCAGAAGCTTTTCTGGAAGACTGGTGACCAGGGCCGCCATCAGGGGGGGACAGGGGGGACAAGCGTACCGGGCCCGGGCATGAAGGGGGGCCCGGCAGCGCTGCATTTTTTTGAAGATCCGGGCCCCCCTTACGAGCGCCCGAGCCGTACGTCTTGCCTCTTCAGTGCCGAATGCGGAAGTGCCGAAAAGCCGAAGCCGATGCGACGAAAAGACCCGAAGTCACGGAAAAAGCCGAAGTCCCGAAGTCACGAAGCGCCGAAAAGACCCGAAGTCACGAAAACAGCCGAAGCCGAAGTCCTGAAGCGGTGAAAAGACCCGAAGTCACGAAAGGAGGCGAAGTTGAAGTACTGAAGCCATGAGTTCAATTCTACTGAACACCAGTTTGTGTTTTTTTTAATCCCCTGGCCACCAATGTATTATTTTAATATTCTATAGGCCCCTGCCACCAATCTTTTTTTTAAAACTTTTGTTTTTGGGGCCCCAATTTTTTTTTTAACTCGTAAGGGGCCCCTTGCCACCATTGTTTTTTTTTGGGTTTTTTTTTAAAAAAAAAAATTAATTTTCTTTTTGGTGGCCCCAAATTTTTTTAACTTGTAAGGGGGCCCCTGCCACCAGTTTTTTTTTTTTTTCAAAAAAAAATTATTTTTTTTTTAAATTTTTTTTGGGGCCCCAATTTGTTTTTAACTTGTAAGGGGGCCCCTGCCACCATTTTTTTTTTTTTCAAAAAAATTTTTTTTTCTCCAAATTTTTTTTTTGGGGCCCCAATTTGTTTTTAACTTATAAGGGGGCCCCTGCCGCCAATGTTTTTTTTTTTTTTCAAAAAAAAATTAATTTTTTTTCAAATTTTTTTTTGGGGCCCCAATTTGTTTTTAACTTATAAGGGGGCCCCTGCCGCCAATGTTTTTTTTTTTTTTTCAAAAAAAAATTAATTTTTTTTCAAATTTTTTTTTGGGGCCCCAATTTGTTTTTAACTTAGAAGGGGGCCCCTGCCACCAATGTTTGTTTATTTTTTAGTTTTTTTTACATTTTTTTTTGTTGGGGCCCCAAGTTTTTTTTAACAGGGGGCCCCTGCCACCAATGTTTTTAAAAAAAAAAAAATTTTAATTTTTTTTTTTTGGGGCCCCAATTTTTTTTATAAGGGGGCCCTGACCATCAATAGCTTTTTACAACTTGTGTGTGGGGGGGGTTACTTTTTTAGCGCTGATGTCTGTGTGGTCTTTTAACTGCGATGTGGGCGGGATATGGGGCGGAGCTTGGTCGTCAGTGTGGGCGGGGCCCAGGGGGCCCCAAAAATTTTGTTGTACGGGGCCCCGTGATTTCTAATGGCGGCCCTGCTGGTGACACATTATGGAGCCTCCTTAAATAGAGGTAAGACTTCGGTGTCAGTGGAATTTCTTACACTCTAATAAATATTCTTTATCTTAATGTCAATAGATTAAACCATACCACAGAAGGACACAACTGTATCTCTTAATCTATCTGCAAATATAATAATGCTTGTATTTTCCAAAAGTAGAATTCATAAGAAACTCCACTACACCACAAACATTTGATCCAAAAATCACATCATAAACATCATGTCATCCTGGCACATCTCCATCTCCAGATCCATGAGCGTTTTTTTGTGCCATACAATAAGTCTATATCTCCTTATTCACCAACAGATCATCACTGTATCGGTATCAAATATTGTACATATGTATATCACGGCCTGGATGAATGAGAACCTTCACAGACATCACTGTATCAGCCATTCAGTCATAGTTGCCACCAGGGGTGCTTATGGGGTAAGTGCTGCCCTGAGGAAGCCTAGTGGATGTCGCACATGCTCACCTCCCACGTCTATTTTTCTTTGCCTCAAAGTAGGGTTGCCACCTGTCTAGTTTTTACCAGGACATCGCGATTTTTGGAAGGGCTGTCTGGGTCAAAACTTCCTTCCTGGTTTTCCAAATATGAACAAAATGGTCCCACCTCTTTGTACCACCTGCTCTACCCACGCCCATGCCCATGTCACATCATGGCCTTTCCCCCTGCCCAGACTTCATCCCATAGAAAGGTGGCAACCCTACCTCAGAGCAGGTTGAGCCACATCACTAATGTAGAAAGTGCAATAATTCTCTTTTTACCAACCCTGGTAACTTGCCAGGCATTTCGCAACTCGTCTCATGGCAGCAGTGCTCCTGTCTGCAACAATATCCAGGCAGCAAATAACGTGTATTTGAATGACGTGCAAGTTAGGAGATAGGGGGAAGGTATCTACTTGCCTCGCCCTCATGCCAACCCTTTATGCCTCCCTTATGCTGCTAAAGCAAGACAGAGCTGCATTCATTGGGGCAACCAAAGGTCTTTGTGTTTCATAACAGAGTGCAGAGACCCGCAACAATTCAGAGGGTGGAAGTGCAAAAAAGATGGTAGATTTAGTTCATTTTTTGCACTTTACATTCAACTTTCCACTTGGTAAATGATCCCCATTGATGCCTTTTTTTTTCTAACCATTAAACTGGGTTAGGGACATAATGGGGCATGACAAAAAAATCCCTCTCTGAATCCTGTCTGTCTGTGGCAGACCAGGGATCCCCAACTAACTGGTTCTTGAGCAACATGTTGCTTGCCACCCCTTTGGATGTTGCTGCAGATGGCCTCACCGATACACTCGTTTACTCTCATTACTTATCAGCAACCAATTGTAAAGCTTCTGCTCAAATTGGTCACTCCCAATGAACCTCTAAGTATCATTGCAGATGGAGTCTTTTGCAGGACACAAAATGTCTAATTTACAGGCAGGCAGGAAGGAAAATGCACTAAAATACCCCTGTATAGAGTATAAATTTATTCATGCTGACCCTGCTGGTTGATTGTCATGCCCTAGTATCAAAGAGGTCAACGTTGGCACCATTTTCTCTTTAATTGGTGAAACCAGGCTTTGTAAATAGACTCCTAGTCCTTGGGGCTTAGCCAAAACTCAAGGAAGCTGATAACAGTTTATTGCCGTATGACGCGATGTTCAAAGGAAATGGAACACCAAAGAGGTGCTGTTTATTAGTTGTTCTGTAGGGCATGGAATTTATTGTTATTCTGTAATTATCTGGCACTAACATATTCTACAGAGATTACACATCATTCACAGTTCCTGCCCCAGTGGAGCTTAAGCAGAAAGAATCCCAAGGCACACAGGATAATTGCAAGCAAGCTGCCTTGCGTGTTTATTGCAAAGTGCAACGTTTCGGGGTCACGCCCCTTTCTCCAGCATATGGAACACAGTGCAAAGGGTGAATATAAAGCATTTGATATGCAAATTAAGTATTGTCCAACAACCAATGATAGATAAAGCATTTGATATGCAAATAAAGTATTATACAACAACCAATGATGGATCATTCCAAAGTGTGGGTCATCAGTGTGTCAGTGATCCTGCAAAAATTAGTGAATTTTTTTTTTTCTAGCTTCATAAAAACATTACTATCATAAAACATTGAAGTATATAAATATACAAAGATAAAATACCTTAGTAAAAAAATACATTAATAGAAAAGTTAAGTGGCCAAGTGCATTCTAGTGAACCAATCAGAAGTATAAAACAGACAAAAAATACAAAATGACATTTACAATAAAAAATAAGTGAATTAGCACTTCTTACCCTAAACGAAGGGAGAGCAAGATATAGAAGGGAATAATATAGCATTCACCTGGAAGACAAATAAATTATTATAAAGAATTATTATAAAAAACAGGCCATATTAAATTCCTCATTTAGCCCCTTAGGGTGTCTAGCCTTTAAGAGCCATATCCAGTAACACTCACCTTGGAACAGCACCCTCTTTAGATCTTGGCCCTGTTTTACTACCAGTTTTTCTAAAATTTGCCACCTCAACTGTGACACCTTGTGGCCACATGCAAAAAGATGTTTTGCTAACAGTTTATTTTTTCGCCTCCTTATTTGTCTCATGTGCTTCTCCTGAAACAGGTTTAAAATTCCGTATCAGTGGAGCTTAAGGGCAGAGACACACGGTCAGATTCGGGGAGATTAGTTGCTGGTGACAAATCTCCTCTTCTTCGGGGTGTCTAATCTCCCCGAACTGCCTTCCCTGTCCTTTCCGCCGGCTAAAATGTAAATTGCAGGCGGATGGCACTCGGAGCGCTTCGTTTTCCGAAATCGCCTGAAGTTGCCTCACGAGGAAACTTAGAGCGACTTCGAAAAATAAACGATTCGAGTGCGGTGGGAAGGCAGAGGAAACAGAAATAGACCTATAAAACCTTACAAAGGTCGCGTTTGGGAGGTTTTTTTCTACCTTGAATAAACTCACAAACTCAAATGTTTGCTATTTATGAAAAAACTTGAATGTAAAAAACTCAAATTAATGCAATCGGGGAGAAAACTTAAATACTCTGAGTTATCAGCAAAAAAAACCTTGAATAGCTCGTATTGATCAAGTTTTTGAGCGCATACCAGTGAAGAAAAACAGAACATCAAGAAGGCTAAACACATTTTCAAATGGTCCAAGGGAGATCAGATGCTTCCAAATGTTACCAGACAGGACAGTCCTATACCCATCAGTCAGGAGAACTGGTTTCAGAAGGAAATGGTACTCTCGAAATGGTAACACCCTTTTATGCGGCAAACTCTTATGTCATAGGTTCCCAAGTTTATAAAAACTATGTGATGGGTTCTGACTCTTTGTGAGTTCCGAGTACCCCAAGCTTGTGTCATTATCTTTTCACCTCAAGTGGTCTCCGTTTCTTGCAGTTCCACAACACCTGTGGACTCTCACCTTACATGTAAGCAGTAAAAGGGGAGCCCAAAAGATTATTAAAAGGCCAAGTAAAGATGTTTTAAACTGTCAGTTACTATAGGTTCCAGTTTTGTTGGATTGTATTCCAGTTCTTCACCATACCTTAGGGGACACAAAGGGAATTCCATATGGTAGTGTGTAGGGTTTCTTGGGGTTTTTATTCCTATCAATTTGCTGTTTTTAATGTGTATACAATGTATGCCTATTTTGTAAGCTACTTTTCTGTAAAAATGATGTGTACCCAAAGGTAGTGCAACCTTAAAAACCCTAAGGTAGTTAATTACCAACTCATAAATGTATTGTATTGTAACTAAATTTGGTTAAAGTAAACAAATGTGTGAAATTAAACTTGGAAACTTGGAAAGGCAATAACCCAGACATATAGGCTCTCTTTCTGCACAGAGATTGACAATTGAGGAAAATTAGGAAAAGATGAAGAGATTTGCAAATGTTGAGAAGAAATTGTATTGACTGGTATGTAGTGGAAATGAGGGGAGAGCACATGGGGGAACCAGGTAAAAGACAAGATTGGTAAAAGGAAGATATCAGCCACATGAGAGGAGACTTGCACACAGGGAAAATGGGTAAACATTACCACAGGGGAATGGGGGATAACAGGCAAGAGATTGGCAAATCAGTGGAAATAAAATATTATGGTGGAAATCAGAGGAAAGGAAAAGGGATTGTCAGCCAGGAATCTTGTGCCTTCACATAGTCTCACAATTCCTTGGTAATCTACTCCTGGTGGTATCTAAGACTACAATTACCCCGGATTGATTACCTCAGAAATCAAATCGGATCAAACCGGTTAAAAACACCAAAAGGTAGTATTCACTGCATTTGTATAAATCCTCAGTGTTAGATGAAGTGTATAGTATTACTCCAAGAATCTGTATATATCTGAGCCTGACAGCTTAAGTCCCTATACTGGCAGCATTGACATGGAGTGTACTATCCCCAGAGTCAGACCGGGCTGGGGGGACACCGGGAAAAAACCCGGTAAGTAGGTGTGGCATTATAGCAGGAAGCTGCTATAATGAAAAAGCCAAGGTAAGTAGGTGTGTTCTACCACATTTTCATTTTCCTTGTTATAACACTGTAAAATGCAAATAATATTAAAGGAGAAGGAAAGTCTTCTTGCACTTGGGGTTGCCAAATGTTAGCCATTTTAGTTCGACTTACCTGGAACCCGGCCGGTGCTTCTTTAAGCAGAAAACTGCACCGGCCCGGCGTTATATCATTGAGCACCACCGAGCGATCCTCTTCCAGTTTCTTTAACTAAAACGTTGCCTATTTCGTTCTACTGCGCATGCGCCTGCCCCAGGAAATTTGAAGAAAGAAGAAGCTGGAAGAGAATCGCTCTGTGGTGCTCACTGGTATAACTCCAGGCCAGTGCAGTTTTCTGCTGATAGGAGCAGAAGGTAAGTAAATACAATCACTTAGGGGTGCCTAACATTGGGCACCCCCAAGTGCAAGACGACTTTCCTTCTCTTTTAAGTCATGTGTAGTTGATTTTGATTCCCGGAGACCATATGGACTGTGTTTCTCCTGAATGTCCTGTATTCTGTCTGACTTATCAGGTTCTTCAATTGAATTATACCAATAAGCAATTTTAGTGAATTATGGTTTACATAAGGAGGGTTGGCCTCTGGATAAACAACAGCATATCCAGAAAAAAAATTTATGTTCGTAATAAAATAATAATAGGCAGTTGAGCAAATACTCGCTTGATCTGTCACCTGCTTCAAACTCAGCTGTTTACGAACCTCTTCTTTCATTTGCAGTTTAACTTAAAATGAGCTTTAAATAGGAGTTAGACTGCACACTTAAATGACAACTTGCAGTTAGTCTTTGGGGTTAATTTACTAATGGAGGGGCAAAGGGCAAAAAATTCAGGCTTAAAGTGTGTTTTGCAGTTCTTTTCACACCAAAATAGAAACATAACATCCGGCCTGGGTTTGAACCAGTGATCTGCTGGTTGTTATGCAGTCTCCTATACTGTACCTCTGCTCCTGGTTCACTTTTACAGGTATAGAATCTGTTATCCAGAGTTTATCACAAATATGCGTTTCGAGAGTGTGGTTGCTCATATCCAAAACAAAACCCCTAGATTTTTAGCTATATGGGCTCCCTACGAACGCTTAGGTAAACCAGCTGATTTATAATTTGCACTTAATAAAACGGGTATGAAGGTGAGAGGGATACTACTTAATCTTTGTGCTGAGGGTGGGACTGAGATCCATTTCGAGATATAATGGCATGATTGGGCCAATGCCCGAAAAAGGCATCAGTTTCCCAAGAACAATATATTGAATACACAGAAGGAATAAGTAAAGGTAGACCAGTTGATGTTATTTAAATTAATTTCTTGTTTAACTGACATTACAGTATGCAACAGTATTTACAAATGGATAACAAAATACATTGATAATGTCATTGTTGTAAAGTGTGAAAGGGACACTGTGTGTATCTATGCAATGTTTTCTTATGCAACTGATGTAAACTTGATTTTATCCAATAAAAAAATCCAAGTTACAAAAAAAAAAAAAGAATCTGTTATCCAGAAAGCTGCAAATTACGGGAAGGTTGTCTCCCATAGCCTCCATTTTAATAAAATAATTCAAAATTTAAAAGAAAGATTTCATTTTTCTCTGTAATAACAAAACAGTAGCTTGTAGTTGAACTAAGATATAATCCTTATTGGTAGGAAAATAATCCTATTGGGTTTATATAATATTTACATGATTTTTAGAAGACTATGGGTTAAACAACACGAGAGATTTTGATCAGATTTTGTGGGTCAGATTCTATCTGATCTTGCCATGCAATAGCACGCAACACCATTGGATTTTGTAGGATGCTACGAAATCTGATCCTCCACAGCTGTAATGTAATGTCGGATCAGATAAAGTTGGATGGAGTATTTTGTTCGTCAATGTATTTCAACAGTCAATGTATTTCAATGAGAAAAAAAGTCTTTCAGCATGCTGCATTCCCATTTGATTCCCATCATGTTTCATGTAGTCTACCCATCAAATTGTTGTATCAGCCCCATTATATTTTAATCCATGCAACTACATCGGACTCTATTAACAGGGGATGACACATGGGAATGCCCCTTGGCTTTGTCATATTATAGCATGTGTTAAAGGAGAAGGAAAGGTTAAAACTAAATAAGCCTTATATATTTAGGTCCACCTAAATATACCAGTAAACCCTCAAAGTAGTACTCTGTCAAAAGAAACACCACATTTCTTTCCTTCTATTGTGTACACCTGGGCTTCTGTATCAGACTTCCTGCCTTCAGCTTAAACCTCCAGGGCTAGGGCTTGAGCATGCTCAGTTTGCTCCTCTCTCCCCCCTTCCTTTTCCCACCACCCTCCTCCCCTCCCTGCTGTAATTTGAGCCCAGAGCTATGAGTGAGCAGGGAGAGACTCAGGCAGGAAGTGATGCCACACCAAGCTAATACTGCAGCTGCTATCCTAAACAAACAGAGAGCTTCTAGAGCTTTTTACTCAGGTATGGTAAAACATTCTACAGAATAAATATAGCATTCTAGCTTGCACTATTGCAGCTAATCTATTGGCAATAAAATGCCTCAGTAGCTTTCCTTCTCCTTTAAAGGAAGGAGGCTAGAAATGTTGTACATACTGTTTTGGACTTCGGTACCAGCCCAAGACAACCACAGCCCTTTATCAGGGAATATCTGTGCCTCTGAAGATGCCCCAGTAGCTCCCCATCTTCTTATCTGCGGATTCACTGCACAGGCTATGCACTGCTGTGAGTTTAGGGACCAACTCACAATATAAATGTCACAATATAAGACTGATTAGTAATTAATACAGATAATTACTACATGGCAGCACAGAACTAGTGCAACTAGCATCAGAATTTAATACTCGGCCTTGTAGCATCAGCTTATATTACAGTCCAAACTCATTTTATGCTGGATAATTTGCAACTGCCTACTAAACTTAGCTTCTCAAGAGCTGCTCAGAGCATATGAGTGTCACAGACACTTTCCAAGATGGTGACCCCCCTGTGACAAGATTGAAGTCCTGGATCATTACTGCTATTGACAAGCTGAAACTTTAGATTGGTACAATGAGTTCAGTATATAAAATATGGCATTGTTAGCCATATTCATTTTACGGTTTAGTTCTCCTTTAAGTACAATGCTCCCATGTGTCCAAGAGTTCTGCACTCTGCACCTTACACTGGATTTTTAATCCAGCTCAAGGTGCAGAGCGCAGCAGATTCCATGGGTTATCGCACTTTTAGGATTAGTAAATAATTCCTATTTCCATAATTTTAGGTGGTTTTTAACCTTTATATCCTCTCTATTCCATGACATGTATAACAGCACTTATTCATCATGCATGCCGTTATATGGTCAAGGAACTCCTTGTTGTATATATCCCTATATTTTTTAAATTCAGGCCAGGTTTTATTGATACAGCAAAGTGTACATGCAATATACAATATCCCTATATTTTTCAATGGAGGGGTACATAATTCTCTATGCATTTTACAACAGAGTTTCATGTATAAACACTATAAATGACACAATAGCACTCACCCATCAGCCTCATGGTCAAGGTCAAGGAACTCCTTGTTGAATATATCCCATTCAGGCCAGGTTTTATCGATATAGCAAAGTGTACATGCAATATACAATATCCCTATATTTTACAATGGAGGGGTACATAATTATCTATGCATTTTACAACAGAGGTGACATGATTCATGTTTAAACACTAGGAATAACATATTTTGGCATTGCTTATTCTGCATGTGAAGCTCTGTCTATCTGCATATTTGTTTATAGTCACAAGTAAAAGCAACTACATTGATTTTACTGTCTGATGAAATATGCAGTGTATCTGAAGTGAGTAGGTGGTCTGCAAATGTATTATTCATCTAATACACAAAAGCCGTGAATATCTTGTAAATTATATCCTTATAAACGGTGAGTAGTGATGTCATCTGTTATAAACGGTGAGTAGTGATGTAATTTCTGTCACATGACTCACTAAAATTTGTGTATTATAATTAATAAAGTACCCCCAGTTGTAAAATATGAGGATATTAGAAGTTACCTCGGAGTTCCATGACCTGTATAAAAACACTCGGCCTTCGGCCTCGTGTTTTTATATGGTCATGAAACTCCTCGGTAACTTATAATATCCTTATATTTTACAAGAGGGGATACTTTATTCACTATATATTGTGTCACATTAGGGCAATTTGTAACTACACCCCCACAGCACCCTATATAATCCTCATCCTCATATAATTCACATTTGGCTTGATAAAGGGTCCTGGAGGGCCCGAAACATTGCCCCTGTATTGTATGTTTATGGGCTAAATAAATCACTAACCACAGTGTGCATATGGATTTCTTCTTCTGTATGTACCAGCTGACCCAAAGCAGGTGAGGGTCTTCCAGTATTAGCACCAGAGAACTACACAGGTATATTTAACGTGGGTTGAGCATTCCAAACTCCGAACATTAGGGCAATGAGACACGGGGCAATTTGGCAAAAATGCCAAAATGCATTGTCATTGCCTGCAAAGTAAATGACAGATGGTAAATTACTCAAATTACATAATTGTGCAGAAATACCTTCAGATTGGGATTTTTTTTAACATTTGTACACCATTTGCACCAACCCCATTTCAGCATGACATGAAGCTAACTCTTTTTGAACTGCTGAATTCAGCCTGCATGGGTGCTGAGATAACACTGGGAGGTATTTGAAACCTCCCATTGGGACATTGGTAATGATAGTGACAAATCCCTATTATTAACAGGAACATGTCAGGCAAGGATATGCACCACCTCCACCATTGTAGGGAAATTGTATTTTTTAAATGCTCCACAGACAAGTGGTTCCCTTTAAAGCCCTGGCAATTTGTTAATCCAAATATTAAACCATTTACCAGCACCTTCTACAATGATGGATGTTAGTGATTTGTTTGGACAAAGCTGAAGCTAATGCAAGTGCTCAAATTCTTGTGCTTATTGCAGATGATCAGCCTAGTTTAAAAATTGCCCAGGCCCATGACTATCTTTTGGGGGGATACCCCTCAGGTACCTATGTGGTAAATTGAAAAAAATACCACTGCCTGACACTTGCTGCAAATCTGGCAACAGATTTTAGGGAAAAAGTGGTACAGGTATGGAATCCGTTATCCTGTTATCAAGAAAGCTCCAAATGATGGAAAGGCCATCACCCACAGGGGCAAATTTACTAAAGAGCGAAGCGAAAATTCACCAGCATGCATCATTTCGGTACTTGGCCGATTTTCTAACGGTCTCTGGCGTAACTTCGCTAGCGAAGGAGATAGACTCTACCGGTACTTTGATCCCTAACACCTGGCGAATTTGCTCTCTGGCATATGGACGTAACTACGCAAATTCACTAAGATGCGGAATTTACTGAACGTTACCTCTTCACCACCTCAGACCAGGCGAAGTGCAGTAGAGTAGATAGGACTTCCTCAAAAAATAGTTAAACATTTTTCTAAGTCCCAAAAAAACGATAGCATCTTTTCCTTTTTCAGGGTGATAGGCTGAAAAATAGCGTATTTTTTTGGGGGGGGGGGTATCCGGCTTCCTCCCTACATTTCCTAACATATGGCACATAAACTATACACTGGGCTCATGTGTAGGTCAATATAACAACTTTATTTTATTCTATTACGTTTCCCGGGCTTGTGTAGTGTAATGTATTTGCTGCAACATATACGTTCATTGAACTTTAACTTCTCGCTGTATGCAAATTAGCCAACGCTAGAGCAACTTTGCTTCGATTGGCGCAGTAATGCTAACTTTGACTAACGCAACTTTGACTAATTTTAGTGAATTAGCGTTGTCCTGGCGAATCTACGCCTAGCGAAGTGTTGTGCTGTGAGCGAAGCCGTCGCTGCCGAATTTTCAGAGGTTAGTGAATTTGCCCTACAGACTCTATACATAGGGGCAAATTTACTAAAGGGCGAAGTCATTTTGGTACTTCGCCGATTTAATAATAGTCGTTAGTGAAGGAGATAGACTCTAGCGGTACTTCGCAACCTAACGCCTGGCGAATGCACATAACTATGCAAATTCACTAAGACGCGGGTTTTACTAAACATTACCACTTGCGCCAGACTTGCCTTCAACACCTCAGACCAGACGAAGTGCAATAAAATAGAATAGACCTCCCTCACAGTGCTGGCAGGGACAATTTTTAAAAAAATAAAAAAAACGACTTTTACCCTCAACCAGAGTGTGGGCTCTATTAGCCTACACCTTTGGTTGGGGAGAATATTTTTGCCCAACAGGTGCCCTTTAAATGAGAAACAAACCCCTTATTGAAAAAACCCTACCCCCCACATAGACCCCCCTCCCTAGCTGCTACCCTGGATAAATGCCCCTAACTTTTTACTTAACCCACGGTGCAGATTCAGGGATCGCAGTTCACAGCAGCAATCTTCCGGGTCTTCGGTAGGGTTGCCACTTTTTCTATAGGTGGGAGGGGGCGGGAACAAAAGGGGTGGGCCATAATGTCAAAAGGGGCGGGGCCACAGCATGGGGAACCGAAGACTGAAGAGAAAAGGTAAGTTACAGGGGATTGGGGGCAGCAGGCTGAGGGCTCTTTTTGAAGGGTATTACAAATTTACTGGCAGCTACATTGCTGGTAAATGTGTAATACCGGCCCCGGCCTTGGCAGGTGTTTTACCGTCTAGGCTGGTAAAATACCGGCCGGGTGGTAACCCTAGTTTTCGGTAATCTGAGACTGCAACAACTGCGCATGCACCAAAATTGCAGAAGTGCCGGAAGAAGACACGAAGACCTGGAAGTTGGCTGCCGTGAACTGTGATCCCTGAATCTGCACCCAGGGGTACAGTGTTGTACTGGGACACCAAGGCCCACCCAAAAAGCTTAGACCAGGGGTGCTATTATTCTTCCTCTTCTCACTCAACCTCTGTTTGCCTATTCTGTTTTCTTTACATACTATAACCTATTATAATACACAAAAGCCATGAATATCTTGTAAATTATATCCTTATAAACGGTGAGTTCTGATGTCATCAGTTATAAACGGTGAGTTCTGATGCCATTTCGGTCACATGACTCACTGAAATTTGTGTATTATAATAAATAAAGTACCCCCAGTTGTAAAATATGAGGATATTAGAAGTTACCTCGGAGTTCCATGACCTGTTTAAAAACACTCGTCCTTTGGCCTTATGTTTTTATATGGACATGAAACTCCTCTGTAACTTATAATATCCTTATAAGAGGGGGTACTTTACCCACTGACAACAGGGCCCACCGGGAGTTATCCTGGTGGGCCAGTCCGACACTGGAGAGCTAAGTAAAAAGTTAAGGGCATTTCCCCAGGGTAGCAGCTAGTCTGGGGGGGGGGGGAGGAAGGGGTCTATGTGGGCTAGGGGGTAATTTTAATAAGGGGTTTGTTTCTCCTTTAAAGAGCAATTCCTCCTTATTAGCAAAACTGTAATGACACATAAAACCTGACCCTAAAACCCCCAGAAATGTGTTCAAACTTACAATAACCTGCCAAATTTTGTAAAATGAACATGGTAATAAGGGGTGTGACCATAAAATGGGTGTGGTCAAAAAAAATCGCCAGTTCTGTCCAGCAAATCTTTTCGTCCCTCTTTCTATTTTCCAAATGTTGGGAGACAAAAATGTTTTTTGGATGCCTTTTAAATTATGTGCTTTGTCCTCAGGCCTGGATTTGTGCCACCAAGGCCTAGGCCGGCTGAATTTTAGGGGGCGGCATGCTGTCCAACCACACTCACATTGGTTCAGAAACACTGGGGATGCGCAGGAGATACGATAGTTTTTTAAACTTCCCGGGCGCCAATCCCCATTGCTCCTAAAATTTGGTGTATAAGGTGGCCATAGACGTAACAATTAGGATCTTTCTTGGAAAAGATCTTTCCAAGAAAGATTGTTTGTTTCAATACACACGTGTAGAGCTGAATCGTCAGATATACAGGTAGATATACGGGAAGGACCAATAGAATTCTACCTGTATCTGACGATTCAGCGACATCGCCAAACGAGCGGATCTTTCCCCGATATGCCACTAACGGCATGGCTATATCGGTGGTAATTCAAACGATCGAATTACGATACGCCAAGGGGCGCCGACGGGTCGGTCGGTTAAAAATCAAACCTTCCCGATCGATATCGTGGCCAGATATCGATCGGGAAGACCCGTCGGAAGCCCCCATACATACCTCCCAACATTTTGGAAGTAAAAAGAGGGACAAAACTTTTTTTCACGCACGTAGCGCAGCAATTTTGACCACACCCCTTTCTGTGGCCACACCCCCTAATTACCATGTTTGTTTTACAAAATTTGGCAGGTTATGAAAGTTTGAAAATATTTCTCCTAATCAGTGCTTGAATTGGGAACAAAAAGGTGAAGGGATGGTGTATGTGTGATGTGCAGCCCCGCCCACAGAAATGGTCTGGTACGAGGAAAGATGTGGCGCGCGCAGCGCGCCCCGAAAATTTTTCTGGTGGTCACGCCCCCTTTTGTTGCCACGCCCCCAACTAAATCAGGATGGCGTCGTGGCAATTTCATGTATAAATATCCCCAGAACCCATAGCAGGGAGGCACATAGACAATTTCATATATAAATGAATGCAGCCTGCCAGGAATTGTACTCACACATGGTAAAAAGCTGTAGTCATTCCTCTGTCCTGCTATATATCATGCTTTGATCTCCCTCATTGTGTCTCTGTCCTGGCCACAAATCAAGTTGAGATCTTGCTCCTCTAAAGTGAGTATTTTACTTCTGTGCTCCCACCTCAGTCTTTGTACTTTTCATTCTTCGCTCTCTGACTTCTGCATTATTTAATACTATAGTTCACTGTTCATTTTCTATGAGGTACCCATTTTAACTTCCTGCCCATAATGTTTTACATAATACTGCAAACTTCCAGCCAATATCCTTTTAATTATTTAATTTTAACCAATCTTGTTTAAGCAGGCATTTCTAATATTTAAAAGAGCCATGTTTTTTTTTGTCCAGCCAATCAGACAGGCAAAGTTCATATTGGCCTGCATTTGGACTTACAAGTTAGTTAAATTACTTATGTTCCTATTTAATTTAAATACTAATCTTACCATTTATTAATCGTTGGCTGTAATAAAAAATATATAACGAAGTGGCTTTTTTAAAAATTGGAAATGCCTGCTAAAACAGGATTTGTTAAAATGACATGGAAAAGGAGCAGTGAGTGAAATATAGTATGAAATAAGGCTGAAGTCAGAGGAAGAATATAGAAATGTACAGTGACTGAGGGGGGAGGTTAGAGCACCAGAGTGAAATATGTGCTTTGCAGAGGAGCACTAAATAACAAGTACAGAGAGGGGGGAGGGAGGTTTGAGGAAGGAGATATGAAAAAGGTATGGAGGGGCAAGGAAGGAGAACAAAGAACTAAAGTGGGAAGAGGAGACAGTGTCGGACTGGGACACCAGGGGCCCAACCAAAAACCTTAGACCAGGGGCCCACCATGAAACCTTAGACCAGGGGCCACTCTCAGTACTATTATTCTTCCTCTCCTCACTCAAACTCTATTCTCCTAGTCTCTTTAGTTATACATACTATAATCAATTATTCCATCTATTTAGCCTCTTTGTTCTCATAGCAATAGGGAATGACCATGAAATAGGCCAAAAGTTTAGCAGCATGAGGGCCCACTGACACCTGGGCCCACCGGGACTTTTCCTGTTATCCTTATGGGCCAGTCCGACACTGAGAGGAGACTGAAAAGCACAATGACTGAGGGGGAGCACGGATCACAGAAGTAAAATACGCACTTTGCAAAGAAGCCGAGATCGCAACTTGATTTGTGGCCAGGACGGAGACATCACAACGGGTTAGATCAGCGCATTATAAATGGCAGGACGGAGGAGTTAGTACACAAACACAATGCAGGATTCAATTCGGATCCGTAACAATCTGTACTGATAGCATGTAGTCAAAGTAAATAAAGTGATTCCTACATTGCCGTTTTTGGAGGCGAGTGGATTCCACTCTGCAGGCTGTTACTTACACTGGGGCTTCTCTTCCTTTCCCTGCAGCAGCGCATCAATACTGCTGGTACCTGTTAACTCGGCTACTACAGCTGAAATCGGGTAACTCTGCCTGACTGCATATGGGCACTCACTGCTCCTGCAACCAAACTGCCCCCCCGTCGGACTAGACCAGCGGGAATTGGCTCTTTTGGGCCCTCCAACCCAGACCCGCTCCCTGCACTCCTGCCTACTTACCTCCCTTGCTGATCGCTGCAACACGAAGGAAACTGTGGCGCGCAGGGGGGGATTGGCGAGCTGAATGGGTGTCCCTGAGGTGGGTTGCAGCTGGGAATGGTGTGGGGGCCGCTGTGCTGCAGGTCCGGTGGGCCCTGGTCCCCCACAGTCCGACGCTGAGTCCAGACAGGTTCTCCCGGCCAAATTTCACTTTCATTTTGCGCGCGCTTAAGAAGAACTGTGCAGCAATTGGAGGGGAGGCAGGTTCAATGTGTACACTGGTCCAAGCACTGCCAGCCTTTATAGGGAGCTTAAAGCAGGACAGTACAAGCATGGACGCTTGAAGTGACGTAAAAAAAATGTCAGCACAGAAAAGCTCCGGTATGCAAAATCTTTGCATCCCGCCCGGCGGGATGCAATTTGGTGAAAAAAAGAAGTGGCGGCATGGCATCCCGCCGCATCCCGCCCCAATTCAAGCACTGCTCCTAATCTAAACTGTGTTTTTGTCTCAAAATTGTTACAAAGTATCTTATTTGCACCTGTTAGCTGTTCTGGGCTCTCTGCTAAAAGCCAATTAAGTGAGAAACTTTGTTTCTTTTTCTGGCTGTTCAGTGCAGAGAAAAGAGGGACTTTCCAGTACAAATGAGGGACTGCGGGTTGAGCTGTCAAAAGAGGGACTGTCCCTCCGAAAAAGGGACAGTTGGGAGGTATGCCCATACACAGGCAGATAAGCTGTCAAATTGGTCCAAACGACCGATATCGGCAGCCTTATCTGCCCGTGTATGGCCACCTTAACAATGGGCGATGTTTGGGTCCCTTCAAAGGCACCCGATCAAAATTTTCCGTCCAGCCCGATCGACGAGCTGACCGATATCGCTCTTTTTCCACCATACACGCACCGAATATCGGACGAAAATTAGTTTCATAAAATATTATCTGTGCGTCTATGGCCACCGGGAGGGGACAGGGGCACCAAACGACAGCAGGCCTAGGGGTGCCCGCTATGTAAAGGCAGCCTTTGTAGCCTGCAGATGGTTTTCAAGGGTCACTGACCCCGGCAACAGCAAGAAAACCCTAGCAACCAGATAGGACCTGAAAACTGAAGCTTCAGAGACCGACAAAACATAATGTAAATATTTAATAAAAACTGAAAAAAGAAGACTCGTTGCAAACTGTTTAGGGATTCTTTGTGCCAAACTAAATTCTGAGCAATAGTTTTAGGGTGAACGATTTTTTAACAATCTATGTCAGTGTTTCTTTATTAAACAGCTCAATTTCTACTTTACAATTCTAGTAATAAAGTAACAGGGCCTGTCAAGAACAAATAACCGAATATAAACGCCTAACACGCATTCTAATACTAAAGGGAAAGCCGCTGCCGGATACACGTAACATTACCGCGCCACCTACTTCCGGCGCGCTCAGTGCTCACATGTGCTGTTCCTGTGCACAGTTCCAGGGCTGGTGTGGATAGAACGTTCCTATACTCCGGTTGTGACACCGCTACCATGGGGAAGACTGCAGGGAAGAAGAAGGGGAAGGTCCCCGCGGCAGCAGCCCGAGTTGTAGCCCAGAAAGCCCGCACGGAGATCAGGGATAACCCTTTTGAGGTGAAGATAAACAGGCAGAAATTTAACGTGCTGGGAAGAAAAACTGGGAAACACGACGTGGGACTGCCCGGGGTCTCCAAGACCAAAGCCCTCAAGAGGGTAAGAGAGGGGGATCTGTGGGAGCCGGAACATAAAGCTTGTCTGGAGGCTTTAAGTTAACTTTTACTTTGTCATAGAATGACCAGCAACTTTTCAATTAGTCTTCATGTTTTTTTTTATTTCATTTTTAAATTATTTGCCTTCTTCATCTGACTCCTAGCTGTCAAAAGGGGGTCACTGACCCCATCTAAAAATACAAATGCTCTGTAAGGCTACACATTTATTATTATTATAATTATTCTTAATTTTTATTACTCATCTTTCAATTCAGGCCCTTCCCCTTCTGATATGGCAGTGTTTTATTCAGATTAATTCATGGTTGCTAGAGTAATGTGGAACCTAGCAACGCTGTATCTTTTATATGCTGAGCCTTCTTGACAGATAGTCACAGTGTCAACTATATGTGTCTGATACTTTAGTTTCCTTCACTGCACACCAGCATGGATTTGGGGGCAAGATGCTTAGGGGCAAGTTATAATGATATATTCACCTGAATAAAAAGGAACAGTGCAACATAGTTGATGCATTTGTCAAGCTCCTTCTCCTTGAATTAATCCCTCCTTTTACAGTAGTGGTGTTGGACTTTTTCAGTTTACATCCCATTTAAAGATCTAAACTATGGTTAGGGTGGCCCTTAGCTATATATCCATGTTTTAGTCATTCAAAAAAGATTTAGGCCGCTCCAAACTCGCCCCCTGTGTGTTCTTCTTATTGTAGCTCCATTTTTTAGTTGTTGTGATCCGGGTGCTCTGCTGTCAGCGTCCCCACTGAAATAGTAATTGCTCAAGGAATGGAAAGGCGGCACTCCTGTAAGATAAAAAAGGTGGTTTATTCCAACAGGTCACTGACCAGCATCACCTGACGCATTTCGGAAGTAACTCACTTCCTATAGCCTATGATTAAGGGAGTTACTTCCAAAACGCGTCAGGTGATGTTGGTTTGTGACCTGTTGGATTAAACCACCTTTTTTTCTAACCTGAGTACCACCTTTACATTTTTAGAGCAATTTTTAGTCATTCAATCACACTTCCAATAATATCTAGAGCAATAAATACATATTCACCTCAGATATGAACCAAACTGACCTTCGTGCTGGGCTCTTTAGGTGCAGGTCTAAGGATTCAAAATAGGCCCTGGCATTCCACTTACACAGAGGTTCAAACAGCCCCCCACCCCACTAAATAGTGGCTTTCTATGGCATCTTACAGCAGCCCTTCTGGGATTTGAACCCTCAGAACCCTCCTTCTTAGCAAAGCAAATAGGCATTCTAAACAATTCTCTCCTGGCCTTTAAGCTGAGCCTGATGTCCCATTTCTATCACAAAACAAGAGACCTGCGGCACAACTGTTGCAATTGAATAAGTGATTAGTATTTATTCATCTCATAAAAAAACGGCAACGTTTCGGGCCTCCACTGTGCCCTTTATGGAGGCCCGAAACGTTGCCGTTTTTTTATGAGATTAATAAATACTAATCACTTATTCAATTGCAACAGTTGTGCCGCAGGTCTCTTGTTTTGTGATACACAATTTTTGGGCTTTTTGGGCAGTATTGAGCCCGACACCTGAAGGCACCTGACACCAACCCGGTGATACAGACCTGTGACAGCACTCCAATCTTGGGATTTGATGTCCCATTTCTAGTCCTCTAAAGGCCAGAAGGATATGCAGTTGATGCTAAAGTGGTCCATGCTTCAATAGTGTATGTTCCAAATACATGAAAAAGGGCTGGCTTTGTTTTGCAGCGCAAGGAAACAATTCTAGTGGAATACCAGCGGCGAGGGAAAGTCAGTGTTTTTATGGACAAGCGGTTTGGGGAATATGACACAAAATTAACCCCAGATGAAAAGATGATGAAGAGATTTGCTATGGAACGGCAGGTAAGGATCATTTATTATCATGTTTCTGTTTTTCACTTTTCCTGTTAATTATGACTCTGTTTCCAAGTTGCACATATAAATTGTCTGATTCTTGTATTGAAATTTAAAATTGTCACTCATTGTGCTAGGCAGCTCTTGGTTTTATGCTCTATGCAGTCCTTTAATATTCCCCAAAATTTGTTTACTATGTCTAAAATGATGGAGCATCGGTGGCACCTTCATACTGTACATCAGGGACATCGATCGCAGTCTACCAGTAGATCCCCGTCATGTTCCCAGCAGACCGCAACCTGGGGCCTGGCTTCGGAGCAAGAGAGAGCTGGCTGGGCTCAGTGCAGAGTAGATGGGCGGGCTGAGGGGAAGGGACATGGAGGGTAAGGAAGGCGGGCTACAGGCACAGGGAAGGAGGGCAGGCTGCAACAAGCACAGACCCGGAGGTCAAGGAAAGGAGGGCAGGCTACAAGCACAGACAGAGGGTAAGGAAGGGAGGGCTGCAACAAGCACAGAAACTGGGGCGAAGGAAGTTAGGGCTGCAACAAGCACAGACACTGAGGGACATGAAGGGTGGGCAGGCTACAGACAGGGACAGAGGGGAAGGAAGGGAGGGGTGAGAGCAGCAAGCACTTAGGGCAAAAGAGCGTGTTCAGACTTTCATAACCTGCCAAATTTAGTAAAATGAACATGGTAATTAGGGGCTGTGGTCACAAAAATGGGCGCGTTCAAAAATTGCAGCAGGTTATCAAGGTAGATTTCTTGATGGGGGCCAGTTGTCGAGAGTAGATCCCAGTGTAATAGTCTGGGCACCCCTGCTGTACATACTTCTAGTTAATTGTAAACTGTCAGTATTGTAAAACAATTCTGCTGGTGGCGGATGCTACATGTTGTAATTCTGTCACAACTGTAGAAATCAAACTGTTGAAACTCAGAACTGAAGGGAAACTGGAATGTGCTTACAATGTGATTAGTGTTGATTTGAACCACCACCATATTGTTTTGATTATGTACCCTAGAGAAGCACAGAGAAGAAAAATTTGTACAACCTAAATGAAGAAGAAGAGCTGACACATTATGGGCAGTCACTGGCAGGTCTGGAAAAACTAAATGATGCAGTAGAGAGTGACAGTGACTCCGAGGAACGTGGAGCTTTGTCAGGTAACTGCTGACACATTTGTCTTGTGTAATCAGGGTAACTGGCTACATATAGGTTTTCTACCTGGCCATTGAATGGACTTCAGTCTTATGAAGAGGCAAGAAAAATAACAGATAGGAAGGATGGTTTTTGCTTCATAAAAGTTGGCATCTTTAGTGGCACAACATTAGAATTAAGGGATACTGTCATCAGAGTGATTTATGCTTAATAATAACCTATAAAACTGTTATTTTGCTTGTGGGATTTATTTTTCTGATTGTCACCTGCACAGTTAGAGCTCATGGCAGTAGCTTAGTGAACAATTGTTAACAACATTGCTACCAATCTGATAATCAGGAGTGCTGTGTCAATGGGCCGAGTTGAGAAACTCGCCTCAGACGGCAGTGCCCCATAAGTTACCAGGGGCAGCAGTTCCTGGTAACTTTAAAAGGGGTTGTTCACCTTCCAACACTTTTTTCAGTTCAGTTGTTTTCAGATAGTTCAGAAATAAAGACTTTTTTCAATTATTTTCCATTTTCTATATGTGACCGTTTTTCTAATATTGAAGTGTAAAGTCTTATTTTTCACCTTTCTAAAGCACCTCTGGGAGGGGATACATTTCTTATATTTGGGGTTCATTAGCAGCTGCTCTTAGAATTGATACAATAATTGCCAATATTCCAGAGATGTTGCTGAAAAATGTATCAACCAAAATGTTGCAAAATTTAGAGTCTGCACCTGAATAACTGAGCAGCCAGACTCAAACACCAGAGACAGGGACATTAAACTTTAAACTTAGATTTTGGAAAAACTGTAAAAAATAAAAGATGGAAAGTAATTGAAAAAAGTCTTTATTTCTGGAGAACCACCTGAAAATAACTCAACTAAAAAGTGGAAGGTGAACAACCCCTTTAAAGCCAAATTTCTGTTTTTCAATCCGGAAATCCGACTTATAGTGCAGAGAATGCAATTGCACTCATGAAGTGGAGCCCACTGACCCTTTCCAGACCCGAAAATGGGACTGCCGTGGGGAGACTCAGACTGACGGCCACCTTGGGCGGCAATATGCCAAGGATCACTGTTGCTGCTAGTCATCACAAAGTATTAGTTAGCTGATATTAGCAACATTTTAATTTTCCAATCAAATACCGCTTTATTTCACTTCCATTTACAAAATATATTTGTGCTGCATTGCTGCCCCCTTGTGGGAAATCATGCGCCTCACCTCAAATGTTAGGAACATTTTTTTTTTAAATAAATGCATAGCACCAGGTCTGGACTGGGGATACATTTTAGGTACACAGAAGCTCAAACTGCACTTCACAGGCCCAATAAATCATGAGTAGCATCTATGACATCTTACAGCAGCCCTCTAGCATTTGCCAGAATACACATATTGTCAGTCTGAGGTCTCAAAATATTTGGAGTTAAATTTTTTTTCTTTTAGAAGATAGTACCATTGCTTTGTACACTTGAATTACTGTTCTGCTGAAGCATATGTTATTATTGGCATGAAATGATCGTGTGTGATTTTGAAAATGTGCAGCATGGGAGTGTTTTACACGTTTCAGGAATAAAGGAAGGGAGTATTTGCTATTTAGAGATGCATTCTTAATATAAATAATTAAAAGCTACATTTTATTACTACCCTTTCTGCAAAACGTTGGCCTACTCCTGAAAAATAGTACCCTTTTTCTCTATTGTTGTAAAATATTAAGTAGACTCTGGAGCACCCTCCTTTTACTTCCAGTAGGTACATTGTGAAATGAATGTTTGTGTGCAGACTGACCCCTCACTTTGTACCAATTGTAAACACAGATGAGAGAATGATCACTAGAGCTGCATGTCTTTAAGATGGTATAATGCAGTGCTATCCATTTGAATAATAAAAAGAGCATGTGAATTTGAAAAAAACACATTGTTTTATATTGGGAAGCTCATGTTTGAATTAGGTGTTTTATGCTCTACCTAAAAAAAAAAAAGCAAATTTCATGCAGCTAAAATCTTTCTACCTATATGATCATGTCACTGATACAAACTTTTCTTCCTTCCTGTAACTCCAGCTGAACTGACTGCTTCCCATTTTGGTGGTGGCGGTGGCCTGCTTAGAAAAAAAACCCAGTCTGATCAAAAGGACGAGGAGGCTGAGAAACCAAAGAGTCGTAAAGAGCTGATTGAGGAACTGATCGTAAAATCCAAACAGGAAAAGGTTTGTCAAGGCTTTTTTTTTTTGGTTCATCCAAAAGCCTCCAATAAAGCAGGGTTTATGTTCTTCAAGGCTGTTCTTGCCATGATGCAGGGTAAGAACCTTTCCCAGATAGCAGTGAGCAGGCAGTTACTAGGGGTGTCAAAAATCCGCAACTGGTTATTTTGAAGGGGAAGGAAATCTACCGAAGCAGATTATTGTCAATAGATTAGCCACAATAGGTCAAGCTATAACACTATATGTATTCTGCGGAATGCTTTACCATACCTGAGTAAACCGCTCTAGAAGCTCTCTGTTTAGGATAGCAGCTGCCATATTAGCTTGGTGTGACATCACTTCCTGCCTGAGTGTCTCCCTGCTCACTCATAGCTCTGAGCTCAGATAACAGCAGAGAGGGGGGGGGGAGAGGAAGAGAGGAGCAAACTGAGCATGCTCAAGCCCTAGCCCTGGATGTTTATACAGAAGCCCATGAGTACACAATAGAAGGAAAGAAATGCTGTGGTTTTTTTTTTGACAGAGGACTCAGAGCAGCATTACTTTGAGGGTTTACTGGTAAATTTATATAGACCTTTCTGATAAAGCTTACTTAATTTTAGCCTTTCCTTCTCCTTTTAAGAGTCAGATTTACATTGTTGGAAATGAAAAATCAGCTTTTCTAGTGCAGGGAGCGCAGTAGTGTTGCAGTTATTGCTTGACCTGCTCTGACATCAAAGAGCTCAGAGTGGGCAAAGGGTTGCGGCATCAGCCTCAGGCAGCAGCAGCAGTCCCAGAATCAGTGTTGCTGTTCCGGTGTAATTGTTGGAAACTTGTCACATATGGCTGTATATCTCAAGTTATTGCATTGGGAGAGTGTTGCATATGCAACACAACACAGGTGATTCTGAAGGTGTGTAAGCTGTATCATGCACCCTTCTCTTTTTCCATTATATTTTAAGTCCAGCTCTTGCATTCATCTCTTTTATCCACTTTCTCAGTGCTGACATAGTTCTGGGGCATTAACGATTTTTTGCTTTGTTTCTTAAGAGAGAAAGGCAGAGCCAAAAAGAGAAGTCAGTGGAACTAACGGAGAAACTCGACAATGACTGGAAAGCCATACAGGGACTCCTCTCACACAAAACACCAAAATCCGAGAGAAAGACAGAGGGAGAAAAGCCCAAGGTAAGCTCCTGGTCATCATTTGCATCCAGGTCTGGTTTAGGTTTTACTTGATGGCGCTCTATTATGTAACCATGTGAGTTTATAACGGATGGCGTATTTTTTTTAGCAAGGGAGAAAATACAAAGATACTGAAATGAATTGTAGAGTCATCATATAAAATAATATTTAGATGCTATCTGACACCCAAGAGAATTGTCAAAAATGTGGTGTCTACCAACCCTAATTGTTTTAGAGGTTGCCCCTAAAACAGGCTGGATGTATCACATCTGGGGGACGTGTGCTTACGTGATTTGATTCTGTGACCTGGGTATATAATGTTATTTTCTTTATTATTCATATAAATGTAAAGTAGGATCCATTGTCTGACTTACTAAATGGAAAGTGTATACGCTGCAACATAAACTACTCATGATGAACTTTTTGGCAGCACAGCAGACAATTGTCATGGTGTGGAAATTAATTTTTAGTTCACAGTTGATCGAAGTTGAGTTTTTTTTTTTTGCCTTCCTCTGTATCATCTAACATTTAAGCAGGTTTCATGTGGACAGGAACGTTTAAACTTATACAACTCTACGTTTATTATTCCCCCTGACCTTTCTGTTTCCCAATAGCCGGATCACTACGATAAGATTGTCCGGGAGCTGGGATTTGAGATGAAGGCTCAGCCCACAGACAGGATGAAGTCTGAAGAAGAATTGGCTAAGGAAGAGCAGGAACGCCTGCAGAAACTGGAGGTAACCAAGAGTTTTCATTTTAAAGGATCTCTTCAGTCAATGTAATAATGTGTATATTGCATTTACTTTGCTTATAAAAGGTATTTACAGTTTGCTTCTGTTGAATGGGGCACGGTACAACATTCCAGCTGATGCTTGCCATAGCACATGGGAGGTTTGATTGACTCTCAAAACAACTCCATACTCCCTACAAATAGTTTTTGTGCTGACTTCACTTCTGGAGGCAATCTGGAACTCTGCCGCACAGTTCATAAATCAGCTCCTTAGGCTCATTCCAAAGCCAACATTGTAGTCCAACACTATGGAAATTAATAGGAATGCATCGAATCCAGGATTCGGTTCGGGATTTGGGCTTTTTCAGGAGGATTCGGCCGAATCCTTCTGCACGGCTGAAGCGAATCCAAATCCTGATTTGCATATGCAAGTTAGGAGTGGCGAGGGAAATTATGAAATATGCAAATTAGGAGTGTGGAGGGAAAATTTAGTGACTTTTTTTGTCACATAACAAGGAAGTAAAAATGGTTTCCCCCTTCCCACCCCTAATTTGCCTATGCAAATTAGGATTTGGTTCAGTATTTGGCAGAGCCTTTATCGAAGGATTCGGGGGTTCAGCCGAATTCAAAATAGTGGATTCGGTGCATCCCTAGAAATTAAGGACCAGAAAACATTTTGTTTATAATTGTGGTACTACACCTGTACTACCATACTACTGTACAAGCAGGGCACTGAAATACAAAAAAACTTGTGTACGTTTTTCTGTTAGTGTACTTGTAACTTGAGTGTGCTTGTTGCTGCGGTCACATTGGTATGTGCTGCTGTGTATTGCTAATATAGTGAATAAAGTACCCCTTCTTAAAATATAGGGTATTGAAAGTTACTGAGGAGTTCCTTGACCATATAAAAACACGAGGCTGAAGGCCAAGTGTTTTTTATAAAGGTCATCGAACTCAAGGTGACTTCTGATATCCTTATATTTTGCTACAGGGGGTTCTTTATTATAATACACAAGTTTCAGTAAATCATGTGACATCACTTCTCTCCGATTATAACGGATGACATCACTAAGCACCGTTTACAGGATATTCATGGCTCTTGTGTATTATAGCTATATATTTATGTGCTTGTGTGTTAGAGGCATATGCATGCACAGCTTCTTTAACGACAATGAATCTGTTTTTGTCTCTTTTAATTCCAGGCTGAGAGGCTCCGGCGAATGCGAGGAGTAGATGAAAATCAGAAATCCAAGAAAGCCAAACACATCTCAGCTGATGATTTAATGGATGGCTTTATACTGGATAAAGATGATCGCGTGATGCTGTCCTATAAGGTCTGTCTCATCACCCATTACACATACAATACATGTTTAACTTCACCTTACCCAAATTTCTCCCACAAGCCAGAATTCTGCAGTGCTTGTAGGTCAATATTTAAATGTGGGAAGAAATGATTTCTCCAGTAGGTTAAATACACAATGATTTATATCCTCAAGTTAATTGGCTCCTGATAAGTTTGTGTCATAGGATAATGATAGACTGATGTGTCCCCGCAGTTGGGAGGGTGGGGCCAGCATCGGACTGGCCTGCCGGGAAACCGGGAGAAAACCCAGTGGGCCCTGGTCCTGTTGGGCCCCACAGTCCAGGCACATAAACAGGCAATTTAGTTGAGTGGAGGAATATGGGGCCTCAGAATGCCACGAGCGATAAACTGCCCAGAAAAACCATCAGCACTGGAGGCTTGGTGGCATCAGGTGGTGTGCCAGAGGGGGCCCTTAGCTCTGGTTTTCCAGTGGGCCCCACCTCCATCAGTCCAACACTGGGTGGGGCTTGTGAGTTTCAGATTTGTTTGAGCTTCTTGCACTTCACAATGATGAATGAGGATTAGAAAGGGTAGTAGATGAAGATGGAGGCTAAATATTTCCAACCAATTTATTTTCATGAAGACTGGTAAGATGCTTCTCACTGTGTAGATTGTAGTGGGTGAATCTTAATTGAAATGCTTTCTTTGTGATGTTTGCCTGTTGTAATAGCAGTTTTTGTCAGCATCATGGAAGTAGGTGGGTCAGAACCAATCAGCATGCTAGAATGTTTCACAGTTTGTTTTTTTTTCACTATAGGATGGCACCATGAATCTTCCTGTTACAGAAGAAAAAGAGAAGGAAGATGTAGAGAAAGAGAGCAGTGGTGATGAGAATGAAGAGGAGGCCAGTGGTGATGAGGAAGAGGAGGGCAGTGGTGAAGAGGAGGAAGATGACGGGAGTGAGGACGACTCAAATGAAGGTGATGCCTCAGACAATTATTCTGACCTAGAGTCGGATGCAGGCAGTGAGGAACAAGATAGCGATGATGAAAAATCAAAGACCAAAGGAAAAGAAAAGAAGAAAAAGAGCAAAGCTGACACAGAGGCTGCCAAGTCTGAGCTTCCATTTACTTTTGCTGGTAAGACTTGTTATCTTTATAACTGAGCATCTAGTCATAGCAGTCTAAATAGCCCGTTGTCATTTGAATATGGTAACACACAGGTGCACAGCTGTCCTTGCAGGGGAGACATTCTGGAGTCGGTGCCATTATCCTCCCTCCTTTGGGGTCACAGCAGAGCATTGGTTTTCTACACTGGAAACAGAAACAAGCTCTTTTGTGCTTATGTGTTGGTTTTCAATACATGCAGCTGTGGGATAGTGTCTTGTAAGGACTATAAATTAGAAAAGTATCCGTAGAGAGTATGCCACCTCCTGCCATGTTGTTTGCTTCAACTAGTACGTTCCCTAGTGTCCATTAATTGATTTTGTTGTAGAGCTGCATGTAAGGGCAGTCTACTACAAAGGGTCTCAGATAGGCAAACCCACGGCTTCTCATTATAAAATGTTTTATATTTCTTGCCAGTTCCTGAATCCTATGAAAGTTTCCAGTCTCTCTTGTCTGGAAAATCTGTGGAGCAGCAACTGGTTGTGTTGGAGAGGATCCAGAAGTGCAACCACCCAAGCCTGGCCGAAGGGAATAAGGCCAAGTTAGAGGTGCGCTCTATTGTTTCCGTGCCATCATGAGTGTGCCTGTGACATGTTCACTGATTTTATTACAACAGTAAAGAGAACTCACAGTATACATATCCAGTGCTTTAACATAGAATATTAATAATAATAGAACAGTAATAACTACAAATGAGTTCCAGCAAAAGCTATGTAATATACTGGTCTTGCCATTTGGTCATAGGCAATAGGCCTGCCTATAAATGACCTTCATTGTCCCTCCGCACGCATTAAAGGGGTGGTTCACCTTTAAGTTAACTTTTAGTATGTTATAGAATGGCCAAATCTAAGCAACCTTTCAATTGGTCTTCATTTTATTTATTTAATTTTTTTTTTTTACAGTTTTTTAAATGATTTGCCTTTTTCTTTTGACCCTTTCCAGCTTTCCAGTGAGGGTCACTGACCCCATCTGAAAAATAAATGCTCTGTAAGGCTAAAAATATATTGTTATTGCTACTTTTTATTGCTGATCTTTCTATTCATGGTCTCTCCTATTCAGTTAGGAAGATATAGACAGTGTCTCCATTTTGCACACGGTGATTTATACTAACATATGGTCATTATGAGGAACTCCAGTACTTTTAGCCATCCATTTAAAATACCTATGACTCAATATAGTTTTTTAAAAAGTATAAACTTTAATTCATCACTATTAAAAAAGTATTTTTTCAATCATGTGTACAAAGTTGATATTAATTCATTTAACCTTTAAAAATACAATATATAGAATATTACAGTTATTGAAACAATTGCGTATAGATTGGTGTATTAGGATTAATTGATGAGAAGGAGTTAATGCTTCAAGCTTGCATTAGACAGTCCATGGATTCCTATTTGAGGAAAAAGAGATTGATGTGGGAAAGAAATGTCGGAGGAATAAATCACTGAAGGCACCCGCTCTAAATTGTTTGAAAAAAGTCTCTGAAAGAATTCCGCGTGCTGGAAATAATTAGAGTCATTTGTTACTGTTAAGAAACATAGTATCCTGTGTAGAAAAGATGCTGAAAGCATGTAACAATGTAAGCCGCCTTCACTTCTTCTGCTGCCGTATCGGTTTACCAACAGCTTGTGAAGCAGTAAATCGGTGGCTGATTGACTCACTGTGCACCGGCTGCAATGTGAATGCCTGCAAGTAAGCCGCCCCAAGTATACGTTACCCTCAGTTCAAGGTCTGCATTAGTGTCTTTTTGTCCAGACTCGGATAACTCAGACGAGGGAATGCACGTGTGTCTCCAGATTTTTTACGGCTTATTCAAGTAACATCCAGACTTATCGCAATCTTTGGTTAGGAGCGGTTGAGAGCGGGTGATTCCTCCATCATGACACGCCAACGCGCGTTTCACCAAACAGGCTTCGTCAGGGCGTTTTTCCTCAAATAGGAATCCATGGACTGTCTAATGCAAGCTTGAAGCATTAACTCCTTCTCATCAATTAATCCTAATACACCAATCTATACGCAATTGTTTCAATAACTGTAATATTCTATATATTGTATTTTTAAAGGTTAAATGAATTAATATCAACTTTGTACACATGATTGAAAAAATACTTTTTTAATAGTGATGAATTAAAGTTTATACTTTTTAAAAAACTATATTGAGTCATAGGTATTTTAAATGGATGGCTAAAAGTACTGGAGTTCCTCATAATGACCATATGTTAGTATAAATCACCGTGTGCAAAATGGAGACACTGTCTATATCTTCCTAATTATATATTTTTCTGCCTCCTGCACCGCCAAAAATTGTTGGTTGAGTGAGACTAAATTAAAATATTGGGTGAGTGCTATGCCATTTTTCATATTTAATAGTTATAATCTCTCCTATTCAGTCCCTTATTCAAATCCTAGCAACCAGATTGTTGAAATTGCAAACTGGAGAGCTGCTAATTTAACCTAAATTACTGAAAAACCACCATTAATAAAAATAAAAAAATGAAAACCAATTGCAAATTGTCTCAGAATATCACCCTCTACGTAATATTAACTCAAAGTTGAACAACCTCTTTAAGGACGCATCCAAATACACATATTTGATGTTTTTTCATCTGATTTTAATTTTATGCTTTTAACTTTATTAGAAACTGTTTGGCTTCCTTCTGGACTACATAACAGATCTGGCCAGCGTGGACACACCTGATCTAAAAACAATTGACAAATTGGTCATGTAAGTAAATCATATTAATTGTTTTCTTTTTTTCGTGGCAACCAATCAGATGCTAGATATTTTAATTAAAGGTAAAGTCCACTTTACCTTTAATATTGGTATTTCATTAGCCCCACCAACATCCTGATTAGCAGGTGGAAGACTGTCCTTTCATTGAAGTGAAAGTGTTGATGAAGGTTTTCACACTGCATTGATCTCAGTGGAAAACCCTCAGTTCTACTGTGAATTGGTTCCAAGCTGTGCTCCCCACCTGAAAAATACAGAAGCTGCCAATCAGAACACTGTTCTTGAGTAAGTTCTGGAGGCCTACGGGATTCCATTAATTCCAAGTGGGCCTTAAGAAAGTCAGCCATGTCTTATTCCAAGTACTTAAAGGAACAGTTCAGTGTGGATAAATAGACTGTTCAAAACTAAAAATATTTTCAATATAGTTAGTTAGCCAACAATCTAATGTATAAAGGCTGGAGTGACTGGATGTGCAACATAATAGCCAGAACAGTACTTTTCAGCTCTCTTGGTTCCCACTGATGTAGAGGTGCTGGGAATTTTACATAAATATTTACATTTTCTGTAGTGCCTAATTCAGTAAAAGACAGGTTTGCTTCTTTCCACTTTATATCTGTTATGAATTAACCCTAAATGTGCTCCCTGCCATCCAGTATATGGCACCAGCATGAAACTGTCAGCGTTCCAGTGCTGAAGATGCTACATTTTCTGTTTTTAATTTGATCGATGCTGCTTTTTTAGTTTACTGACAACACAGTGGGGGCAAGAACAAACCCCTCAGGCATGCAAAGAGTTAAGTTGTTTATCATTTTTGCTTAGTAATTGGTGCTGAAAAAGTACATTTATTTGTGCTTCTCTTAATAATTCAGCGTTGTGTAAAGGGGGGAATGCACGTGGATGATCCCATTTAATATGAAATGTTATGTTTGGTGTCGGAATGATTCTGAAATTCCTTTGCGATTCCCCTCCCTTGCCTCTCACAGCCCCTTGTACAACCTGTGCCAGATGTTTCCTGAATCAGCAGCTTCTTGTGTCAGAAACGTTCTAGAGGAATCTGCACGTGCCATCGATGAAATGGTAGAAGCCAAAGGCCGAGCTGTTCTTCCAGGGATACACATGGTGGGTATTGTGTAACTGCAGAAAGGATTGTGTCAATCAGACAGATACCTGTGCAAAGACATTATTTTTACATCTCTGAAGTGACTTTGATATGCAAAAGTGACACACTTGCTATGAATGATTCATTTACATCTATTACACTGGTGTCTTTGATTTGTTTTTGTCACAGAATGTTGTGTCTTTGTTGTATAATCATAGTCTTTGTCTTGCAGCTGGTTCACCTCAAAATTACAGCGATCTTATTCCCCACATCTGATTTCTGGCACTCAGTGGTCACCCCAGCCATGATTCTCATGAGCCAGTTGCTAACTTTGGTAAGACAAACCCTGTAGTGCCTGTTAATTTTGTGTGTGTGTGTGTATACACACACGCACACATACAAAACACATGAGCACACACATATACATGCATAAACACATACACACACATATACATACATACACACATGCAAATGTACGTACGTACACACACACGTATACTAGGGATGTACCGAATCCATTATTTTGGATTCGGCCGAACCCCCGAATCCTTCGCAAAAGATTTGGCTAAATACCGATCCGAATCCTTATTTGCATATGCAAATTAGGTGTGGGAAGGGGAAAGCATTTTTTACTTCCTTGTTTTGTGACAAATAACATGCAAATTAGGATTCAAATTGGCCAGGCAGAAGGATTTGGCCGTATCCTGGACACACACACACACACACACACACACACTGCATGCACCTGCTCATCCTTTAACCCTCACTGTCTTTATTCCAGTGTCCAGTCTCTTCATTAGAAGATGTCGCTGGGGGCCTGTTTGTTTGCTGCATGTTTCTCGAGTACGTTTCTCTCTCCAAAAAGTTTATCCCAGAACTGATTAACTACCTATTAGGAATACTTCATCTAGCGGTCCCAAGGAAACAGTCAGTAGGTATGTTGATTTAGTAATGTTACTGTGTCGTCATTCTAACAATGGCATTATTCTAACCAATCAAAAAGGCAAGAACAGCTGTTAAATTCAAAAAGGTAAAGTGCAATGTTTGTTTTGCATATTTTTACATGTTTTGTGTCTCTGGTTTGGGTTGCTCTGTCTCTTTTAAGGATGCACCGAATCCACTTTTTTGGATTCCTGCCGAACCCCTGAATCCTTCGCGAAAGATTAGGCCGAATACCAAATCCTAATTTGCAAATTGGGGGTGGGAAGGGTACAACATTTTTTACTTCCTGGTTTTGTGACAAAAAGTCAAGCAATTTCCCTCCCCACCCCTAATTTGCATATGTAAATTAGGATTCAGTTCGGCCGGGCAGAAGGATTCGGCCAAATCCGAATCCTGCTGAAAAATGCTGAATCCCGAACAGAATCCTGGATTTGGTGCATCCCTAGTCTCTTTAAAGTTCTCCATAAAACCAAGCCTTAGAAGTGACATAATTACTGCTGCTTTCTAGGCAGTCAATGGGCTACTCACGTATCCATAATATCATTACATACTGTATGTCCCCCGATCACCACCAATATTTATGATAGATAAGATTCTTTATTTGTCACATGTATACCGCTACAACATGCAGTGAAATGCATCCTGTTTCACTTTTTTAGACTACAAAATTAAAAACATACTAGTTTAATACTACAACTAGTACAAAAGGATTACCATAAAATTAAGAATTCTAAGAAACATTTTAAATTAAAGGGATACTGTCATGGGAAAACATGTTTGTTTTTTTTTCAAAACGCATCAGTTAATATTGCTGCTGCAGCAGAATTCTGCACTGAAATCCATTTCTCAAAAGAGCAAACAGATTTTTTTATATTCAATTTTGAAATCTGACATGGGGCTAGACATTTTGTCAATTTCATGTTTTTCCATGACCGTATCCCTTTAAGTATAGCAGCAAAGCAGATGTAGTGCAAAATGAACCATGTTATTTACATAAGTGACAGTGAGTGAAGATTGTATAAAAATAGAAATATAAAAAACAGCAGTGCAGTACACAAAATAACCATGTTACATGAGGTGACGGTTTAATAAATGTAAATGGACTGTACTATGAGAAAATGAAAAAAAATGTACTATGGGCATCTGTTGAGCTCGGGCAGCATTGGGCAGGTTGTGGATCCTCTCCACTTCCTCACTTACTAATACACCATTCACTGACTGACTAAAAAGGCATGTAAAGGCAAAAAAATAAAATCCTAGTTTTACTTTCTTTAATGAAAAAGAAACATATCTCCAATATACTTTAATTAAAAAATGTGTAGCGTTTTTATAAGAAACCTGACTGTATGCAGTGAAATTCTCCCTTCATTTACTGCTGTGGATAGGAATTATCAGATGGTCCCTAACTGCTGAGCAGGGAAACAATCATACTTATGAACAGCAGGGGGAGCCCCCACCTTACTTCCCAGCCATGCAGAACTCAAGCAGCTTTGTTTGTTTCCCTGTAGAGCAGTTGGCGACTGTGTGGAGATTTGTATTGGGTTTTATTTTCCCTTTACTGTTTCCAACTCCAGCTGCAGGGACAAAGATCATGGAGACAGATTTAAACTGGATCAATACAAAAACTATAAAATCCACATTAGATTACATGAGAACAAAGGACCCAGTGCAGTCTGTATATTCTGATTATTAATCAGTCTTGCTGTATCGGCTTCTGGCAGATAATCTTTGATTTGTGCTGTTTTGATCATTTATGACGATCCCTAAGCAGCCCAGACCACACTGAGCATGTGCACAGTCTTGGTCTTGCAAAGATGTATAACAAAGTTACAAGATGGTGACCCCCTGTAGCCAATTTTGAAAGCATAAATTATTTGTTTGATTAGGCTTGTGGTGCAGTAAGTTCATGTTTATATTTAGTATACAAAATACAGCATTTCTAGCCTTATTCTATTTTAGACTTTACTTCACCTTAAATGCCTTTGCACCATTTGATCAATGCTGTATTGGCAGATAAGGAAGTGGAGAGGAGCTGAAATTGCTCTTCATTTCATGTTGTACCAAGACTGGAGCCATAGAACCCATAGACTGATTGCTCAGGGATTGTACCCATAGAGCCCAGTGTCTGATTTATTTCTCAGTCCTGGGATTTACAAAGCACAATGGCAAATGAAGCAGAAACACTTCATTTCAGTGCTTGGGTTTCTCGGTGCAGCCCCTGGCCAATCAACTGCATTTATGTCAGTCTTTACTTTTCCAACAAACGTATCTGTAGAATGAGAGATCTTCTTACGGTTCACCACCCTTAGCTAATAACATTTCCTGAAAAATATGATTTGGCTTTAACAAACCAAATAGTGTTTTTTATGTTTCCACTGGAAACTCTTAAAGTGTTGAGGTTTTGCCAGCGGTGGGAATCTGGAAGCCCAGTGTACACTTGGCACCCTGACAGTATTTTGAGTCAGAACTTTTCGATAAGGGCTTCCCATCCTCCATGAGAATAAAGTGCAATCTGGGAAGGAAACAAGAGAATTAGAGGGAATAAAGCTCCGATATAGAGCGCCTTGAGCACGTCTCCTGTTTTACTGAATGACAAATGCTCCACTGAATTCTTGTACTGAAGGCATCCATTACAGCACAAATGGCAGGACCAGCTATAATGTGTCTTTAAAAAACCTTTGTGTATATTATAGTTAATTGTAAAGGAACAGTTCAGTATAAAAATAAAAACTGGGTAAATAGATAGGCTGTGCAAAATAAACAATGTTTCCAATGTAGTTAGTTAGCCAAAAATGTAATGTATAAAGGCTGGAGTGACTGGATGTCTAACATAATAGCCAGAACTCTACTTCCTGCTTTGCATCTCTCTTGCTTTCCACTGATTCCATTGAAGAGCGTTTAAAGGGGATCTAAACATAAAAATATGCATTGATATAAACGTATTCTCTGGTCCCTGAGCATGTTTGCAGTTTACAGTAATGTTTCTATTTATAGTGGTTTCTGAAATATTAAGACAGCTATGGGACCTTTTATCCAGAATGCTCGGGACCTGGGATTTGGAGCTTAATACCTTGTCTACTAGAAAATAATGTAAACATTAAATTAACCCAATAGGCTGGTTTTGCTTCCAATAAGGATTAATTATATCTTAGTTGGGATCTAGTACAAGCTACTGTTTTTTTATTATAGAGAAAAAGGAAATCATTTAAAAAAAATTGGGTTATTTGATTATAATGGCGTCTATGGGAGACGGCCTTTCTGTAATTCTGAGCTTTCTGGTTAATGGGTTTCTGGATAACGGATCCCATACCTGTAGTTGTAAGCATACAAAATGCCATATCTATGCTTGGCTTGCCAATTTTATGATCATAACTTTGTAACTTAAAACTAGGGATGCACAGAATCCAGGATTCGGCTTGGAATTCGGCCAGGATTCTGCCTTTTTCAGCAGGATCCGAATCGGCCAAATCCTTGTGCCTGGCCGAACCGAATATGAATTTGCATATGTAAATTCGGGGCAGGTTGGGAAATCATGTGACTTCATCACAAAATATTCTTTCCACTTTTTCCTTTCCTGCCCCTAATTTGCATATGCAAATTAGTATTCGGTTCATTATTCGGCCAGATCTTTCACCAAGGATTCGGGGTTTCTGCCCGAATTCCAAATAGTGGATTCAGTGCATCCCTACTAAAAACCCCTGGGGGACAAGGGAATCTGCATTGATCAAACGCCTCTCTTTTTGTATGCTTTTGTAGATTGGTAGTTTTAGACTGCTAATATCAAACTTTCAGATCTCTCTATGAAGGTCAGTGTGTCCGTATCCCTATCTGTCTGTGCATTTCTTTCTGTAAGTCGGTTAAAGGATGGTCCACCTTTAAGTTCACTTTTAGTATGTTATAGAATGGCCAGTTCTAATCAACTTTTCAATTGGTCTTCATTATTTATCTGCATAGTTTTTTTAATTATTTGCCTTCTACTGACTCTTTCCAACTTTCAAATGGGGGCCACTGACTCCGTCTAAAAAACAAATGCTTTTTAAGGCTACAAATTGATTGTTAGAGCTACTGTTGATTGCTCTTCTTTCTTTTCAGGCCCTCTCCTATTCACATTTCAGTCTCTTATACAGCTCAGCACATGGTTGCTAGGGTAATTTGAACCCCAGCAACCAGATTGCTGTAATTGCTCGAGGAATGCTAAATAACTTATAAAAATGAAAACCAATCATCACTCTCTAGATCAGGGACCCCCAACCTTTTTTACGCATGAGCCATATTCAAATGTAAAAAGTGTTGGGGAGCAACACAAGCATGAAAAAATCCCCAATGGGTGCCAAATAAAGGCTATAATTGGCTATTTAGTAGCCCTATGTGGACTGACAGTCTACAGGAGTCTCTGTTTGGCAGTACATCTGTTTTTATACAACTAAAACTTGCCTCCAAGCCTGGAATTCAAAAATAAGCTCCTGCTTTGAGGTCACTGGGAGCAACATCCAAGGGGTTGGAGAGCAACATGTTACTCACGAGCCACTGGTTGGGGACCACTGCTCTAGATCATACTAAAAGTTAACTGAAAGGTGAACAACTCATTTAACCACTGAAAGACTAATTAACAGTCTAAAATTGCTAATATCTCAACCTCTAACAACAGAAAAATAATGTAATTGGCAAAATTGCTCAGAGAAGCACTTGGGTAAATATACATGAATAACATTTTTGGGTTTAGATTACAGTGTAGTGGATGGGGGGGGGCAACCTGAAGCTTATTTTAGGGTGTGATTTAGGAAGGAAGGGTTTATTAAAGTTGAAGAATGTCCTAGGAACTATAGAAGAGTAAACATTACACTTTTATAGACCTGTTATCTAGTTTGGGTATATAATGAAATCTTGGACCGCAGAGGGAGACCCAAAGCTAAAATTTGGTGATCTTTATTTATCAACAGAGAATAACCCATTGATTTCTCTGGGCTTAATTCTGATTACAGATTGGGAGCAGTCTCTGATGGCCCATTATCTAGTTATTGCATTCTTATAATCTACAGAGAGAAGACGTTGGGGATGTGATAGAAGAAAGGCAGGTGTAGAAAACAGGACAGTTTGCCTGTATCTTGCTGGTAACATTCATTACAGAATTAGGAGCTAAAGGCAGGGTACAGGGGAAGATTGAACAACAATGTTTGGTCTAATTACAGATTATGTATTGGTTCCACCATTTAAACCACATGGGAAGAACTCTGAGCTTCTACTGCTTGAGAATAAGGAGGACAGTGACACGTGGGCCAAGAAGCCTCTCCCAATAACTGCAATCAATGGGCTGACTGAAAGCAGTGAACTGGAAATTAGTCATTTCAAGTGAGTCCTGTTATTGTGTGTCATGTTATTTAATGAACTCTTCATATTTTTTTCTACTAAGCATGCAGTCTTGACATTGGGTTTGGAAAGGTGCAAAATCCAATGCTACAGCTGCAGGCTCAGTTCAGCGACCATGGTAAATGGATTCCCAAATGAGCCAATCTTTGCCCAATATGACAACCCTGGTGGTGGGCCAAATTGGGCTGATGCTATGGTCTTTCAGGCCAATGATTGCATCACCCAAGACTTCTGTCCTGACCCATCCACCAGAAGCAGCTCTTAATGGACAGGATTTTCTTGCCTGACAATAAACAACAGGCTGTGCCCAGAGTATTTATATATCGACACAGTCATCTTTTTTGACCCCATACATGGACCAGTAAACTCCCAGGCAATAAGTGTAGGACCAATGTAAATCTTGCAGATTCTGCTTCTCCATCATTCTTAGCCGTGTGTGATCCTATACAGTACAGAATGACTTGAGGGCTCGGAGGAGAAGTTGGGCAAGTGCAGTCCTATCATTAGTGCATGACCAATAGTAAAAGAACTGGTTGGACAATACAGAAACAGACTGGACACAGCTCACGTCTTATTTTTTTTTTGTGGTTTGAATGTCATTGTATGGTTATTTCTGAGCTTTCCCTTATTTAGGCCTCATATTTTTGCATTTGACTGTTTTCTCACAGGATAACGTGTATAGCAACATGTCTGGATCTATTAAAGCGATGTGTGGATATTTATGGGCCTTTACCAGCCTTCCAAGAGATCATGAATCCCATTACAACTCTACTCCGTAAGCATTTATCGACCAGCGACTACCCTCTGCCAATTCAGGTGAGCTTGCAATGTCTGGGTAATTGTGCACCCAAGTATCAACCTGCCCATATAAGAGTTGTTTGTTGGCTACCAAGTTTTTTTTATGACTTATTTGCAGGACTTGCAAGCAGATATACTCAGAACGATTGAGAGAAATAGCAAGAAACCATACAAACCGCTGGTGTTTGAAAAGCAGTTGCCTGTGCCGATGAAAATGTTCACACCGAAAGTAATGCCAGTGTGGGTATCTGCCTGCAAAGGCCAAGTATTGCTTATAGAGTCTGTACTTTGTCTTTGTGACACCTAATCATAGTTAAACACTTTATTGTGTATAAAGCATCCACTGAGCAATGAGACATATTGGGTATGTCGTTCTTTCCTTGATTAGCAGTTCCTAGCATAGAGGATGGCACACACCTGTATGTATTGACTAGTTACTAGCATAGAGGATGGCACACACCTGTATGTATTGACTAGTTACTAGCATAGAGGATGGCACACACCTGTATGAATTGACTAGTTACTAGCATAGAGAATGGCACACACCTGTATGAATTGACTAGTTAATAGCATAGAGGATGGCACACACCTGTATGAATTGACTAGTTCCTAGCATAGAGGATGGCACACACCTGTATGGATTGACTAGTTACCAGCATAGAGAATGGCACACACCTGTATGAATTGACTAGTTTCTAGCATAGAGAATGGCACACACCTGTATGAATTGACTAGTTACTAGCATAGAGAATGGCACACACCTGTATGAATTGACTAGTTACTAGCATAGAGAATGGTACACACCAGTATGAATTGACTAGTTACTAGCATAGAGAAATGACACACACCTGTATGAATTGACTAGTTCCTAGCATAGAGGATGGCACACACCTGTATGAATTGACTAGTTAATAGCATAGAGGATGGCACACACCTGTATGGATTGACTAGTTACTAGCATAGAGAATGGCACACACCTGTATGAATTGACTAGTTTCTAGCATAGAGAATGGCTCACACCTGTATGAATTGACTAGTTACTAGCATAGAGAATGTCGCACACCTGTATGAATTGACTAGTTCCTAGCATAGAGAATGTCGCACACACACAACTGTATGAATGTTTAGTTGAACACTTTACCCATTGAGACTTTTCCTGTTGCAGACTTGAGTTTGGCAGAAAACAAGGTTGCAATCGGGAAGAGCGTGAGAGAAAGAAGCTGCTTCACAAACACAAGCGGGAGTTCAAGGGAGCTGTCCGAGAAATTCGCAGAGACAACCAGTTCTTGGCCAGAGTAAAGCTGTCTGAGACCATGGAGAGGTGAGTGATTGGCTAAGCATTGTCACATTTATACAGTTACCAATCACAGTTCAGCTGTCAGTAGTGACATGGGTAAAGTTTACCTCCAGGTATGTAACTTGCAACAATCAATCTGATATTTGCTTTTAATTATTGTAACTTGCACAAGGTCAGCAGCTTGCGTGCCCAGTATAATGTGCCATAATGACTTCCTCCGTTAAGAGACAGACCACAAACCTATCTTTATCACTGTTTGTGACTTCTAATATCCTTATAATTTACAGTAGGGGGTACATTATCCCTTATAATACATGAGTGATACTCCGAGTTCCCTGTATAACTCAGCCTGCAGCCTTGTGCCTTTATATGGTCACAGAACTACTCAGTGACTTCTAATATCCTTATCATTTACAGTAGGGGGTACATTATCCCTTATAATACATGAGTGATACTCCGAGTTCCCTGTATACCTCAGCCTGCAGCCTTGTGCCTTTATATGGTCACAGAACTACTCAGTGACTTCTAATATCCTTATCATTTACAGTAGGGGGTACATTATCCCTTATAATACATGAGTGATACTCAGAGTTCCCTGTATAACTCAGCCTGCAGCCTTGTGCCTTTATATGGTCACAGAACAACCCCTCAGTGACTTCTAATATCCTTATCATTTACAGTAGGGGGTACATTATACCTTATAATACATGAGTGATACTCAGAGTTCCCTGTATAACTCAGCCTGCAGCCTTGTGCCTTTATATGGTCACAGAACCCCTCAGTGACTTCTAATATCCTTATCATTTACAGTAGGGGGTACATTATCCCTTATAATACATGAGTGATACTCAGAGTTCCCTGTATAACTCAGCCTGCAGCCTCGTGCCTTTATATGGTCATAGAACCCCTTAGTGACTTCTAATATCCTTATCATTTAAAGTACTGTGTACCGTATATTACTATATAATGTCTTAAAACAATATTTTGAACATTAGAAATCATGTTATACTGGAAGTTCTGTATTAAAACCCCTCTCATTATTATCTCCAGGGACTCTGAGAGGAAGAGGAAAGTGAAAGAGCTTTTTAATAGTCTTTCAACGCAAGAGGGAGAGTGGAAAGCACTGAAAAAGAGAAAGATGAAGGGGAAATGATGGAGATGAAGGCAGACTGGACTGTAGGGGAAATCCTTGGGACACTCGCAGGTTGTTCTGCATATCTGTCTCTTCATTGGAAAAGACATTTTTTAACCACTGCCCGTTGGAAGGACGGTTGAGTGTTTCTATTACTCTTAGGGGGTTATTTATTAAAGTCTGAATGCCCAGAATCTCAAAAATTAGTTTTTTGTAACTATAAAATTTTTAGTTGGAAAAAAAAAAAAAAAACTCACATTTTTTGAGATTTATTTTACCCCGAGGCTGCACAAAGTAGAATCTTAAAATCCACCATCTCAGACCTGCCGAGGTTGTATATATGTCAGTGGCAGAGGTTTCTGAAGTCTGTGCTGAAGCCCGAAAATCCGACTATTTTGGATGGAAATCCTAAAAATGCGGGCTCTTTGGGGAAAAAAGCCCAAAAATTGAACGATTCAGGGGGCAAAATTGTACGATTCGCAATGTCACTCGATTTTGAGTTTTCCCTGATCCGATATAATAGAGGTTTTTTTAATAATAAATAAGGTCTTTGGATTTTTTTTTTTTTTTTAAATCAGAAAAATTTGGATTTTGATAAATAACTCCCTTAGAGTCACTTGCTTTAAACCACAATGAAACGCCATAAGGTTTTTTTTTTCCTTGCTCTAGAGTGTGATCTATGTATACGCCAATTGTATATACTGTGGCCCGAGAAATAATTGGATATCATTCATACTGACTCAAATGTTATGTCTGGTTCAATATTCTCAATTATAAATTATTTGTCAACTGCGTATACTGATTTCAAATGTAAATGAAAATCCTACTAGATGTGCAGCTTCTCTTTGGCAATCCACATAAAAGAATAAACTGATCCTATGCAACCGTTTCTTAATAAGATCAAAGTGCAGCATTGTGTGTTATTAGTGAGTTTTGGTCCCTAGGTACCCGGGTTCTACATGATCATATCAATGTCCCATGGTGGAATTAGGAAACCGTTCTTATTCATTTCAGTTTTGGCCCATCGTGCTTACCGTCGCTTGGTATGGGACTCTGGTTCTACAGATGGAGGATGACAGAATATTGATTATAAAATACAAATGTATCTCCAGGTTGGTAAATACAGATATGGGATCCGTTATCTGGAAACCAGTTATCCAGAAAGCTCCAAATTACGGACCAGCTGTCTCCCATAGACTGAATTTTATCCAAATAATCCAAATTTTTAAAAATAATTTCCTTTTTCTCTGTAATAATAAAACAGTAGCTTGTTCCTGATCCCAACTAAGATATAATTAATCCTTATAGGAAGCAAAACCAGCCCATTGGGTTTATTTCATGTTTACCTGATTTTCTAGTAGACTTAAGGTATAAAGATCCAAATTACTGAAAGATCTACAAGTATTATCCGGAAAACTCCAGGTTCCGAGCATTCTGGATAACAGGTCCCATACCTGAATTAGTCATTTAAATCCATAGACACACACTTCTTATTTGCAGGTTTAATTTATTGAATAAATTGCACAATAATGCTTGTGGAAATGCTGCACCAAAGGCCTCTATGAAATAAGCATTGGCCTGTTTTGATTGGAGGATAGGGGTAAATGTAGCAGAATGGTAGAACACTCAGTATGAAGTTGACTCGCAGGTTCAGTCTTTATGTGCCCAGATTCTCCTCATTATACTCGCAAAGTGGAGCTGGTTACGAGCTTTTCTTACGCTTTTATACCTTTTGCCCTTTGGTTGAGGGAAAAAAAAAAGATTCATGTTATTTCAAAATGTTCGTTCTAAACATAATTTATTTATATGTCAAAATGCAGAATTACAGAAGTCATAAAATCACCATAAAGCTTTCTAACACAGGAATGATATTCGCCAACTACAAGTCATTATCTGAGTACCTGCTCTTTTGTGGCTTTCAAAGGGGTGGTTCACTTTTAAAGGAGAACGAAACCCTAAAAATGAGTGTGGTTAAAAATGCTATGTTTTATATAGTGAACTTATTGCACCAGCCTAAAGTTTCAGCTTGTCAATAGCAGCAATGATCCAGGACTTCAAACTTGTCACAGGGGGTCACCATCTTGGAAAGTGTCTGTGACACTCACATGCTCAGTGGGCTCTGAGCAGCTGTTGAGAAGCTAAGCTTAGGGCTCGTCACTAATTATCCAGCAGAAAATGAGCTTCCCCTGTAATATAAGCTGATGCTACAGGGCTGATTATTAAATTCTGATGCTAATTGCACTGGTTTCTGTGCTGCCATGTAGTAATTATCTGTATTAATTACTAATCAGCCTTATATTGTGACATTTCTATTCTATGTGTACTGTATATTGTGAGTGGGTCCCTAAGCTCAGTAAGTGACAGCAGCACAGAGCATGTGCAGTGAATCAGCAGAAAAGAAGATGGGGAGCTACTGGGGCATCTTTGGAGACACAGATCTTTACTGCTAAAAGGGCTGTGGTTGCCTTGGGCTGGTACCGAAGCACAAAACATAACGTACAACATTCCCTTTAGTTAAACTTTAGTTCTCCTTTAAGTTAACTTTTAGTATGTTATAGAATGGCCAATTCAAAGCAACCTTTCAACGTCTTCATTGTTATTTTTTTATAGTTTTTAAATTATTTGCCTTTTTCCTTCTGACGTTTTAACTTTCAAATGGGGGTCACTGACCCCATCTAAAAATCAAATGCTCTGGAAGGCTACAAATGTATTATTGTTATTTCTACTGTTTATTACTTATCTTTCTATTCAGGCCTCTCCTATTCACATTCCAGTTTCTTATTCAAATCAATGCATGGAGAGCTGCTGAATTAAAAGCTATCACTCTTTAACTCAAAGGTGCAAAGGTGCACAGTTCACTGTCTGATTAAAATAGCATTATTACGAGACTATAACCAGTTACGACCTGCTGCAGTTTGATGCCTACTTTTTTGCAGTGGATGCCACCAACCCTAGAATGTATATTGTTACCTAAGCTGCCTACTATGGGAATAAACTGTATTCAGTACAGTATCATACAACTGCAAATATCCATTTATTTTGTTATATTCACATAGAAAGAGAAATCTAATCTAAATGTGAAAGTCCCCTTTTAACTCTTCATAAACACTATTATTTGGCAGATGGACGTCTTTTTACCATGGGCAGGTAAAGAAAGCAGAGGGTAAAATGATGCCCATGGGTAGAAAGTGACCTGGGTATATGTATATATATATATATATATATATCACATCACGCTATACAGAGAAAAGTACAATAGTAAACTCATATGAACACCCCAAGTTGTGCTGCATACATGAAGGGAACATACTAGTGATGTGCGGTCCGGCCTGATACCCGTGGGTAGAGTCCTGTGTGGAACCAATTTCCAAGACCCGCGACCCGAACTGCAACCCGCATATTTAGCCACTTTGATTCGCTACCCGACCCGGACCCGCAACTGCCTTATCCGCAACCCGACCCGCAAACCCACCGACCACCATCAAACAGGAAGTGATGGTTCTGCAAACTAGAAGTGGCGTCATCAAAAGTGGGCAGGGACAGAAATAAGTTTAAAAGGAGTAAAATATAGACAATATTGCATAAGATAAGAAATTTAGATAAGACCCACAACCCAACCCACAGACCTGCACCAGAAAATCCTCCCCTCATTCCGCAGGGTGCCCACTTTTTTTGCAGGTAACTTGCAAGTACACGACCCCCTGCAGGACTCTACCCGCGGGTCAGACAGTGGGTTGAGCTCTTCTGCTCTCCCCGCCCGCCACCTTCGAATGCCGGCATCCGGCTTTATAGCCTCGTGCCTGCTCGCCCCGTCCCTTTTGTGATGTCATCGGCAGGGCGGGTCGGCGCGGGTCTATAAAAGGAACCCGCATGTTGAATGCGAGCGGGCGTGGAAGGGAGGGTGGGTCCGGGTCGGGCACATCACTAGAACATACCAACCAAAAAATTGGCAGTGATGTTGGTATATTTAATTTTTTTTCCCATTTTTGTTAAAAGAAATGACACAAGCTTTTTGGACTACAGAAATGAGGAAAGTTTGTGGTTCCCTAGCCAAACTGATTGGTTTCTCAACAAGGAACATAAGCTGCAACTGAAACAGGAAACAGTTGTTTAACCAACCATTTCTTTTGTGCGTGAGCTTTGAGGTTCCCATTTCTTATAACTACACAGAGAGAGAAGTAACCCCAAATTTGATGATGTAGGATGAGCAGCGAGGCTAGGGTATGCAAAAGGTAAATCACATGGTCACACAGGAGCTTTCCATTGTTCCAAGACTTGTTGTTAGAGCCCTACAATGTCCTGTAGCCTAGTACAAGGGGCAGATTTATCAAGTGTCGAATTGAAAAGTGTCATTTTTAAATTCCAATTTCGAGCTAATTTTAGTTTACTTCGACTTCTGCCGAATTGTTGTTTTAACGTATGGGGACCTCCTAGAACCTATTTGGAGTCATTTGGTGGACAAAGTTTTTTTGGAAAATCCTTCCGTTTGAATTCGATCAAATACAATCTAAATTCGAATCGAATACAGCCTATTCACCTCGAAATTCGACCCTTGATAAATCTGCCCCCAAGTGTAGAGTGAGTTATCTGATCTCACTGAAATAAAAAAAGTGAGTATTCACATTGTATCAGAGATGCATGCTTTGTATCATATAAAGCTTTATACTCCTACTGGACAGGAAGGGCTGCCTTTGAGAGGTTCTGGTGAAAAAGTTGAAGAATCCCTGGACCAGAAAGGCTCTGGGTTAAAGGATAAGTAAACCTTAAAAATAAGTGAATGTAAAATTGATGAGGGGATTATTCTAAGAACTTTTGCAATGTACATTCAGAATTTTTTTTTTTTTTAATTCCAAGTTATTAAAGGACTTGACTACTTGGTGGTCAGACTGGTGGGAAAATGACCAGCAGGTGGCGCTGTTGTAACTAAATTCATTCATGTAACAGTACATGTATCCCTTAATATCTTGGAATTTAAAAAAATAAATAATGAATGTACATTGCAAAAGATCTTAGAATAACAATCTCATCACTTATTATTCACTTATTTTTAAGGTTTACTTATCCTTATATGGTGCATTGGTGGTCTGGGCATTATGGACCAATGTGTGAACTTACTGGGCTTATCATAGTTACACATGCTCATGGAATGTTGGAAGGTAAGGGTTTCTTCAACAAAAACGCCTGCAAGGGGAAGAAGCCTTGTTACCGCTAATGTTCTGAGATAAACACATGGTAGCACCAGGACTATTGCATTTGATGGACTTGCACAGCACTGTAACACTAATATATAGAACCTAAGGGCAGCACACCTCTATAATAAACGGTAAATAGATGAAATACTTCAAAAAAGCCCCGCATTAATCAGTGGCGTAACTACCGGTGGAGCATGGGGTGCGATTGGGCCAGGGCCCGCACCCCCTCAGGGCCCCCCGGCAGCTCGCGCGCCACCGACTTCTTAAGTAATTGCGGCCGTTTCCGGGCGTACGGAGGGGGGCGGGGAGCCCGGCTGCACGTCCTGCACCAGGGCCCTCCCCCCTCTAGTTATGTTACTGGCATTAATGAGATATATTGTGAAAAAATCAAATTGATTCAAAATTGCATGAATAGCCTGAATAGTAAGTAGTTCATATAGTATTCCTTGCCTATTGCAAATAAATACAACCGCTCCGACTCACCGCAAATCACAAGGTAGAAGTCTGGCAGTTTATAAGGTACAGCCGGGTGCTGGATTCCCTTGGTGTCCCACGCTGCTACAATAGGAGAACAAAAGGTGGAGTTCCGCACACCGGGGTACTTTAATAGCATAAATGTTTATTCATCCATATTTAAAAGACATGCAGCATGGTTGCTTGACGCATTTCGGGCACATGGATGAATAAACATTTACGCTTTTAAGGAGGACGGCTGTGCTCGAAACGCGTCAGGCAACTATGCTGTGTGTCTTTTAAATAAGGATGAATAAACATTTACTTTTTTAAAGTACCCCGGTGTGCAGAACTCCACATTTTGTTCTCCTTTTCCTTGCCTATTGTTTATAAATGTATTTTGATTGAAGCAATAAAGTTCTTACCCTCACTTTCAATCTTAATTCCAAGCCTCTGTTCCTCTTCTTCCAGCAGTTTTCTGTAGACTGCTATCTCCGCATCCAGCTTGATCTTGATGTTTAGCAGATCCTGGTAATCTTGCAGATAGCGGGCTAAATCAGCCTTTGTCTCTAGTAACTGACTGTCTAGATGAGCGATGATTTCATGCAGGGCGGCCACTTCTTCCAGGTGCTGGGCTTCCATATCCTCCAGCTGCTTCTCCAAAGCTTCATTGCGGGCCCTCAAGGTATCGATTTCATTTTGCAGGTCTGACACTTGAGAGGAATACTTGCTGATATCTTCCCGGATGGTCTTCATTTTTTCTTCATTCTTGGAGACCTGTCCCTTTAGGGAACCAAGTTTGCTCTTATACCACTTCTCTGCTTCCTGGATATTTTTGGTGACTTCCTGCTCAATCTGAGCCCGTATTGCTTTAACTGCTGCTGCCAGATCAGGGCGACTGCTATCCAGTTCTGCAGAGACCCTCGATTCCTCGATCTGCTTTAGTAAATCAGCCACTTCTTCATCGTGAAGCTTCCTAAGGAACTCAATCTCATCCACCAGCTGCTCAACTTTCCTTTCTAGTTCGAGCTTTTGAATGGTTGCATCATCCACATCCTGACGGAATTCTCTCAGGGTCTGTTCAGCTTCACCTGTTAAAAATTAAACAAATTTGTTAAATTTTTATATGTAAACTGTCTGTGGTACTTTAAGGGAGTTATTTATTAAAGTCTGAATGCCAAAAACTCGAAAAATTTAGATATACCTCGAGGATGGAAAAAGTCAGAATCCAAAAATCTGGCATCTCTGACCTGCCAAGGTTGTATATACAGTCATATGAAAAAGTTTGGGAACCCCTCTTAGTATAGGATTAGTATTTAGTTCAGTCGGGAACTTGTACTTGTCTGAATCTGAATCCTGCTGAAAAGGCCAAATCCTTGCATCCCTAGTATAGAGGCACCAATGCTGCAGTCTATTTAAATTACAGTCATATGAAAAAGTTTGGGAACCCCTCTCAGCCTGCATAATAATTTACTTCACTTTCAACAAAAAAAGATAACAGTCTTTCATTTCCCAGGAACATCTGAGTACTGGGCTGTTTTCTGAACAAAGATTTTTAGTGAAGCAGTAATCAGTTGTATGAAATTAAATCAAATGTGAAAACTGGCTGTGCAAAAATTTGGGTATCCTTGTAATTTTGCTAATTTGAACGCACGTAACTGCTCAATACTGATTACTGGCAACACCAAATTGGTTGGATTAGCTCGTTAAGCCTTGAACTTCATAGGCAGGTGTGTCCAATCATGAGAAAAGGAGGCCAATTGCAAGTTGTACTTCTGGTTGACTCTCCTCTGCAGAGTGACAGCATGGGATCCTCAAAGCAACTCTCAAAAGATCTGAAAACAAAGATTGTTCAATATCATGGTTTAGGGGAAGGCTACAAAAAGCTATCTCAGAGATTTAAACTGTCAGTTTCAACTGTAAGGAATGTAATCAGGAAATGGAAGGCCACAGGCACAGTTGCTGGAAAACCCAGGTCTGGCAGGCCAAGAAAAATACAGGAGCGGCATATGCGGAGGATTGTGAGGATGGTTATAGACAACCCAAAGATCATCTCCAAAGACCTGCAAGAACATTTTGCTGCAGATGGTGTATCTGTACATCGTTCTACAATTCAGCACAATTTGCACAAAGAACATCTGTATGGCAGGGGGATGAGAAAGAAGCCCTTTCTGTACTCACGCCACAAACAGAGTCAGTTGTTATATGCAAAAGCTCATTTAGACAAGTCACAGTCATTTTGGAACAACGTGCTTTGAGACTGATGAGACAAAAATTTAGTTATTTGGTCATAACAAAAAGGGCTTTGCATGGTGGAAGAAGAACACCACATTCCAAGAAAAACACCTGCTACCTACTGTCACATTTGGTGGAGGTTCCATCATGCTGTGGGCTGTGTGGCTAGTTCAGGGACTTGGGCCCTTGTTGAAATCGAAGGTTAGATGAATTCAACCCAATATCAACAAATTCTTCAGGATAATGTTCAAGCATCAGTCACAAAGTTGAAGTTACGCTGCAGGGGTTGGACATTCCAACAAGACAATGACCCTAAACACACTTGGAAATCTACAAAGACATTTATGCAGAGGGAGAAAAACAATATTCTGCAATGGCCGTCACAGTCCCCCGACTTGAATATCATGGAAAATCTATGGGATGATTTGAAGCAGACTGTCCATGCTCGGCAGCCATCAAATTTAACTGAACTGGAGAGATTTTGAATGGACGAATGGTCAAAATTACCACCATGCAGAATCCAGACACTCATCAAAGACTATAGGAGGCGTCTAGAGGCTGTTACATTTGCAAAAGGAGCTCAACTAAGTATTGATGTAATATCTCTGTTGGGGTGCCCAAATTTATGCACCTGTCTAATTTTGTTATGATGCATATTGCATATTTTCTGTTAATCCAATAAACTTTATGTCACTGCTGAAATACTACTGTTTCCATAAGGCATGTTGTATATTAAAATTAATTTACTACTGAAAGCTCAGCCAATGATAAACAAAACTCCAAAGAGGGATTTCCACAATTTTTCATATGATTGTAAGCCAATGGGAGAGGTCCCTATCCTGTCTGTGATGGAATAATTTGGACTTTTTGGGAAAAAATCGAGTAATTCAGGGTACAAAATCGGACAAAAAAATCGTTCAATTCGGATTGATGATTAATACTGTTTTTTTTTATTCTAGTTTAAAATAATTCCAGCAGAGAGAAATACTCTCAATTAAGTTTTATTTTTGCAAGCACAATTTTTTTCTCAGGCACTTGTATATTTATGATAATACAATGTACTGGAAATTGGAACCGTGTTGCATTAATTCTCAAAGCATTTGATATTTGATTTTTTTAAAAATAAAACCATAAAATTGCTTGAATGTTGAATATACACCCCCTTTTGACTTATCTGACATTTGTTTTATTATTTGAATATTGGAAATGTTTTCAATTGACGAATCTCAATAATTTGTTAGAAAAACCAATTAAAATGGCATTTTTTGGAGATATTTTCTTCTAATTGTGGGAAAAAAACAAATCTCAAATTTTTAATAAATGTCAGAAGATCTGGGACTCTTTCAAAACCTTTTGATCATAAATATTTTCAAAAGGATTCCTATTTTGTGTTTTCCTAGAGCTAAACTTCAGTTGGGAGTTAAGTCAAGTAATGGAAGACCCCGACTGAGAATGTAGTTAAGTTCCCTGCTGAAATCAGTTGTGGCGTTACATGAACGGAAATCATCCCAACTTCCATTGCTCTACCTTAATATTACTTTAGGGAAAACCACCACCATGCCTTCAACTTTCAGTCTCCGTTTTTGCACTTAATGGCCATCCTATATGTTTGTTTGCCACAAAATGTGGTCACTATTGTTTACCTTTTAGGATAAGCTCTTCATCGCACTTTGCATTCCAGATATCAATTTCTTCTTCTAGATTTCCCCTCTCAATTTCAGCCATGCCCTTTTCTTTGGTTAACTTCTCAATCAGGTCTTTGAGCACCTTGAATTCCTTGTCGTACTCATCTGAAATGCAAGGACCCCTTTCTTTCAAACGGGCAGTCAACTCTTCAATCTCAGTCTGCAGGGCCTTGTTCTTTTGCTCCAAAGAATGGACTTTATTGATGTAGCCTGCAAAGCGGTTATTCAGCTCCTGAAGTTCTTCTTTCTCATTTGGGCGATAAATGCGGACCTTAGGAATGGCTTCTTCTACAATCTCCTTAATCCCTTCCTGGCCCTGAGTAAAAGACAGGTTATCATGACCAGATGAGCTTTGACCACGCATCCTGCTGGATTCATTGACTGTCAGAGACTTTTGAGAGTAGGAAGTGTTTCTCATGTTGCCTACACTGCACTTGGCCTTTGTTATATCAGAAGTGAACTGGCAGTAGCACAAACACAGCTTTTATACTGTACACAGGAATGTGTTAAAGACCCTGCAGCTGTATAAGTTTTAATGTATGGTTTCAATTAATATCCAATAAAATTATGTTGTACAAATGGGTTTGACAGCACGCAGCATTCTTCAAGTTTGGCACCTCAGTGAAAATATTTCTAAAGTTATCTGTAATGACATAACAAATTACCCATGGATATTTAGTCTTAATTTAGCCCTCTGTTTCCATGCTGGCCTGGGGAAAAAATATCGTTTGTCCTCAACTATATAACCCTGATGAGAAATAACTGTAGGTATAACTGTCTGTAGCACACTAGCTTGGCTAAACAATTAGTCAAAGTCAAAAATTCATTTTATCCAGGATCCACACATTTTTAATAAAATGTATAGTAGGATAAAGAAGAGGATATTTATATTAGGAGTTGCTGTGTACATAAAAATATATTTTATTATCATACCACAGTAGGAACCTAATTCCTTGAGGGATCCCTGGAAATCTGGTTTCAGCGAGCTCTAAGTTGTGGTTGGCAGTGCCATAAGTAGACTCTTCAGGGCACAAGTGCAAATCTTGCACCCTCATGCTATGTCTGTAGCTGGAATTTAGCATACCTCACCCAAAATGTATGCAGTGTTGAGCATTTTAGGTCTTGTCCCAGGACAAGCCTTGTAGCCACCACTATATAATCCCTCAAATGTAGAAGGCCACCAGGTCTTCCCAATAAATGAGCTATGCAGAGACATGGGTTTTGGCTGGAAGGATTTTGCCAGTCAAAAATCTGGCACAGACTACATCTACAACCAGATGAACATAGTCGGTTAGGGGGTTATTTATCATAGGTCAAGTTTTAGAGTTATGTGAGATTTTAAAAACCTTGAATGAACTCACAACTCAAATGGTTTCCGATTTAAGAAAAAACCCAAATGAACAAGTTCAGGGTTAACAGCCTGAAAACTTGAATTAATTGAGTTTTCTGTGGGAAAAACTGGAATCGCTGGAGCGGAACCCTGGAGTTTTTGAGCGGAACCCTCCTAAAAAAACTTGATCATCATGAAGACAACTAACATCTTCAAACAGTTCAAGGGACCTCTGCCATTTACTTCTACATGACCTCAACAGGTTTGAGATGGTGTATTTTTGGATTTGAGCTATTTCCAGGTCAGGGTATCATAAATCTTGAAAAATTAGAGTTTTTTTTACCAAAACTTGAAAAATTCAAGATTTTTTATTTTAACCCAAAAAATAAAGAAATCGATTTTTGACTGCAAAAATGAATTCAAAAACTCAAATTTTTTTGTGAAAAACACAATTCGACCCTTAATAAATAGTGTTGGATCACAAACCCCACAAAAACTGGTACATGTTACAGGGTCATACACAAAGAAAATCACTGGAGGACCAGACTATGTTCTTCACAAGCTTCAATATTAATTTGCATTGTCTTTGTTATGCCCTGTGTACAACGTCTGCAGATTTTAAAGTCGGCATTAGGGTTTTGCTTAAAGCCACAACATTTTTGAAGATGTTTTTAATGCTAGGCTGGCACTAGAGACTGAACCACAGCAGTTAAAAAATTTGGTTTTTAGGTCCTAAAGAAAACTATTTTTTTATGTTCACAGGGTGCAAGGTTTGTTCATCGATAGCAAGCACTTCCTCTTTCAAGTCCAGCTTAATTGATAGTGTAGCGTCTTTAAAACTATGTGTAATTAACAGAAGTAGATATGGCTCCTAAGGCCATCCAATGCTCTCTTTCCATTCAATCTCCGTTGAGTTAATACTAGTAATATAATATATCATAATATATCATAAAATCCAATAATAATTCAATCCAAAGACAATTTGGGGATCCAGTTGTGTTCCTTCACAATACTATTTGGTTTTAATTTAGGACAACAATCTAAATGGCAGTTTGAGCAATATACAGGTCTCACATTAAGAATGTGCAACATTCAAGTTAGTAAATGGGGGAGTCATATATTTAAAGGAGAAGGAAACCCCCTGGGTGCAAAAACCCTCCCCTGTGTTGCCTCCCTCCCTCCTCCCCCCTGGCCTACCTGTCCCGCTGGGCAAATGCCCCTAACTTCTTACCTACCCCTCTGCGCAGGTCCAGTCCACGGAGTTCACCGACGCCATCTTCTTCCACGCGGTCTTTTTCCTGCTTTGACCGGCGTTTTTGGCGCATGCGCAGTAGGAGCATTTCGCCGGTACGTATCTATTGCGCATGCGCCAAAAGTCACGAAGTTCAAATAAAGCTTTCTCTTGTGCAGACAGTACGTAGCTTTTTCTCCGTAAAAACACGCAGGCCCTGGAGCAGGGCAAATAGGTTTCATTTTTCACATGGGACCCTCTGCAGATTTTCTTGCATATTGCAAGGGAGGCTGCAGCCTAATCACATAAGTCAATCCATGTTTAGAATGCTACAAATAATCAGCTACAGTTTATTGGTTGGTCTGGATTTTATGTTGTTAAATGTTAGTGCCGTCTGTACTTTCATTAAATAGAATGATCTGTTTGGTTAGTGGTTCACTAAGTAGCAGAGAACAAGGGTGATATAGATAAGGTGAGACAAACGGCAAGGCAATAGTGATGTTTCGGGATGACCCGCACTGACCCTAACCCGCGTGCCCCTCATCCGTTTCAGCAGCACCCGCCTCCTATTTATAGACCCGCGATGCCCCGCCAATGACATCACGAAAGAAGCAGGACGGACAGGCTTGCGCCTATAAGACCAGAAGCCGGAAGTCAGAAGAGTAAGGTCGCAGGCGGGAAGAGCAGGCAGAAGAATTCAACCCGAAACCGACCTGCAAATGAGGGAGCTAGTTCGGCCCGAACCTGCCTGACCTCGGGCAAACCCGCATCTCCTGCACATCACCACAAGGCAGGGATATTGATTTATATATATCAAGTTATAACATATTCCATTTTGCACTGTAATAATCAGTTTTTTCACAACCCAACTAGACAGTGTGAAAACACAAAAGTTTGGAAATGCGCTAAAACTATATATACTTTGCTTGTATATTGTTTTACTCTTCCTCAAAAACCCACAGGCTCATTTACTACCCCAGCCACAGTTGGTGGTCTTGTAAAAATGGATGCAGTTGTTGCGTGCGTTGACACCATTTATTCCTTACACTTCTCTATATACTCGGAATCACTGCCTCAGTCTTGCCTCTCCTGATGTACAATATTACCAACGCATGGACCTACTGACATAGGGAAACAGGAGAGGTACAGACTGCAGTGTAAGGGGGCAGAGGCCACTCCTTTTCTTTGCACCGGCCCCATTCTGCCACCAAACTCCTACATCCGACACGGCAGGTCAGGGGATGGTGGGTGGGAAGCATATGAGCTGCTGAATTCATCTGGCAGTCTGAGACCTACAACAATTCAGGATTAATGGAAGGCAGTGAGCCAAGTGCTATATGCCAACATGACCGACTGCACAAAGTCTATAAACGAAGAGCATTCCACAAGCGAATACTCTGAAGTGATAATACTGAATGCTAAAAGTTGCCTGAAGTATTCAACAGAGCTATTCCTATAGAAGGAATCTGTGCATTTTTGTTAGTTAGAGAAGTCAACATTTGTGTTGCATTATTTGGATGGTTCCCTGCTGTTGTCTCAGTAGGAATGCTGAAAGTATTAGTTTGCCTTTAGATAAAGGGATTTGTTAACCATTATTTTGTGTGCATTAATGTACCCAGTGGAGTAATCCCTTTGCTAATACTTAAATCATACCAGATAGGAGTGTACCTAGTAACCACTGTCTCCCCACACCACAGTGGGGAGTAGGAGAGAAAACGATTTTGTCCAACTTTAAAGGGATCCTGTCATGGGAAAAGGAGATTTTGTGTACTCACCGTTAAATCTTTTTCTCTTCAGTCGCTTGGGGGACACAGGGACCATGGGGTATAGCTGGTACATCCAGGAGGGCAGGACACAACAGTAGAACAAAAAACTAGCCCCTCCCCTACTGGCTATACCCCCAGCAGGCGGAGTTTAATCCAGTTTGTTCCAAAGTCAACAGGAAATTAATAACTTTAACTAAACCTAAAATCGGTTAACAATCACCGTAATATGTCAGACGGAAAAAATGAAGGCCTCAGTCCAGGGAGGGAAGCCCTGTGTCCCCCAAGCGACTGAAGAGAAAAAGATTTAACGGTGAGTACACAAAATCTCCTTTTCTCTAAGTCTGCTTGGGGGACACAGGGACCATGGGGACATACCAAAGCAGTCCCCTAAAAACTCCGGGTGGGAGAGTGAGGCCTAAATGGAAGATGCCACTGCGGCCTGAAGCACCTTTCTGCCAAAGCGGGTGTCAGGGACCGCAAAAGTATCGAAATGGTAGAATTTTGAGAAAGAGTGGACAGAGGTCCACGTAGCTGCCTTGCACAGCTGTTCCGCTGATGCTTGGTTTCTGAACGCCCAGGACGTGCTCATCCCCCTAGTGGAATGAGCAGTGATTCTATCTGGAGGAGTTTTACCTCTTGCTATGTAGGCTCTCTGAATAGTCTGTTTGATCCAGCGGGAAATGTTTGACTTTTTGGCTGCTCCCCCTTGGTGGGGGCCAGAAGGAATGACTAGTAAGGAGTCCGCTTTGTGAATGTCTTGAACCCTGTGCAAGTAGAACTTTAGAGCTCTCACGGGGTCCAGAGAGTGTAGAGCTTTCTCCTTAGGATTAGACGGTGCCGGACAGAAGGTTGGTATGGTGATTTCTTGGTTCAAGTGAAAATCTGAGACCACTTTTGGTAAAAAGGATGGAATTGTGCGGAGAACCGCTCTATCATGGTGGAAAATGAGGAAAGGCGGTTTACATGACAATGCACTGAGCTCTGAAACACGTCTTGCCGATGAGATAGCCAGCAGAAAAACTGTTTTCCAGGTAAGCCAGGATAGTGGTATCGAACCTAGGGGTTCGAAAGGAGGCTCCTGAAGAGCACGTAGAACTAACGTGAGGTCCCATTGGGGAGCCGGTGCTCGTACAGGGGGAGCTATATGTGCTACTCCTTGCATAAACGTCTTGACATCAGGCAAAAAAGCGAGTCGTTCTTGAAAAAGAATTGATAGAGCTGAGATCTGAGACTTCAGGGAACCTAAGGATAGGCCCATGGATAGCCCTTCTTGTAGGAACTCTAGGATATTTGGAATGGAGAAACGCTTGAACTGCGTCTTGTGTCGTATGCACCACTGTTGGTAAGTAGACCAAACTCTATGATAGGCCCTCGCTGAGACTGGCTTTCTGGCAGCGTACATGGTGTTTGCTACAGCCTTGGAGAACCCCTTCTGAGTTAAAATCTTGATCTCAAGAGCCACGCCGTCAAATTTAGATTCTTTGGATTTGGGTGTCGAATGGGGTCCTGAGTTAGCAGGTCCGGAAGTAGAGGTAGAGTCCAGGGGTCTGTCACGGACAGATTGAGAAGGTCTGTGAACCAGGATCGTCGGGGCCACCTTGGTGCGATTAGGATAAAAGTGGTCGGTTCTTGTTGAAGCTTCCTGAGGATCCTGGGAATGAGGGGGAAAGGTGGGAAGGCGTAAACCAGATGGAAGTGCCATCTTGCCGTTAGAGCGTCTGCTGCTAATGATAGTGGATCCCTGCATCGAGCCATGAACATTGGTACCTTGCGATTGTGTCTGGTCGCCAGGAGATCCACCTCTGGTGTGCCCCACATCTGTGTTATCTCGTGGAAGACTTCTTCTTTTAATGACCACTCCCCCGGATCTAAGGATTGACGGCTTAGATAGTCCGCTTCCCAGTTTAGTAGCCCTGGAATGTAAATTGCTGACAGGTGAACTTGATGAGATTCAGCCCAATTGAAGATGAGCCTGATTTCGTCTAGTGCTCCTCTGCTTCTTGTGCCCCCCTGGTGGTTGATGTATGCCACCGCTGTGGCATTGTCGGACTGTATCTTGACAGCTTGACCCTGTAGCATCTGTTGCCAGTGAAGTAGTCCTAGACGGATTGCTCGGATCTCGAGAAGATTGATTTGCAGTCTCTTCTCCCGTGGACTCCACTGGCCCTGAGCCGAGAGGCCCTCGAAGACTGCTCCCCAACCGAACAGGCTCGCATCCGTTGTGAGGATACGCCAATGTGGTTCCCCCATTGGTTTGCCTAGAGACAGATGTGTGCTGTTCAACCACCAAAGCAGAGATGTTCTTGTTTTTCGTGAGAGTTTGATCTCCTGAAAGAGGGACTTCCTCTTCCAAACCCTCAGGGTGTTCCACTGGAGCTCCCGCAGGTGGAACTGTGCAAACGGTACAGCCTCTATGGTGGACACCATGACTCCCAACACCCTCATACAGAACCTTACTGAGTGTAGAGGTTTTTGCAGGAGTAGCTTTACTAGATCTTGGATCTGCTTGATCTTCTCCTGAGGGAGGTATATTCTCTGCACTTTCGTATTGAACTGCATGCCGAGGAATATCATAGATTGGCTGGGCGTTAACGAAGACTTCTCCAAATTTAGGATCCAGCCCAGTCTCTGAAGTGTGTCCATGGATGTCTGAAGAGATCTCTGAGCTTCTATGAAGGAGGGTGCTTTGTGTCGCGATCGCCGCCCGGAGCAGATCCAGGAGCTCCGGGCGGCGCGTCCTCTCCTGCCGGCGTCGCTCCCAAAATGGCGGCGCCCATGGCCGCCACGTGGGTAAGCGGCGCCGGCGCGATGACGTCAGTGCGCCGACGTCGGCGCAAGGGCGTCAATGGCGCCAAATTCAAAATAAAAAGACGATCTAGACGCCAGAATGGCGCCCAAGTATAGGAAATCTTCCCCAAAGTATTTCCTGGGTTCCCTGTGTGCTATTTTTGCTATCCTGTTCCTGATTATTATCTTTGACCCTTGCCTGGACTTTGGACTTTTGCCTTTATCTGCCTGCCCCTGAACTCTTGCCTGGATTCTGATTATTCTTCGATTAACCCTTTGGACACCGCGACCTTGTTCCCTCAAGAGGGCTTCCTCCTTGATCCTGACAACCTCCCTGGAGGGAGCTCCCGGCTCCCTGACACTTTGATAAGCAAATCGTCCAGATAGGGAGTGATGGAAACTCCCATATTGCGAATCACTGCTGTCGATGCTGCCATAATCTTGGTAAAGACCCTCGGAGCAGACATTAGCCCGAAGGGGAGACTTGTAAACTGGTAGTGGCGATTCTGGAAAGCAAATCTCAAGAATCTCTGATGTGGAGGGAAAATGGGAACATGAAGGTAGGCGTCCCTTATGTCTAGAGAGATCATGAACTGCCCTGGGGTCATTGCTGCAATGACTGATCTGAGCGACTCCATTTTGAACCTTCGTTTCCGAAGGAATTTGTTTAGATCCTTGAGATCCAGAATGGGTCGTACTGACCCGTCCTTCTTGGGAACTACAAACAGGTTTAAGTAATGTCCCTTGAACCGTTCTCCGGCTGGTACAGGTATGATTACCTCGGAAAGTAGAAGATTGGAGATGGCGCCTAGGAAAGCTGACCTCTTTGTTGAGTTCTGTGGCAGTCTGGACATAAAGAACCGATGAGGGGGTTTGAGGCGAATTCTAGATGATATCCACGATTTACCACCTCTTGAATCCAGGAATCTTGAATGATTGTGGCCCAGACTTCGGCAAAACGACCGAGCCTGCCCCCTATTGCCCTTGAGACTGCCGGTGTGAGGTCGCCGTCATGCCGAGGGAGTTTTGTCTCCAGTCTTGGAAACCTGCTTTCTGTTCTGCCAAGAAGATCTCTGTTTTCCGCTGAAACGTCCTCGATTGGTGAAGGACTGTCTTGGTGGTGAAGATCTCGAGTGTTTTGTTTGGGAGCCACGAAAAAACTTACCCCTGCGAAAGGAGGGGCGTGCCTTAGGTTGAGGTAGTAATGTGCTCTTGCCCCCTGTTGCTTGACTAATAATCTTGTCCAGATCGGGCCCGAAGAGAAGTTTGCCCTTGAAGGGAATGGAGGTGAGAGATTTCTTGGAGGACAGGTCCGCGGACCATAGTTTCATCCACAGGGACCTGCAAGCTGCAACAGAAAGTGCCGATGATCTACTGATGACTTGAGTAGCATCAAGTGAAGCCTCACACATGTAGTCATTTGCTTCCTTGATCTGGGAAGCTAGTTGAGAAAGTTCATGACGAGGAGTCCCGTCACTAATTGCAGTCAAAAGGGATTCCGACCAGGACTGCACCGCTCTGCTCACCCATGCCATAGCTAGAACAGGACGTAAGGCGGTTCCAGAGGCTGAGAATGCGGATCTTAAAAGACTTTCTAGTTTTTTATCCATTGAATCCCTGAAAGAAGAGGAATCGGGAACAGGGAGAGCAGTGTTCCTGGAAAGCCGAGATACTGGTGGATCGACTGAAGGTGGCATTGACCACTTTTCTGTAAGATCTCTTGGGAATGGATAGAGTTTTTGGAACTTGCGATTGGTTTGAAAACGCTTCTCTGGAACATCCCACTCTTGTTGAATGATTTGGTCAAGCTGTGAGTGAGAAGGGAAAACAGGTGAAGATTTGTTGTTACGTTTGAACAAACTCTTAGTAGTGTCAGCTGAGACTTCCTGTTCTAGATGAAGAGTCTCGAGTACTGAGGCAATTAAGGTGTCCACCGATTCTGAAGAATGTCTGTGTGAGCCATCACCCTCTTTGTCTGAATCAGATGAAAGTTCTCCATCTGAGCGATCTAACTCATCACCGGAATCTGGTAGGAGTGGTGAAAGATGTCCAGGGGGAGAAATACTCTCCTCATCAGATGGAGAAGGAGCTCTATGTTTAGATGCCTTTGCCTTAGGATTGTCAAGGCGAGAGAGAAGCTTGTCTAAGGATTGTGCTAATCTTGGTATTCCGGATGCCAATTGTGATGCCCACTCTGGCGTGGAGGATCTTTGAGGCTCCCTGCTTGTCGCTGGGGATTCCTCCTGACAGACCTGGTCCACCAGAGGGGGAGCAGGTTCTGGGGGTTCAGGTGCAACCTCAGTTGGCTTGCACTTGGCACATAATGGGTCTTTATGCCCAGAGGTTAAACGTTTAAGGCACCTGGCACAGGCTAGGTATCTTACTTGGGCAGTAGGTGCCCCCCTGGAAAAGAGCCCCTCACTAGGTCCCTCTGACATGGTAGCTGTGAGCAGAATACTGTCCTTAGCTGTGTCTGCTGAGGGTATATAATACAGGTATCTTGTGAGGCAAAAAATCTGGAGCTGAAACTTCCCAGCGTTTCTACTGCAAAGGTGAAAACGCAGGGCCACTATTACTTGCCCCCTGACTGAAAGAAAACAGACCGCTAAGCGTACGGCTCTGTTTCCGACTTAGGAGGTTCTTATATGCGCCCGTGATAAACTTCGGTGCAAAAAACAAAATGGCGGCCGTGACTTGGAGCGCGCCTAATAGCGCGAGATTTGAGGGAAATGGCGCCCATCGACGCATCCAGCCTCTGCGTTAGGCTCCTACCCTCAAGTCTGTGTCTCCCAACCGTGGCCGCAACACTTAATGCTGCCTAACTTTCCAGCGTAGCTGCAGGTAGAAGTACCTTGCACAACTGTGACAAGCACGCTGACACGGGAAGGCAGCCTGCGCAGCACAATGCCTCAGCGCTCTCGTCAAAGAATAGGACAGAGAGGTGGATAATGGCGGAGAGAAGGGAAACACAGGTAATATACCTACCGTGTCCCTTGGCGCTCTCCTCTGTCTTCCGGCCAGTCCGTCTTCGCCTGTGGGAAGGGAGACTAGAATGAGACTGGGTGGTCTTGGATAACCAGGGACCCCGGAGACAGGTCCCACGTTGGGGGATGCCTATGGGATTACTCTAACACAGTGTAGAGGTCCTGGGCATCCCCTAGTGTCAATAACTGACAGAAATGGAAAAATAATAAACAGAGTAGATTTCAATGTCCTATCCTCCTGAGGACACAACAAAAACTGGATTAAGCTCCGCCTGCTGGGGGTATAGCCAGTAGGGGAGGGGCTAGTTTTTTGTTCTACTGTTGTGTCCTGCCCTGGATGTACCAGCTATACCCCATGGTCCCTGTGTCCCCCAAGCAGACTTAGAGAAAACATGTTTTTTTCAAAACACATCAGTTAATAGTGCTGCTCCAGCAGAATTCTGCACTGAAATCCATTTCTCAAAAGAGCAAACAGATTTTTTTATATTCAATTTATCTGACATGGGGCTAGACATATTGTCAATTTTGAATGGTGTAATATGGCTACTTCAACCATCGAATAGGCTACTTCGACCTTTGACTACGACTTCGAATCGAACGATTCTAACTAAAAATCGTTCAACTATTCGACCATTCGATAGTCGAAGTACTGTCTCTTTAAAAAATACTTTCACCTCCTAGTTCACCACCTCAAACCTACCGAGGCCAATGTTAGCCTATGGGGAAGGTCTTTTTGGCTTCATTTTTGGCTTCATTTAGCCCATCTCACCCTAACCAGGTTCGGTTCTCTGGTTCGCTACTCCACAAGTCCTACCAACTCTGTAGCCATGTTCCAATATGTTGCACTGATGAGATCTAACAAGATTAAACAGGCTGTCTGCAAGTTTGGATTTATGGCTCTGAACCATTAGTCTGTATCTGTGCTATAAAACTAGCAGTTATGGATACATAGTTGGCCAAATGATTTGCTTGTCTCTGCCTATACGGTTGCCACCTTTTCTGGAATAAAATACCAGCCTTCCTATATATTTATCTTTTTTCCCTATTAATTACATTGGGATCAACCATCATTTTTACCGGCCAGGCCTGTAAAATACTGGCCAGGTGGCAACCCTACTTGTAAGTGAAGGGCTTTTTGGTTCCTTTTAGCCCATCTCACCATAATCATGTTCGGTTCTCTGCTTTACTTCCTAAAAGGCACTGATCATATGACTCATTGCCTTACACTGGTCATGGGGCTGATTTACCAATAAAAGTGGTTATTC